>NC_064822.1:71385458-71688488 GCF_024166365.1 Elephas maximus indicus | reverse complement strand
TTTTAGCATCTACTAAGGTAAACCCTCCCTCAGAGTTCTTCCTTTTCTCTGTTTTCCTAGCTGGTCTTGTGCATATGTTTTCCCATATGAACTTTAATATCAATCATCTTGCTCTTTAAAAATGCTCATTGGTATTTGTGTTGGGATTGCATTAAATTTATAAATTAACTTTGGGAAAGATGACATCTTGATGAAGTCGAGACATGCCAAGAACAAGATACGTTATTCTATTTGCTCAAGTTTTTCACAGTTTTAAGTCTGATGTTCTCCCTTAGAAATTTACTTAGGTATCTTAGGTCATTAAATAAAATAATAAATATTTATTGATCAACTATTTTGCACTCTGCACTATAATGGCACCATGTAGTTGTTAGGTACTGTCGTGTCAGTTCTGACTCATAGCGACCCTAGTACAACAGAATGAAAGTCTGCTATTGTGCCATCCTCACAATCATTACAGTGAGCCTATTGTTGCAGCCACTGTGTCAATCTATCTCGCTGAGGGTCTTCTTCTTTTTTGCTGATCCTCTGAGTACCATAGAAGGAAATAGATTCTCTCCTCAAATAACTTAGAATTTTGTGAGGTAAACAGACTAACACACCTAAAACAATTCAAGACCTCATATAAAAAAGTTCCCCATTATACAGCCAGGGCATACTTGCTATGCAAACTCAGAGGCTGGAATAACAACGGAAGACTTGCGGCAGAATTGGGACTGGAATCGTCTGTCCTGAAGGCTCTGTAAGATTTAAGTGGGGTGGCAAGGAGGAGGAAGGAATCCCAGAAAGGGGACTCAGGACAAAGCTCTGAGGAAGACCGAGCATGACACTTCTCAGGGAGCAGAGGCCTTGGACCCATACTCTTGACTGGAAGGATACTGGAGGAGCCAACATCCCTCTTTTCAAGCCGCAGAGAGTTGTCCCACCGTTAATAGTTCCCAAATCCTACTTATTTATTCATTAAATTATGTTAGAAAGTATCTACTAGGTTTCCAGATAGTAGTCCTTTAGAACGGTAATTTCTGCACACCATTATTTTTCAGGGAATGGTCTAGGGCTGTGCTGTCCAATACAGTAGCCACTAGCCACATGAGCCATTGTAATGTAGCTAGTGCTACCGAGAAATTGAATTTTTTAGTTTATTTAATTTCAGCTAATTTAAATTTTAAAATGGAAGCAGCATAAACTATTTCTCCACTGAACCCAACTTTATTGTTTTGGAAGGACTACATTTTACTTTAGCCATTTAAAAAAAAAAAAAAAGTTGCTGTTGAGTTGATTCCAACTCATACCAACCCTACAGGGCAGAGTAGAACTGCCCCCATAGGGTTTCCAAGGCTGTAATCTTCATGGGAGCAGACTGCCATGTCTTTCTCCCGCCAAGCGGCTGGTGGATTCGAACCACCAACCATTCTGTTAGGGGTCAAGCATTTTAACCACTGCACCACCAGGGCTCCTTACATTAACCATAGCACTGTATAAAATATTTTTCTTATATTGTAGTGCACGTGTCCATTTTACTTCTTTTAAGTGATTACTAGAAAATATAAAATTTCATATATGACTCACATTGTATTTGGGCAGTACTGATCAAGAGCCTTACAACTCAAAGTGTGGCCTGCAGACCAGCATCTCTGGCACCATATGGGGGCCATCCCAGACCTTTAGAACCTACATTTTACCAAAATCCCCAGGGGATTCTTATTGCACAATAAGAGAAGCACTGATCTAGATGACCTCAGAAGACATCCAGGCCTTTGACAGACAGTCCAGAGTAGCCCCATCTTTCTGGGGGTGGGGGAGGAGCCAGGGGGGGCAACAGAGAGGTCGCTGCCTGTCACTGTGACATCACAGAGCAAACCCCTTGGGTCAGCCAGCCCCACCCAGGCAGCTCAACTTTGTGTCCTGCCTTGGGGGTATCCTTTCCATCCTCTCCAACCCACTTCGCACCATCTTACCCCTCTGCTGGCAAGAGGGGACCTAATCTGTCCTCAGACTAAATATTCATTCCACCTAACTGATTAAGACAAAGCAGAAGAAAAACTGAAACTCCTTTACCTCAGAACTACAAAAGTGAATGAGCAAACCCTCTCATCTGACTCACCATGTTTGTGTCACCCAGGAGGTAGGTTTTTCAAACTCATGAATGTCTCTTATTTGTAGTAGACTTAATATTGGCTTTTTAATGTAGGTTATACTAATCCATCAGTTTGTTATTTCACATGCTTGTGGTAAGAAGCTTGGGAACACATTAAGAGAATATATGAAGTGGAATGAAAATTTGTTACTCAAGCCCAGTTTTTATTGATAAACCTGGTGATGTCCACACCTTGGCCTCTTGCTTTTTCATCTTCTTCCATTAAAACTCCCATTTTTTTCTTCCTCTGCTTCTTCATTTCTGCTTTCCTCTCTGCTCCAGGTCTTTTTAGAGACCTGTGGCTCTTCTCTTTCTCCTTTCTCTGAGTGATTGCTATTGCCAAATTCTGGCCCCTTGAAAGGTCCAAGGTGGAAGTGATAGAGATGTGTACGCCTTAGTGAAACTGAACGAGCTGACGTTAAGTTCTATGCCAGAAAATCCGAAGGACCACTGTGGTCCTGCTGGAAGCCAGCTCGGATTTGGAATCTCCTGGAACTGGGAGGTAGGGCACATCTTCAAACTTTTTCTGGTCTGGGATAATCTTCAGGAATCATTCCAGACCCAGGAAGACCCTCACAGTCAGCAGAGACCACTTGGGCTAGATATCTCTGCTTGTTTGGAGTGGGACCCGACATTTAGAAATGATGTGACTCCTTTTATACTGGGGGCTGCCGACTTTAAGCTCAAAGAGATGCTGAAAAAAACAAACGTTCCTCCTTCTCATGTATGTTGCCTTTCTCAGGAGAGACAAATGAAACAGAATTAGCAAGTGAAATGGAACGCACGTATGACAGTGGGAGCCCAAGAGGGAGTAGTGTGTTGAGCTGTGCATGGACAGGAAGTCAGAGATCTCAGAAGAAAGGAGAGGTTAGGGCCTAAGTAAGAGACACTTCTGGAACTGCAGAGCAGAGCTAGCTATTCTGCAGTCAGCGTGGGCTCAGCCGCCTTCCCCAGTCTGGAAGCCCAAAGTGAATAGATCATATAGAAGAACCCTCAGAAGTGGATGTGAACTTTATTTAAAAAGCCAATCACAGCTTACAGTAAATTTTATTATTGCTTTCTATTATTTTTTTTTTATTATTGGTTTTCTAGGAGAGAGACATAGAAGGGTTAAGAGGAAGTCTGTTAATACATATGTGTGAAGTATAAGGCCTACTTAATCTGTCAGCTCATTCTGTGTGACTTTTCATAATCTGGCCTGGAATTTGTGTAATTTTCTTAAAGGTGACTTGCATTCTGTTTACCTAGCCACAATCAAAGGAACAAACTTTGGAGGTTTTGAATATTGGCTTCACCATTTACTAGCTTTGTAGCCTTGAACAAGTCAAATGCTCTAAATTTGATTCCTCACTTGTAGAGATGCCACCTCTCTTTCATGCTGGTTGTGAGGATTAAATGAGATGGTGTTTGTGAAGAGTCTAGCCAAATGCCTGTTACACAGTACAGGTTCCCTTTCTCCTCCTTTCCACTTAGAGGCACTTTCACTCTACCTCTTTTGATCTTCACTGCAAACCTGTGAAGGATGAAAACCCACTCTGTTTACCTCTGGGAAACAGTGGCTCAGGGAGGTTATGTAGCATGTCCAAAATCACCAGTCTTGGGTACAGTACAGACTAGAACTCAGATCCGCTGAGGGGTCCGCCGTCACTAAGTTTCACCTCAGATCCGGGAAATAAGGCCAAGCCATACCCTGACTTTGGAACAAGAGCCAGGGAACCTGTACTTTTAGCGGGTACGGAAGGGGACAGAGAAATGCCTGACTGGGTTCCTCAACCCACATCTCCTGACCCTTGGCCTACAGGCCTGGATATGAGGAATTCAGCAGGTGACCTAGTCTCTTCACTCCCTTCTGCCAAGGCTTGCCAAAGCAGCTGTCGGGCCAAACATTCGCTGCCTGGCCCCGGCCCCAGCTCCCCGGGGCACACGCGGCCCTGCTCGACCTCGTCCCCTCCCGCTGCGGCTCTCAAATCCCCGGCCCTGTCCCTTCGGCCCTCTCGCGCTCTTTCCTTCTCTCTGGGAGTGCCCCCGGGACGCCGTTCTCAGCAGACGCAGGAAGCCGGGGAGGAAGAAACACCACCACCTCCCCTGCCCCACCCAGTCAGGAAGTCCGAAAGGGTCGGTCGCCACTAGGGCGGGGCCTCGCCAAACAATTGAAAACACGTTCCCGGCGTGTCGCCATGACAACGGGCGCCGGCTGCTAGGCGACCGCGGCGCCGTAGTAAACTGAGAGGAGGGAAGGCGGTGTTACTCACGGAGGGAGGAGGGCTGAGGGGAAGTGGCGGGACAAGGCTGGGCCCGGGCACCCAGGCAGGCGGGGGAGCAGGGACAAGTAAGAAAAGAGGGGATGGGAGGGGCACACGCGAAAACGGGCAGTCCGAGTACGCTCGCCGGCGGCCACATCTCAAGCACCCTGGGGAGGCCACCCCCGATACACCCCCGCCCCGCGGTCCCCAAGAGCCCCCCACCGTCCAGGCCCCTGTGGGCCCCGTCACCCGCGCGTGAGCGATTGCCCCACAGGATGTGCAGATGTGGCTACCCCTCTGATTCACTCCAGCTGCTTGGGGTTTGGAAGAAAGGCGCCTTCCTCTCCTGGAAATGACTGCATTAGCAAAAGCCCTTAAACAATTCCATTAAAAAGCGGAAAAGGAAAGGCGAGAGGGAGGAGAGGCCGAAATGCTTTTCTTTAGTCCTTCCTACTGAGCACAAGTGGAAGTGTTTCCAGGACTTGGGACCCATGTTAGGAAGATTGAATTCGTTTTTATTGTGTGAGCATTTTGGGTCATGAAGAGATTGAACATGGTTACCGTTGAGAATAATTAATCAGAAGCTGCGAAGTCCTAGAGCTAAGTGTCCTAACCCATTGCCTTCCAGTCAATTCCAACTCACAGTGACCCTATTTTGGACACTTAGCACCGGCATCTTCCCTTTTGGTCTGGGATGCAGGTATCAAGATGTCCTGGGCAAATATCTTCATTCTCTTCCTCAGCTGAAGGAGTCAAATAAATGATGGGTACTGAAGTAAAAATTGTAATTAGAGCAGCAAAATCTCAGAAGATTCTAGATAAGTCATCCAGAAAGATTCTAAATCAGTAGGGAATCAGCGGGCTTGGGAAAGGGTGAATCATTTCCAATATGTCACTGGCTTTTGAGCAATCCATTTGTATCCTGGCTTCTGTGAACTAAAGATAAAACTCGTTCATGAGATCATTGCTGTTTTCTGCGCTTTGCTCATCAAAAAGCAGGAATGTTTCCACAGGTGGGAGGAAATATATTGGCAGAGGAACTTTTTGATGAAACTCTGAGCGTATCTGTATAGAAACATTTAGGGTATGTCTGTGGACCTGGGGACCTTGTTTTAGCTTCTCACTGCTGTTACGTATGTGAATTGATCGTGTCTAGCAACAGAGCCCTGGTGGTACAGTGGTTAAGAGCTCAGCTGCTTTAGCAACAGAAGCCCATTTGGACAGACTTTTCTTTATTCACATCTGATCTTCACCCTTTGGCTTCTAATTGTATAAATGAGCCTCGTTTCCATTACAAACTTCATTCATTCATCAATGATAGACAGTGCTAGGCTCTGAGGATCAACAATGAGTAAAACACAGCTGCTATTCTAACAAGCAACTTAAAGAGAGCATGACAGACAAGTAAACCATGTGATGGGTTATATGAGAGAGACACACGCTAAAACACGAAGGAATGAGAAGAGGAGCATGTCAGTCTGAGCCAGTGCGCAGCCGAAACACTGACATTCCACTCCAGGCTTTTGTCCTCTGGGTAACAGAAGAGAGTTAGTCAACGGGGCATGGGTTGTGAATCTGGATCTGGGAAAACAGAGGTACTACTCCCAGGGAGGTCAAATGGACCTTCCTTAGAAGAAGATGCCAGTATGGATGAAGGCCCACCTGGATCCCTTAGCCCTAGGCTGTGGGATTTAAGGAAGTGGTATGGTATACGATCTGCTCTGGCTCAGCATTTTTCTTACCCATCGCTTTAATCACTTCCAATCTACAGTGCACTCGCAAAACAATAAATTGTATTCCTATTTACAAAGTAGGTGTGGGTGTCCCAAGATTGTTCTTTTTACACATACCTTATAAATGTGGTTTTGTGCAGTGCAGGGAATGAAGAGTGACTGAGGACCTTAGCAAATATAGGTAGCCCCAGCCCTTGGCTTTGTGATGTCATAAACATTGAGTTACATAGATATCCCTGTGGGAGTAATCCTGAGGTGGTAACATTCCAGCCTACCAAAGTTAAATACTGTTCTGAGATGTGGAATCGTCATGTCTGCACTGAGTCATTAGCTTCTGAGCTTCTGCGCCTAGCCTAATTATATTTATGCTGTCTTGACTAGCAATTACTTTTTCTGTTCTAAGAGAGGAAAGGGAAGGAAAAAAAAAAAAAGTGCTCAAACTACAATGAAAGGAAGTGAGTGGGATGATGGCCACTGATTTTTGCCGGGCAGAGAAACTCATGTTTTGTCAAAAAGAGGAAATCAGAAGTTGGGGCTCGGGGTCCTTGGGGAGCAGATTCAAGACAGGTCACAGCTAGTAAGTAGCCAGGCAGCCAACCATGCATGAAAAAAGTACAGCCTCCTAAGGGTGGATCAAGGTTTTGTGGAGAGCTAAAATAACATAATTTTGGAGGCCCTCTTTAAGAATAATAATACAAAAGTACAAGCACGAATGAGGTAACAACGTCTTGGAAGGGGCCTGAGTAAGTAAGGTACCATGAAGCTGAAGTTTCGTTAGTTTCTCTTTAAGTTCACCTCTGGGCCTCCTCGTGTAACACACTAGGACTCTGCCGCTCCCATCTTCTTTTCTCTGGAAAAGGCAAACTTCAGGCTATTAAGGTATTGGGGTGGGGTGGGGGTGCGGTTTATGAGCAGAGGCAATAAAAACCAAAGACAAAAGGCTGTGCCAAACAGTGACTCAACCGGGCTATGAGAAGTACCTGCAAGCATTTGAAGGGTGTAAGCAGAGAGAAGGGAAAAGAATTATTCACTGTTCGGGTGGAAAGGGAATAAGGATACAATTAAGTAAAGAAAAACATACACAGAAGCCATCAGGAAACATTGGCTAACTGTACTCTCTGATACTGTGGAACTGCATTTCCCATGGGAAGTATTTGAGGATCTATTGAGTCACTGAAAACTAGCGCTGGCAGCAAAAAAGTGCTACAGGAAGCAATCCTACAAACTGTCCTCAAGAGAGTGGCTGGAAGCCCCCAGAGTTCATTCTGAGCCCTGGATTCCATAAGGCTGACACATGGTGTTCTGTAGATTAGTATGCGGGAAGGAGGCCAAATGAAGAAAAAAGAACAATCCTACAGGGAGCAGCAGTCACCTCCACCCACATTTTGCCGACTCGTGGAGGGGTGGGTGGGGGGAAGCATGTGACTGAAGGAGGAAAATTGTGAGGAGATAGCGCCACCTAGCGTTGGGATGAAAACCATGTAGCCAGGAAACCAAGCCTGGGACAAGATCTGTGCCAAACCCGTGGCCGTTGAGTGGATTCCGACCCATGGAGACCCTATATGACAAAGTAGAACTGCCCTATAGGGTTTCCAAAGAGCTGCTGGTGGATTTGTGCTGCCGACCTTTTGGTTAGCAGCCGTAGCTCTTAACCACGACACCACCAGTGTTTCCAAGAAGCGCCAAAAAACTCAAAGGAAACCAGCAGCCAATGTAAAAAGTGACTACAAAATTTCTGCTCCCTTTTCTCAGACCAGAGTGATATCTCTGCCACAGTGAATAAAGGGTAACTGGGATGATGCAGGAATCACTCCTGGACATAAATAGCTATGTATCAAGTTTGCTGGTAACATCAGTCTGAGAAGAGCAGAGAATATATTGGGTGACAGCAGGATCCAAAGAGAGTCTTTTGGCTAGAATGGGGACTAATTCAAACACTGAAGTTGAAAGGAACCTACCTTTGATTCTGCAAACCAATTGCACAAATAGAGAATGGGGAAAACATTGTTTAGTAGCAAATCTGGAAAACAGGAGCAGTATTACAGGGCAGGATCTAGAAGGTATCATTAAATGTCAGCTCAATGTGAGCTCAATATGGGTCCAGTAGGTATCATTTTATGGTGCATTAATTCCCTGGGTATATACTAAGAGCTTTCTAAAACTCCTGGGCCTCACTCTGAAACTACTGTGGGCTCTCTCAGAAAGAGTCCCAAAATCTGCATGTTGTCCAAAGTTTCAAAGATTAGTCTATTTTAAGTCAGAATTGAAAACTACTGCTCTAGAATGTGGAGCCCTGGTGGCGCAGTGTTTAACAGCTTAGCTGCTAACCAAAAAGTCAGCAGTTGGAATCCACCAACTGCTCCTTGGAAACCCTATGGGGCAGTTCTACTTTGTCCTATAGGGTCACTCAGTCAGAATCGACTCGACGGAGAGGCCCTTGAGGAATTTACATTCAAGAGGAGAAAGATAAGTAATTATAATGGAATCTAGAAAGTACAGTACTAAGTGAGAGGTACAGTGCCATGGCAGAGAAGAGAGAACTGTTCTCTTAGGGAGAAAAGAAACGCTCAAAGAATGAGTGACTATTTAAGCCAGTCTCAATGAGAGGCAGTTCACCAGGTAAAAAGATTAGAAGTCTTTCCAGGCAGAAGGAAGAGCACCGGCAAAGGCATGGAGGATGGAAGTCCATCGACTATTTAGGGAACCACGAGCAGTTGCAAAATGTCTCCAGCATTGTCACCCTAATTAATTTTGTACAATTTTTGAGGACAGAAAGAACAACCTGTACTTCTAGGTGACCAGCCACGAGAAGATATACAATCAACCCCTTACAGATTTATCAGATTACTTTTTTAGGTTGGGGGAGAAATGGGTTATAGCCATAGGATTCCTGGCCCTGGATTTCACCAGTCCTACTCCTACTCCATTCCACATCCTTAACCTTACCCTATCCCCATCTCTCTCTCTCTCCTGTCTCAGGATTGCATGTGGAGAGAGATTTCTTAACGCTTGCTAAGGATGCTAACTAGAGGGTGGAAGCCAACCATGGCACAAGGAAACAGTGTCATCTCCATTGCTCTGTGAAGCCCTGACATTGCAGATAAAAAGATAGCAGAGTTTATTCAAAGGGATGGAAAATCCTACTCGAGGGAATAGGAACTTTTGTGGTAATGGTGACCCTGTAATATTTCCTGTGTCTGCCATAAAATCAAGCCCAGTCCATTCACACCAGTTACACAGGGAATGGCAGTTAGATGGAAACTAGACCATCATTTACTTTTTAAAGAGACTTCTCTCTGCCAGTGCAGGTCCTTGCTTCTTTGTGCTTAATCCCAGATACCCACTGGCAAGCTCTCCTGTGTAATCTCCCAGAACAGCTGGGCCAAGACTGCTCTGTCAATTATTAAGTGCCCATGTTCCCTGCAAGGCAGCATTTAATCATCAGGCACTCCAAAAAGTGTGAGAGAGAAAGGAGGGGTCAGAAGGGGAGGGAGAAGGGTGGAAAGGCAGTTTTCATTCTTTCAACATTAAACCAGAGGGATTTGGAGCGCAGATGGCACCCTGCGGTCCTTCTGAACAAGCTGCAAGATGCTGACCATGCCTAAGGTAACCAGCTCCCCTCTCTTATTGCTCAGGAGGCCCATTCCATAGCTATTTTGCACCTGATTCTTTTAAGAGGTGTGCACTTTTGTTGTCCGTATTAACCTATCCTTATTCTGAGTTTTTCTGTTAATTTATGCTGACGGAAGAGTTATTGAATTTTTTCAGTTCCTATTGATCTGAGTCCCTGAGTGTCAGGGAAGCCACCCTTTGTCCCTTTTCTTGAGTATAAAGAGTCACCTTGGTACGGGGCCTGTCAGTAAATGCAGTGATATAGCTTTTCTTATGGCTGTTACTTCTCCATGATCAACGGCACCTTAAGGAAATCATTGCAAAATTAGATTTGTTCATATCTGGATCCTGAGGAAAAGAGGCACATTTTCAGGAAGTAGAGAACTATGTGACAAAGAGCATGGCTCTATAGGTGTTGAAGAAAATCCTTGAAAATGAGGCTCCTTGTGTCTATCTTTAGCGGCCTCTCCTTCTGGAAGCACCCTTTGAGCTTTGTTCAGTCCAAGCTCTTTTTCACCCTTTGTGAAATCACCTCTTCCTTAAATCAGCTGTCATCTTGGTGCCACAAGGTGGGTGTTCCTTGGTGTCGGACTTGTTATCCTTATTTCTGAACAACCTGGAAAATACTTAGAGAGATGTGTAACTTGAAATGGATTGGGTGCAGAGTTAGAATCTGACATGATAGTGGACAAATTTCTAAACCAAATAAGATTGAAAATAAAGTTATTGAAAATGTGCCCTGAGATTACAAAATTTGAATTGCCTAGATCCTTAATTCAGTTTTTATACAGAAGGATGGATAGAGAGGTTTTACCTGGAAGCCCATTTCCTATTGGAGCAACGGATATAAGAATAATTAGAAAGGATTATTGATTAGAAAGAATAACTCATAGCAACATAACAATGACTAAAACAAATAGAATTTTTGTAACTAAAACCAAGATGAAAACATTCTTTTTTGGACGGGGGCGACATATGACTTCTGTGTCTGGCAATATAAGATCTTTCCTTCTTCTGGATGCTGTAGTTTTTGAGTCCTTAGCCAAGGTCACCCAGAGTCTTACAAGGACTAATAATTCTTGGTGGAGTTAATTTGTTCAGTGCTTTAAAAAAAGAAAATCATATTAGCAGATTGCTTCCCAGAAGCTGTTTTATCGTATGTTTTATATATGGGTTTTTACATACATATGAGCCTTGCGTATTTTGTATTGCCATAAATAATACGTGCTCTGTAGCAGGCACTGCTTTAGTCTGTGGGAATTCTGAAGAATGAACTGTTCTATTTCTAAAATAAAGTTCTCTGTTAAATGTCGAAAATGTTAAGCTGGGGATGCTGAGAGAGGCAGATTTATGGCCCTGTCCCATTTAGCTATGGTTTTATTTACATCTCTTAAGCTAAGCAGATTTAGGTCTGATTAATTCAGATATTCGAGGTCCCATGGAAAGCTCTAGATGCTTTACTCTAAGCAGCATCTGTCTGCAATGTCCAGCGAGTATTCATATAACGGTATAAACTGCTCCATAAACAAAGTGCAAGACGCGTCAAATTTCACTTTTCTAAATTATGTTAAATCGGACCCCAAACCACCACTTACCAATGTGGACAAGTCCAATTCTTGGTCATTTTTCACGTAGTGAGGAAAATGAAGGGGAGGGCAGGGATTCTAGCCAGAGTCACACTGGTCATGGCTACTTTCTGCTCTACTCACTGCTCCATCAGCGCAGAGATGCCCACCCCAACCCCCCACTCCCACAACCAACACTCTCTGCCTGACCAAAGTCTTGGCCACAGGCACGCAACCACTGCTCCATGGCCCCACACTTGATGTCCAGACTCCACAGGCACTCTACAGCCATCTTTCATTTAAGATTGTGTTATCTCAGTGACAGTGGATGGAAGCTGGGTCAGATCTCGGCCTCTCTCAGAACCTATTAGTCCCATCTCCTCTCCCAGGACCAGGGCTCTCAATAGCCCCACATCTTTTATCCTGGAAGTCCCAAAGCCTCCACGTGCTCCCCCTGGAGGTGATCCCCATTAACATTCATTGATGGGACACATCCCCTTTACTCCCTTCACAGAAATCCGTACGGAGGGGGGAGGAGGGGAACCTGATAACTTACTTTGTTGCAATAATAAATGACCTCGGCAAGTCAGTGCTGCCACCACCGCTCAATGGAAACGAAACCAAAAATAATTACTACCAAAAGTGGTTAGAGTGCTTCCAATTCTTTTTCTAAACCTTATATACAATAACCTCAGGGGCTTAATCACAGTATGACTGAGGTTATTATCTGAAGCTTTAATGAAATCATCCTTAATAAGCCATTCCTTGAGTGTCTAACGTGCAAAATACCATGCTTGACGCTATGGGGAAGATAAAATTAAAAAGACATGTTTGCTACCTGAAGACAGTTTCAAGTCTTGAGGGGGAGATAAGACATGACCACAAATAAAGGTGATAGAGCGTCATGGAAAAGGTAAAAACCAAGTTTCCTTGAAGCCCTTCCAAGCCTCACTTCCATGGAAGGTGCTGGTTAGAGGACCTTCCGGAAGAAGATGGGCCTTGGGATGAGCCTTGAAGGGCAGGATTGCAGTAGACAGAGACCGGCCAGAGAAATATTTGTAGTGATACACTTTCTCTCTTAATCAGTCCCTGCTGGACTAAGGGCACCAGCTAGAGGTTGCCTTTCATCACTGCTGCTCAGAGCACATGATGTGATGGGGTCATTATGGCAACTTGCACAAAGGTACATATCCTCCCTAAGGTCTGTCAGCTGGTGGCCAGGCAGTGACTACTCTCACCTTGGGGCAGTAGTGGGAGATTTTTTAATATTATTTTTTATTGTGGTAAAACATATAACATAAAATTTGCCATTTTAATCATTTTTAAGTGTACAGTTCAGTGGCATTAATTACATTCATAATGTTGAGCAACTATCACTATTTCCAAAACTTTCACCATCCCAACAGAAACTTTGTACCCAAAATGGAAGGTTTCCAATTCATTCTGACTTCTACCTCCTTCATTATAATTTGTCCTAGTTGGTGGATGGCTTTTATCCCTCCTTCTGTGTATTGCTGTATGTCATCCCCACAGTCCAGCCCTGCTCATTATTTGACATACACAAATCACAGCTTGTTTTCTGTGGGAACCACACAAGGACCAGCTTAAATCAACATTATCATTATGGTGCTTGCTCCAGGCCATCCCTGAAGCACAGTGGCCACACAGCTACTTGGAGAAAACTCCCATAGGTTGGTGATACCTGTCAGTGTTGGAGAAATGTGGCTTGAGTTTAGGAAGCCACAGAAAGGATGTATATGTGTATTTTTTTTTCCCCCCAAGGGATGTTACCCAGGCAAAGAACCAACTAGGCTAGCTAAGGGTTGGGGCCAGAGTGGGGAGTACAGCACAACCCAAACCTCTACACTCTCAAGTTCGCTCCCCATCCACTTGTGTTTGTCTATTACAGATGGAGTTCCCGAAGGTCTTCCCCAGCCAGCGGGCCTTCATATCTGCCATCCTCAACATGCTATCACTCAGCCTCTCCACAACATCCCTGCTCAGCAGCTACTGGTTTGTGGGGACACAGAAGGTGCCCAAGCCCCTGTGCAGAAAAGGTCTGGCAGCCAAGTGCTTTGACATGCCGATGTCCTTGGTTGGGGGCGACACCAACACATCAACCCAGGAGGTGGTGCAGTACAGCTGGGAGACTGGGGATGACCGGTTCTCCTTCCGCACCTTCCACAGCGGCATGTGGCTATCCTGTGAGGAAATCATGGAAGAACCAGGTAACCTCCTCACCCCATCTGCCTTGTTTGCTTTTCCCCCAAAGGATTCCACCCAGACAAAGAACCAGCTAGGCTAGCTAATAGCTGAAGTAGGGGTGGGAAGTATAGCACTCCTTCCTGCCCACTGGGCCTCACTTCCAGGCTTAGCATCTTCCACAATGTTCCTTCCCCGTAAACCAAAAAACCGGTTGCCCTCGATTCAATTCAAACTCATAGCGATCCTATAGGGCAGAGTAAAACTGCCCCATAGGGTTCCAAAGAGCAGGTGGTGGATTCAAACTGCTGACCTTTTGGTTAGCAGCCAAGCTCTTAACCACTGCACCAACAGGGCTCCATAGGTTTCCCTTTTTATCAGGTCAGAGTCCATCTGGTGTTCCATCTCTTGCCTCTTTAGTAGACTGCTAACAAAGGGGCTCGCTGGTTTAAAATAGCATTAACCTTAAGGATTCCACTTAGACATTTAAGATTATGAGAATTTCCATACTAGTGAGCTAGAATTGCTGTTTAGAAACAAACCATGTTGAGATAAATATCGTAAAAAAAAAAAAAAAGTTCCAGCTCTACCTAGCTGTGACCTTACATAAATTACTTCATTTCTACAAGCCTTGATTTTCTCATTCTGAGACTAAAGGGTCATAGCAGATCACCTTTAAAGCCCCTTCTGCCCCCTCCTCCTGCCCCAGTTAAAAAAAAAAAAAGTGTTCTCTCATTCTAAGTATTATTGTTGCAATTTTAAATGTAGGGGAACTGAAGCCAGAGAGGATAACTAGATCATGTAAGGAGGCCCATGAGGAGCTAAAGATAGACCCTCCCCGGTCTCTTGCCACCTTGGTACATGTCAACAAAGCAGGCACTGTGCCTGTGTGCATTAGTCAACGTGGGTTCCTCAGGTTAGGAGGGATTAGACTGAGGACTTCGACTCTTCCCGGCACATAGCATCCAACAGTCACCTTTTAGCCTGGAAAGAGAGCTAAAAAAAATTCCTAGTGCCCAATTTCCCTAATGGACTAAGGGGGAAAAGTAGACAAAGGAGAAATATAAATGTGTATTTGTCAATTATTACTGTGCCACAGCACTTCTAACCCCAGTCTTCGAAAATTTAGGGCCATTCAGTCCAGTGGCACAACAGCAACAAAAAGATATTAGTTAATACTAGAATTGTTAACTCTTCCAGGTAAGGAAATGGGAACATTTTTCTGTCTAGGCACTCTCTGGGAATGTCTTTCTCTTTGTTACCGGTAATGGAGGAGAAAGAAATTGATTTGGATGACTCTTGCCTATGCCGTTCATTTATCCATGCGCTCTTGGCTGCTTTCTAAAGGAGACATTTATTGACATTATTGTATGCTAGGCAGGCACTGTGCCAGAGTAAATGGAGCAGCACCAGGTATGGGGGTGGGGAAGGCTTTCATCCCAATTGTCCCAGGAAGCACCCCCACAAAGTTGTACCTTGTATATGTTTCAGGGGAGAGGTGCCGAAGTTTCATTGAACTCACACCACCAACCGAGAGAGGTGAGAAAGGACTACTGGAATTTACCATGTTGCAAGGCCCACGTCACCCCACTCTCCGATTTGGAGGGAAGCGGTTGATGGAGAAGGCTTTTCTCCCCCACCTTCCCTTGGGGCTTGTGGCAAGTATGTAGGTTTGATAAATAATTTAGTTGCTAATAATGTGGTTTCTCTTGATCTAAATTGTACTGTGATCTGCTTTTCTTTCCTTCTGTGCCCCAATGAGAGACACGAATCCCTTCTATAGCTGACTTTCACTCATCTTCAGGATTGAAAAAATTTAACAGTGGGGATAAAGTTCACAAGTAGAAAACCACCAACAGCCTTACTCTTTTACTAGCTTTTGCCAAGTAATCAGGTCGAATAGTTTAAGCTTTTCCTCCAATAATTTTTTTGTAAAATGGAAGGAAGGACTAAGGAAGGAGGGAGGGAAAGGAGAAAGGAAAGAAGAGAAAAAACAACAAAACTGATTGTCTCAAAATTAAGTAAGGAGCGAGAAAAAAGTTATATCCCTGCAAGATTTTATGAAAATTGGATGATTTCTTAAATTTTCCTACCAGTATTTTCAGTCAAGTGTACTTGATAATATACTGGATACTGAGCAGACTGGGAGCTGAGTGAGATCAAAGAACACAAAACTGGTGTTCCTAGCGGGTTTCAGCTGTCTCATTCTCCTCTAGGTTTTTAACTTCTAACAAGTATCATGTGTTCACCCACTGGTTCCGTTATTAACTGTCAGAGTAAGTGTTCCTTCCTCCTCTGATTTCTCACAGAGATCCTCTGGTTATCACTGGGAGCCCAGGTCACCTACATTGGACTTCAGTTCACCAGCTTCCTCTTGCTACTAATGGATTTGCTATTTACTGGGAACCCTGGCCGCGGACTCAAGCTTAGTGCCTTTGCTGCTATTTCCTCAGTGCTGTCAGGTGAGCACCTCCCAAGGGAGCAGAGGTGGTTGTCCTCAGCCATCTTTGAAGCACTAGCTGAAGGGTTTGAGTCTCTAACTTGAGGAAAAGATGGAAGAGCCCAAGGGCAGTACAAAGAATGGAGTGTGAGATACACTACAAAAACATCTTTAATTTTAAATCGAAATGATGTGAAATTTTATATTGGATCACTATGTATATTACCAAATAGTTTATCTCTAGGTTCATTTTATTTGCAAGCTTTCTCAATATATGAAATATATGTTTGGTTTATTTTTCAGTCGTGACATATACACACATTTTCAAGGCTACCTTGGTTGGATAAAGTGAGAGGTGCTTATATGAGATCAAGAACAAAGTCAACATTGCAGCAGCAATGCTGTGCAAAATGATGAGGTTGCTTCCTAATTGTACTCCCCTTAGATGGCGATGACAGCCTTTGTCTAAGGGTTTTCTGCCTTTTTGTTTCCTCTGTAGGCCTTCTGGGGATGGTGGCCCACATGATGTATTCTCAAGTCTTCCAGGCAACTGCCAACTTGGGTCCAGAGGACTGGAGGCCACATACTTGGAATTATGGCTGGGCCTTCTAGTAAGTACTTATCATCTCCTGAACCTTCCTAGTCCCTTCTCCAGCCAACCTTCATTAGATCTTCCCCCCTAAACTATATGCTTGCTCTGTGTCCTTGTACTGTCCCTTCATCCTCAGAAGTCTGTCACAGCCAAACACTGGGCTGGACCATCAAGTCATAGCCATTCTTCCCCACCTCCCCCAACTTCTGAGGAGTGGCAGAGATGATTCTTCTGGTTTGTTTTGTGAGGATGTTGCCTTGTCCAGTTGTTCTGAGCTATGGCAATCGCCTCTTCCCCGGATATGTATGTTGCCCATGGGAAATGAAAACACCTTATGGCTTATGGAAATTCCTTATATTTTATAGTTATACTGGATGACTCAAGGCATTGAAGGACAGAGAAATGGAGGAGATTTAGCCTCAAAATTTGGATTGAATTCCATTCCTTGAGAATGGTTCACTCTTCTCCTCTAATGAAATACTCTAATTTCTTTCTCCTTCTTCCATTCTTATTCCATAAAGCTGTGTTAGAAACAAAACTTTCCCTATAAGTCATTCCCTAACTCATAAAGAACTATTTTAGATTTCCTTTAAAAAGCCAGAAGCAACAACCATGACAAAACACATTCAAGCTATACTTTCCCATCGCTCTAGAGCTTCCCACTCCTTACAGGAGCCTGTATAGTTGCCAATTTATACTTGAATTTCCATTCTAAAGAAAGCAACATGGAAACCTATTTAGGCATTTTTTCCTTGAATGTCTAAGATCCTATCCCCTTTCTCATGGTTTAATACGTGCTATTTGATTCAGGGGTTTTGGTCTACTCCACCAGCCACCACATCAAGCTTAGCTCATTTTTCGGACCCACGGTTTCTCACCTTTGTTTATCTTCAAGCCATTCTTGGCATAACATTCCTGAGCTCAAACTACAGAACTCCCAGCAGAAGCAGCCCACCTGCTAAGCAGTCTAGAAGCTTGTCAGAGGCAGCAGACAGGAACGTACAGTACCAGCAGGCAGCCTGGCTTTAACCATCACCGGGCCTCATGGAATTCCTCACTAACCTCACAAAACTTCCCATTTCCTGAGCTTCCCAGAATTATGGGGAAGTTTAGGAATTTGGCTTTCCAAATTTATAAGAATGTGTTTGATACAGTTCCCTGGTGTCTTTTTTCTTTCTTTCTTTCTTTCTTGAATTTATCCATTTTCCCTTAATCTCCAGCTTCTCTCCCAGCCATTATAAACTCCCTTAAGCCAAGAACCACACTGTTTTCATAGTAAGTAAATTCCATCACTGCAACCTATAATATCTCCAGATTTGTACCAAATGTTTCTGGAGTGACTCTCAGAGGCTCATCTTTGTGGACACTAAGACTGCAAAGTTCAGAACAAAGGATGGGAGAAGAGGGATAATTCCTCTTGGCATGAGTGAAAGAAACCTTTGGCAGAGTGTACGTGTCTTGGGGGAGGAGAAGGGAAGAAGGTTGTTGCATTAGGCTATGCCCACTATATACAGCTGAACTAAAGGTCTGGAGATTATAAAAGGTAAAAAAAAATACACGCACATAGACCTGGGCGGGATAAGAGAGCATGGCACACCATGACAACTAATCAATTCTGTTAAACCCCTTGTCTGACTTTAATACTGAATGAGTCATTTTCTCTTATTACAAAACAATCAGAATGTACCCTCCTAATACAGACTAAATAAGTCCTCTTGCCTGAAACATGGAGGAAAGCAGCACTCTCAGGTCCCTAAATCCCCGAGACACTGACTTGACTACTAAAAGGAAGAAATCATGTTTCGTTTTCACCCCTCTAAGAAAGATCCTCATGGTCCACTTTTTGTGTACGTTTGTCCCTAGCATGGCCTGGGTTTCCTTCACCTGCTGCATGGCATCTGCTGTCACCACCTTCAATACGTACACCAGGATGGTACTGGAATTCAAGTACAGGCACAGTAAGAGCTTCAGGGAAAACCTGAGTTGCCTCCCACATCACCACCAGTGTTTGCTTCAGCAGCTGTCATCTGCAGCCCAGCTGGGGGGGCCTTTGACTGGCTACCACCAATACCAAAACCAGCCCATCCGCTCTATCTCTGAAGGAGTTGACTTCTACTCAGAGCTACCAAACAGGAGACTTCAGCAAGGGACCGGCCAGGAGCTACAAGAAGAGGTCACTGGGTCATCTGCAGAGGAAGAGCAGTGTTAGGAATAAGTGGGTTTGGAATGCAGGCTAAGCCCTACCTTACATGTTTGTTATCAATATGAGCTTAAGCCAAAGTTTTGTTTCTTGAATATGGTTTTTAGAGGCTAAGAATAAGGGTATCTTCAAGTACAAGTCCAGTGGGGCCTCCGGATGCCATTGCTCCCTTCTCCTTCAGAGCTCTGTCTCCTTTCACTCACCCCCACGTATCAGTTTCCTCTGGCTGCTGTGACAAATTATCACAAAATGGGTGGTTTAAAACATCAGAAATTTATTGTCTCATAGTTTTAGAGGCTGGAAGTCTGAAATCAAGGTGTCAGCAGGGTCATGCTCGCTCTGAAGGCTCTAAGGGAGGATCGTTCCTTGCCTTTTCCTAGCTTCTATTGGCTCCGGGCAATCCTTGGTGTTCCTTGGCTTGTAGCTGCATCACGCCAAATAAGGTTCACATTCTGCCAGTGGGCATGAATTTCTGAGGAGACACTATTCAACCCCACTATCCTCCATGTCTCATTTCTCCTTCCTGTGCATTCAGAATTCCCTTCTCTCCTTTACTGATTGTTAGTTATGTCCCAGGTCCTGAGATAAGCAATAGAGATTAAAGGGGGAGGGGGGAGGCATAAAATATAGTCCCTGCTCTTAAGGGGCTTATAAATCTGCCCATTTGTCTGGGATTTGGAGGAGTAGAGGTGGACAAATCAAAAGGTTGGAATGAGGCTCAACTTCTGAGGTATATGTGTGAATTTTTCTGGAAGTAATATGTGAAAGATGAAAGCACTGCTGCAAGCTTTGGCATCTGGGACTGATGTCCTCCACACTCCCTATTCGTGTCTTACATCCACATTATAGACACCCAATACAACGTTTTATTAAATATTATCCTAGAAGCCATTCTGAGAATCGTATAACATAAGACAGCCCCTAAAGCATACAGAGACATATCCACTTACAAAAATGGTTCACAGAGGCATTTCCAGGTAGGATTATGGCTCCCCAGTGGAGAACCATACTGGAGACTGCCCCAGCAAACAGGGCTAGGGCATACACTCCTCTCTAAGTCCCCACCTTTTCCTTATCCCTTCTGAGAGACTTACCCTATTATCTTCTCCATAAAGACTGCCATCCACCAATTCACCCTTTCTCTTTTCCATAAGGGAAAATAAACCATCTTTGATGGCTAAAAAGAAAAACAATAGCACACACGTATGTTCCTATACATAGTATTTATTCTGTAACACTTCACATTTTAAATAGTGCTTCCTGACAATATATCAGCTGGCTTTTCTTTAATATGGACAACAAGGAGAGCAATTCACATTTAAGGGGGTTATTGTCACCATACCAAAACAGATGGGTAAGTAGAGACCATTTGAGGGATGGTGAGGACGTTGTTTTAGAGTAAGGGGAGGGTTTGTTAAGAGAAAAAAAGAAGAGAGATTGGGAGGAGAGAAGACCCCTGCATTTGCAGAAGCCATTACTATTTCTAAATAGTGGCCGTACTGGCTTTCCTGGCAACCCCACGTTGGGAGCAGGGAAAGAAAGGAGCACTTCCTATCTTGGATGTGTGGTGGAGTGGCTGCCTGTGAGGAGAAGGAAGTTGAAGGACACATTTGACAAGAGACCAGCACCCACACTGCTCAGATGAAGCTTCCTCAATCTTGAGCCACCACATACATCCTTGGGTACTGGCTGCCAAGAGGGAGGAGAAATCTAGAGGTGACGTTGTGTTTAGCAAAAGGAGATTCAAACTTACCACAGTCAAAACAATCTCTCAGTCTGCAAACACACCGTGAAGAATTCAAGGACATCATGTTTTTCTAGCTTCCTGTTACACATTTTCTGGGACTCACCCAACATGAGCACAGTCTTCTGCCCAAAACAATCCCCCCAAACCTGGTCCTCAGTAAATAACTGTGCGTTTTACCCCCGCCTAGAGTGGCTGGCTTCCGAGAAAGCTTCAACATGGTAGAGAACTAGGTCTAAGCCCTTGATGGCTCAGCCCAGGCCGCAGGACAACAACTAAAGTTTTGAGTGTTCAGCTGGATATAATTAGTCCTTAGGATTCTGTACTAAACAAGATCCTAGGCAACTTCTACCCAAGTAGATTCATACCCTGGAAATGAACCTGGGATCATCCCCATACTCTGTTATATCCTCTAACTGTTCCCCCAAAGTCTGTAATAAGCGGGACCTACACAATCCTTCCAAAGTGTTGAAACAAACTTTGCTCTCCAGGGCTTAAGGCAGAGGTGTCCAAAAATTTAGTAAGGCCCATCTGCAGACCAGGCAACATGCCTGCCTGGATCTACTGCTATCAACCTCCTGTTATGTCCTAATGTCTATCAGTGGGCAATTAATATATATCCCTTTAAATCTGACTGTTACTATCAGATCAATAAGAATTTTTCTCTGGAATCCCTTCATTAACACAAGCTAAAAAGATACAGGTCCAAGTATCTCAATCTATCTCAAAACTGTTCAAGAAGAAAAGCAGCTCTCCCCCAGCTAACACTGGATTTTCTGTTATATAAACAATGACCTAGAAGTTTGGAAGGGAACTTAATAGTGGTAATAAATTTATATATATATATAGAAGAAGGGGGAAGTAAACATTGGGAAAGTAAGCCCTAGAGATAATTCTAAAGAACATAGCTATTTACAAGTTATAGTATTTACATAGGAATTTTCTCAAAATACAGTGGTTCAAGGGCTCTATAAGGAAGGAGATCAGCAGGGCTGAATGGCTGCATACTAGACTCAAGTAGCAAGGGTAAATGTCCAGAAACAGCTCTGCTCTCATGCAAGCAAAGCTAAACTATCCCTGAATAAAAGAGAAAGCAAAAAAAAAAAAAGGTAGTAAGGAGGAAGCCCTAGAGGAAAAGATAAGAAAGCGAAGTAGGAAAGAAGCAAGGATATCAGGCTCAATTGTTCCTGACGTCCAGTTTTCATCTAAGTTAAGGATAGCATACACATACAGTCCTGAAGTTGCTGCTGTTAGGTGCCAGTGAGTCGATTCCAACTCATAGCGACCCCACATACAACAGAACAAAACACTGCCCAGTCCTGTACCATCCACACAATCGTTGCTATGTTTGAGCCCACTGTTATAGCCACTGTGCCAATCCATCTTGTGGAGGGGCTTCCTCTTGTTCACTGACCCTCTACTTTATGAAGCACGATGTCCTTCCGGGGTTGGTGCCCCGACAACATGTCCACAGTACATGAGATGATGTCTTGCCATCCTCACTTCTTAGGAGCATTCTGACTGTACTTCTTCCAAGATAGATTTGTTCCTTCTTCTGGCAGTCCACGGTATATTCAATATTCTTCTCCAATACCATAATTCAAATGCATCCATTCTTCTTCGGTCTTCTTATTCACTGTCCAGCTTTCACATGTATATGAGGTGATTGAAAATACCATGGCTTGGGTCAGGCGCACCTTAGTCCTCAAAATGACATCTTTGCTTTTTAACACTTTAAAGAGGTCTTTTGAAGCAGATTTTCCCAATGCCATGCATCTTTTGATTTCTTGACTGCTGCTTCCATAGGTATTGATTGTGGATCCAAGGAAAATGAAATTCTTGACAACTTCAATCTTTTCTCCTTAATCATGATGCTGCTTATTCGTCCAGTTGTGAGGATTTTTGCTTTCTTTATGTTGAGGTGTAATCCATACTGAAGGCTGTGGTCTTTGATCTTCATCAGTAAGTATTTCAAGTCCTCTTCACTTTCGGTAAGCAAGGTTGTGTCATCTGCATATCACAGGTTGTTTCCACTGCTATTTATAAGGTTTTCACTGGTCAGTTTTTTTAGAAGTAGACTGCCAGTTACTACAGTAAAAAAAATCATGACTGTCATAACAATCAAAACCACATATAAAATAATATATAGGCTTCGTCAGAGATGGGTCATTTAAACTATTTCTCTTGCTCCCCTTGTCATAGGAAAATAGTTACTCTTATGGCCACTAAATATATATATAGATTGAAAGCCTGAGGAAACAGGATACTTAAGACAAGGAAGAGGTACAAACGCTCGTGTGGCTAACTAGTCTGCCACTACCAGGCTCCTTCTTACTGCTGCCTGTGATTGGGAAGTAGCCTAGGTACAGGTGGGAGAGAATGGGAAAAATTTCGAGTGATCCTCAATATCAGAGGTAGGACATCTGGAAGACTCAAGACAACCAAACAAACCAGATGTACTTCATAAGAGCAAGAAACTGGATCCCTGGAGCTTAGGACGTATCTGGAAAATACTTCACCACAATACTAAAAAATACACACACAGTATAACACAAAATGAAACATTTCCTGTTACAGAATTTCCCAGCAAGAGCTTATAAATTAGACATACAAAAATAAAACACTTATAAGATTCACATTTCCAAACTACACACACAGTGCCTACAGGAGGTTAATGTAGGGACTGAAAAGGTAGGCGAGACATCCCAGCCAAACAGATCTTGCTGTTTTCAGAGAATTCCAACATGCCTTCCAAAGTGCTTTGTAACAATCTCACGGAGGTGCTAAAATGAGGTTCAAGTCTTCCTTCTCTCCGAAGAATGGATGTTATACTGACAAGACAGGGTATTCATTCTATTCATTTCTTTAGAAACTGAAGATTCCATCAGGCTAGACCTAGGAAAAAAAGTGGATGTATCAGTGACTTTTTTCAGTTATTTTTTTAATGGTAGACATTATCAAAGAAAAGAAATAGGAAAAGCCTAAAGGTCAGAATATTCCTCTAAAGAGTTTTCTGATTTGCCTTGCCCCAGTTTGTAAGTGCCCCTTCAGAAACGCCCAGAGACTTAATCTTTTTCTGTGATAAATTCTTGAACTTTGAACTAGACCATAGGAGGCCATAGACAGCATGGTAATTCTTTGTCATACGGACCTGCCACAAGAAAAAACCCACTGCCATCGAGTCGATTCCGACTCATAGCGACCCTATGGGACAGAGTAGAACTGCCCCAAAGGGTTTCCAAGGAGTGCCTGGCGGATTTGAACTGCAAGCTCTTGGTTAGCATCCGTAGCACTTAACCACTATGCCACCACAGATCCTGCATAATGTTAGCATCATTGACCCCTGCCCAGAAGACACCAGTAGCATCTACCCCCTCAGTCATTAGGACAATAACATGACCCCACATTTCCAAATGCCCCTCAAGTGAAACGGTACCGTTTCTAGCTGAAAACAATTAAACTGAGGACCATTTCTTAATGATCATGAAGCACCCTTAGGAAATAGTGCTGATCCAAACAAATGGATCTCCCATTCTCCCTACTTTCTTTCAAGAACGAAGTTGGAGTGGGCATTTGTCCTAAACCCAGAGGAGTAACCAAATACTTCTTTCAGAAGCTATTCACCTGGTAAGGAGAATCGACAAACTTTATCCTAGAGAGGAATCTTCGCAGCTCCCCACGGCCAATTTTGGGGGTGGTCTCCTTTAGCTGGACCATTTGGCCCTCCATGAGTGCCCAGCGTAGACTAAGCTTGCTGACCATCAGGGGTGCTAAATGGCCTTCAGAGCTTTGCCCTGTTGTCCTGGTAACATAAAAGGCATCTTTCCAGAGGTCGTTAATTCCAACTGAGGAAGAAGAAAAATGAGAGCAGTTAACAAGGACAAATACCTTCCACTAAAAGGGTGTGGTTTGGTTCAGCAATTAGATTCATTCATTTATGCATCCATTCACTCATACAAGAAATACTGAGCACCTAATAAATACAAAGAGTCCCTGGGTAGTAAAAACAGTTTACAACCTCAGCTGATAATCGAAAGACTGGAGGTTCAAGTCTACCCAGAGGTGACTCAGAAGAAAGGCCTGCTGATTTACTTCTGAAAAACAGCCACTGAAAATTCTGTGGAGCACAGTTCTACTCTGACACACATGAGGTCACCCTGAACTGACATCAACTTGATGGCAACTGTTTGTTTTTGTTGTTGTTTTTAATAAATGCAAGGCACTGAGTTAGGGAGTGGGCGCAGAGAGGTGAATGACTGAATGCCAGCAAAGCAGTATACATGTCTCCTCCATCTTTGCACGTTTGCTTTTCTAAAGTTATTTTCCAAAAAGCCCCAACTCAGGAAATGAGAGGATGTGCCAACTACAGCGAGAATCCAGTATTTTCAAACAAGCTGCGTTAGGCTGGGTTTTCTAGAGAAGCAAAACCAGTAAAGCCCTATGTGTATATAGAGAGAAATTTATCACAAGTAAATGGCTCCCACAGTTGTGGAGACTGGCAAGTCCCAAGTCCATGGCGTCAGGCTAAAGATTTCTCCTGACTCATGTAGCTGCAGGGGCTGACGAACCCAAGATCAGCAGGCCAGATGGCAGGCCACTAGCTCACAGGCTATGGAGGCTGACAAACTCCAAGATCAGCAGGTAAATTACTAGCTCAAGTCCCAAGAGCCAAGGTCAGATGATGACGGGCCAGATGCAGGATCCAGAGTTGGAACATCCATTTACACTGGAGGCAGGCCACACTCCCAAGGAAATTCCGTTTCAACTGACTGGCTGCTTATAGCAAATCTCATCCTGGAGTTGATTACATTATTTCATAACTGCCAAACCACTGAGAATCATGGCCCACCCAAGTTGACACACAACCTTAACCATTACAGTCCATCCCTTGTCTATTTGGCACCTGTACATATCTCCTTAAATTACACATAATCTCTAAATAAAGACAATCATAAACTCATACTTGTGTGTAACATGATACAGCTAACACCTATACAACCGAAAACTCCCTAGCTCAGTTTACATCTTACATTTTATAAGAAACCAAAATGTTTGATATACACATGGAAGGAAGAAATACTCATAACAATTACAGTCCTCATTTCTGCAACTGTTCACGTGGTAATAGCTAGTATTTAGAACTACCTTCTTCCACCACCCATTTCATATTCCCGTTACCCTCAGCAAGCACCTCAGAGGTTGTAGATCTTTGCCTGGTGGGGTGACCCAAACCTCTATTCCTGAAAGGTCTGGGGCATTAGTAGTTATGTCAGAGTTGGGCTGCTATAGATTTCTGTTGACTTTAATCACAGGGCATGGTAGTACTAAGAGACCCCCTAAGGGATCTCCTGTATTTCAGACATACTCTTCTTTACCTCCATTGTGTAATATCAATCCACTTTCCTCTTGGTAATCAGGATCGATATTAGCCATCATGGTATCTCCCCCTTCTTTGCCCATTGATCGGAGGCACGAGGAGCCCAATGTGGTAGAGTGACATTCTTAACTTTCCGTTCACTGGAATCACTGATGTGTCTCTAGGTGGGAGCATTCCTCCTTTTAGGAACTAAGACCTCTAGACTTGCACAGCATAGGGTGGCGGAACGGGAAGCAAAAATTTTACGAGTGGGTCACTAAGGGTAATGTTGAGTGGTGCCACTCCCATTTTCCACCCTTTGATTCCTGGACTCATGAATCCTGGCTATAGCAGAAACAGTACCATATACTGGATGCTGGTTTAGAGCATATACAGCCACCTGGAGAACACTGCTCCAACCCTGCGAGGTACTGCCACCTAGCTGGCACCACAATTGTGTCTTTAGAAGGTCATTCCATTGTTCTATCAAGCCAGCTCCTTCAGGATGATGTAAAACATGGTAAGACCAGTGAATTCCATGAGCATGGGCCCACAGTGGCACTTCGTTTGCTGTGAAGTGAATCCCTTGATCTGAGGTGATGCTATGTGGAATACCATGACAATGGATAAGGAATTCTTTAAGTCCACGGACGGTAGTTTTGACAGAAGTATTGCATGCAGGAAAGGCAAATCTGTATCCAGAGTGTCTACTTCAGTAAGAACAAAACACTGCCCTTTCCATGATGGAAGCAGTCCAATGTAATCAACCTGCCACCAGGTTGCTGGCTGATGACCTTGAGGAATGGTGCTATTTTGGCACCTGGGTGGTCTCTGCTGCTGGCAGACTGGGCACTCAGCAGTAGCTGTAGACAAGTCAGCCGTGGTAAGTGGAAGTCCATGTTGCTGAATACATGTAAAACCACCATCACTGCCACCATAGCCACTTCGTTCATGAGCCCACTGGGCAATGACAAGAGTGGCTGGGGAAAGAGGATGACTGGTTTCCACAGAACAAACGCGTCATCCCACCCACTTGATTGTTCAAATCCCCCTCTGCTGAGGTCACCCTGCAGTGAGCATTCACATGAGACACAAATATCTTCATTTCTTTGGCCCATTCGGGGAGGTCTATCCACATACCTCTTCCTTATACTTCTGTGTCACCAATTTTCCAATCACATTCCTTCCAAGTCCCAGACCATCTAGCCAAACCACTGGCCACAGCCCATGAATCAGTATACAATTGTACATCTGGCTATTTCTCCTTCCAAGCAAAGTAAACAACTAGGTACATTGCTCAAAGTTCTGCCCATTGGGAGAACTTCCCTTTACCACTGTCCTTCAGGGAGGTCCTAGAAAGGGGCTATAGTGCTGCCTCTGCCCACATATCACAAAGACCCATCTGTAAACCAGGCACAAATTTTCTCTTCCTCAGTCAACTGATCATAATGAACTCCCCATGCAGCCATAGGTACAGACTGAGAAATGGAAGGTAATGTGTCCGAAGTGGAGACCATGGGCATTTGGGCCACTTTCTCACACAACTTACTTGTGCCTTCAAGTCCTGCTTAGGCCCAATCTCGTATATACCATTTCCATTTAATGATGCAGTGCTGTTGTGCATGTCCAACTTTATATCTCTGTGGGTCAGGAAATACCCAGTTCATAACGGGCAGCTCAGGCCGTATGATGACTTGGTGGCCTGTATTTAAGCATTCAGTCTCTACTAAGGCTCAGTAACAAGCCAAAAGCTTTTTCTCTAAAGGAGAGTAGCTATCTGCAGGTGATGGCAGGGCTTTGCTCCAAAATCCTAAAGGTCTGCTCTGTGATTCACCAATAAGGGCTGCCAGAGACTTCAAATAGCATCTCTATCTGCCACTGGCACTTCGAGCACCACTGGATCAGCTGAATCATATGGTCCAAGTGTCAGAGCGGCCTGCATGGCAGCCTGAACCTGTGCAGAGCTTTCTCTTGTTCTGGGCCCCACTCAAAACTAGTAGCTTTTTGAGTCACTTGATAAATAGGCCAGAGTAGCACACCCAAATAAGGGATGTTGCTGTCTTCAAAATCCAAAGAGGCCCACCAGGCATTGTGCCT
This sequence comes from Elephas maximus indicus, assembly GCF_024166365.1. Classification (NCBI taxonomy): domain Eukaryota; kingdom Metazoa; phylum Chordata; class Mammalia; order Proboscidea; family Elephantidae; genus Elephas; species Elephas maximus. The sequence continues at coordinate 71,660,567 of NC_064822.1, read as the reverse complement.
TCTTTTTAGTTGTATAAGGAGCCAAATGAAGGCCAGATCCTTCACTTCAGAAGGCATATCTCAATGATATGCCCCACACCACTGGACCCCTAGAAATTTTATTGAGGTGGAAGGCACCTAAATTTTTGTCAGGTTAATTTCTCATGCTCTAGCAAAAAACGTCTTACCAGTAACTCCAGAGTCACTGGTACTTCTTCCTTACTACCTCCAATCAGCATAATGTCATCAATGTAATGGACGAGAGTGACATCTTGCAGAAGGGAAAGCCAACTGAGGTCCCTGCAGGCTAAATTATGACATAGGGCTAGAGAGTTGATGTATCCCTGAGGTAGGACACTACTAGCCTTGCCAGCTGAAGGCAAACTGCTTCTGGTATTCCTCCGAAACCGTAATTGAGAAAAAAGCACTGGCCAGATCAATTGGTGCACACCAGGTCCCAGGAGATGTATTAATTTGCTCAAGTGCAATGAAACCACATCTGGAACAGCACTGCAATTGAAGTCACCGCCTGGCTAAGTTTTCAGTAATCCACTGTCATTCTCCAAGATCCATCTGTTTTTTGCACAGGCCAAACAGGTAAGATGAATGAAAGGGGATGTCATAGGAATCACCACCACTGTATCCTTCAGTTCCTTGATGAAGGCAGTAATCTCTGCAATCCCTCCAGGAATGTAGTATTGCTTTTGGTTTACTATTTTCCTAGGTAGAGGTAGTTCTGATGGCTTCCACTTAGCCTTTCCTACCATGATAACCCTTACTCCACATGTCAGGGGATGCAGTGTGGGGGTTCTGCCAGTTGCTGAGTATGGAGAAATCACTACAGGATGGGTTTAGGGACCCACTGTGAGGCAGACATGAGCTAAGATTCCATTAATAACCTGACTTCCATATGCCCCCACTCTGACTAGTGGGCCACAGCGACGTTTTCGGTCTCTTGGAATTAATGTCAGTTAAGAGCCCACCAAAACCCTTGCCATTGACTCAATTCCGACTCATGGTGATCCTATAGGACAGAGTAGAACTGCCCTATAGGGTTTCCAAGGAGCAGCTGGTAGATTCAAATGGCCGGACTTTTAGTTAGCAGCCAAGCTCTTAACCACTGTGCCACCAGGGTTCCAGTTCAGTGCCAGTGTCCAGTAATCCCTGAAAAGTCTGATTATCTGCTTTTCCCCAGTGAACAGTCACTCTTATAAAAGGCTGGGAGAAAGATTAACAGTATTCATTTTTGCAAGTGCAGTGGGGTCCTTCCTCACAGGGACTTGGCCTCCCCTTCATTCAATGGATTGTGGCTCAAGTCAAGCCGTGACTCTCTATTCTGGCAATTCCAGACTAGCAGGTAGCGATGGCAAGAGTTCCCAGGGCTTTGGTTTCCTGAAGTAAGGGTCCCCAATAAAAAAAAAAAAAAAACCCACTGCCATTGAGTCAATTCCAACTCATGGCAACTCTACAGGACAAAGCAGAACTGTCCCATAGGATTTCCAAGGAGCCACTGGTGGATTCGAACAGCCAGCCTTTTTGGTTAGCTGCCAAGCTCTTAAGCAATGTGCCACCAGGGATCCAGTATATGATCCCAATTTTGCATGACAATATTATTTAGATAGGTGTATAAACTAGAAGAGCATTTCCTTAACAGTGGTTATGAGTGGCCAGATTACAGGTGATACTTCTTTTTTCCTTTGATTTTTCTGCTAGCTCCAATTTCTATGGAGTAGACAGGATTACTTTTACTATTCAAGTCTCCAATGATCCTAAATCAATGCCCTGACAAAATATACTCTATCTCCTTCACCATATTCCTCAGCATCAATTCCAAATTCTAAAGTTCCTAGAGAGCCAAGAAACTAGTCTTATTGGATTCCCACCACCTGGTGCAGTGCCTGGCATGTAGTTGGTGCTCAATAAATGTCTGCTGCATGAATTCTCATTATCGCCTTAGAACCATCTGGGGATGGGAATGGCTTTCATCTCAGAAGATATGTAAGCTTGTGCTCCTACCCAGAGACAGCACTCTTGTAATGCCCTAGCCACAAGGGGCACCAGGGAAGACAGTTCAGCACAAACCCCCTGCTGCTGTTTGAAAAGAGCACATCCTTCCCTGGAGGGACTATGGTACTTCACACACAGCTAGCACATACGCTTTCCATGTCTCTGTGTACAGACTCCCTGTCACTGGGACTTACCCTCTGAAGCCGTCACTGTGTCTGTGGCATTAGCTAGATCGAGAAGAATCGAGGGGAACGCTGGATGCAGGAGGTAAAGGTGATGAAGGCTGGGTGGCTCAGCTCCTAGGATCCTGTCCTGTGATGAGCAAAAAGGAAGAGCAAATGTAACTCTACATTCCCAAAACCTGATGCTTTTCAGATAAAAAAAGGCAGAAAAGAAAGTGCTAAAACCTGATTCCTACTTCAAAGATTTGTTTGAGAGAAACTCCCATATACAAGAGACACATTGCAAAGAGCTCAAAACACAGACAGATCACTATTTCAAACCACTGTCTAAGCTAAAAAATATTTTCTCTCATGAAAAAAAAGGAAATGTGAGTGCCCCAAAAGAGAAATTTGATATGGAGACCCCCTCCACCACCGTCAGTCTTCTGCCTAAGGGAATACTTGAAAAGCGGTTCATCTCTTGAGCGGCAGAAGGCTGGGGAACTTGTAGAGACAAAAATCCATTTTTTAAAGCACAGTGAGCCACAGAGACTTCCTTTCATTGGGCCACAGAGCCAACTGCAGGAATCAAGCTGAAAATTAATCTTCTCAGTTCCTGAAATATACAGAACTCTGACCAAGCAGAAGCAAATCATCGATTATAAAGCAAAAACTCCAAGGCCTAAGTATTCTTCTCCAAACTCCCTGCAGCAAAAGAAATGCACATGGGGACAACCTTTATCAATAGGACTTCCATGCAGGGAGGCTATCTGGAAGGTGCACACGTGTATAGCCACATGGTTGTTGAAGCTCTAAAATACTCCCATACTGCAGCCAACATGGTGCCACAGACAGAAGTACCACGCCGTCCCTCCACAGCAAAGACCTGAAAAACTAACGTCCTTCCTGGAACCCAAAGTGTCAAATGAAGAGATAAAGAACTCAGCCAAACACACTGAATGGAATAAACTGACAGAGGGCAGACAGCGAGGAATGATACATGCAGAGGTTCCTTATCAGCTAACACAGCACGGACTCCCCATCTTGGACTCCTGTCAGAGATCAGCTGACAGGGAGCATAGGAAAGCAGCTTCACGGAGCTTCCAGCAGGAGACAGAGCTCCCGGTAACCAGTAGTTACATGCTTTCCCACTCCCCATCCTCTCCCTGCTGCTCTACCTCCAGGCTTCCTGACTGATTGCAGTGGCCTGGCCAGCCAGGAAGTGCAGCTTCCATGCTGCTTGGGTTCGCCCCACCCACATCACAGATTGGCAGACAGGGAGTACTAAAAAGCAGCTTCACAAAGTTCCCACCAGGAGACAGAGCACCCGGAAACAAGCGATATACGCTTTCCTAACCCCCACCCTCCTTCCCCTCCCCCTTGGGCCTCCTCTGCTTCCCACCAGCCATGGTGTCTTGGCCAGGAGGCAATTGTTTCTGCCCCGAGCTGCTTGGATTCGCCCCATCGGCCGGGTCCCTGAGCTGGTGTTGCTTCTTTCCATCTCTTCTGGTTTCTTCCATGCCTCCCACCACCTCCCCCTCCTTTCTCTCGAACACCTGGCTCTGTGTGCCATCACTGCTTCTTCTAGAAAGGCTGTGAAGCCCCACTCGACTGGGGAACCACTCTCCCGGCCCATGGCACCACACCGGTGGGATCCCTGGGGCTTTTTTTTTTTGCTTGTTTTGTTTTCCTTTGTTCTGTTTCTCTGTTTTTTCTTTATGCACTTGGGAGCCCCTTTTAGCCAAGCGGCAATGCACAGCTCAGGAGACACTCCCTCAATCTGCGCAGCTGCGTAGGCGGGACCCCGGGGGCATTTTTTTTTCTTTCTTCTCTCTTTTTCCCTTTCTTCATTTCTCAGTTCTCCTCTGTCTATACGTATCTTCTTTTCCTGTCTCCTGAATACCTAGTGCTGTGTGGCCCCCCCTACCCAGGCTATACTGCACAGCCTGGGAGACTTCCCCAGTCTTCGTGGCTGCACTGGTGGGACCGCTGGAGCTTTTCTTTTCCAAATTTTTATCTAGTTATTTTTTTCATTTTCCCTTTTTCTTACTTTTTGCTTTTCTCATTGATCAGTTTCTTATCTCTCCACTCCAACGGCAAGCTCCCATTGCACTCCTTTTTTTTTTTTCCTTTGTTTTTGGCTCCTGATTCTCTCTTCTCTTTCCCATACCCATACTAGCTCCACACATCACAACCTACCCCCTTTCCTGCCTACCTACGCTATGCAGTGAACATCACACCTCTGAGTGCCACAGGCCCGGCCTACGGGAACCTGCCCGGCACTGATTCCTGGCCCGCCCTGTAGGCCCTAGCACATGCCACAAACCACCAATCCTAGCCCCTCCCCTTCAGCTGGACCTGCCCTGCTGCACATAGCTGAGTGACCAGCCTTGCCCATTATACAAAGAGGGGAAAAGTATCCGACTACAGACAAGCAAAAACAAGGAATGCATAGCCCACCTACTCAGACATAATCAGATAAAGCAAAAAAAAAAAAAACAGGATGAAACAAATACACAATCAAGAAACAAAGAAAATAACTACTGAATGTCCCGAAGAAAGCAGACAATATCAAAATATATTTAAAAAACAGAACAGGATGGTTCCAGTAGGCGTCCAAAATAAAACACCAACTGACTTTCCAGTAGAAGAAAAGGCACTAGAACTACCTGACAGGGAATTCAAATCTACAATATTCAGAGCTATCCAAGAGTTGAAGCAAAAAGCAGACAAAAATGAAGAAAAAATAGGCAAATGTATGGAAAAAGCAGAAAATTCATGGAAAATACAGACCAAAAAATGGAAGAATTCAGGAAAATAATACAGGAACAAAATCCTAAAATAAAGTAACAACTAGAAATCATACAAAAACAATTAGAAATCCAAAAGATAATCAACAATATTTCAGAAATGGACAGTGTCACAGAAGAGCTGAGCAGCAGGTTTCAAATGATGGAAGAAAGGATCAGTGAAACTGAAGACAAACACTAGGCTACAATTCTGTTTGAGAAAAAATCAGAAAACAGAACGAAGAAAAATAAGGAAACCCTGAAAATTATGTGGGATATAATCAAAAGCAAAAATTTATGAGTGATCGGAGTTCCAGAACAGGGAGAGACAACAGAAAACACAGAGAGGATCACTGAAGAACTGCTGACAGAAAACTTCCTTAATATCATGAATGATGAAAAGCTGACCATCCAAGAAGCTCAACGAACCCCATACAACATAGACCCCGAAAAGAAAACACCAAGGTATATCATAATCACACTCACTAAAACCAAAGATAAAGAAAAACTCCTGACAGCAACTCGAGAAAAACAAAAAGTCACAAACAGAGGAGAAACAACAAGACTAGACTCTGATTATTCAGCAGAAACCATGGAGGTGATAAGGCAATGGGATGACATATATAAAACCTTGAAAGAAAAAACTGCCAAACATGAATAGTATATATCCTACAAAACTTTCGTTCAAATATGATGGTGAAATTAGGGCATTTCCAGATAAACAGAAATTAAGGGAATATGTAAAAACCAAACTTACAAGAATTATTAAAGGGAGTCCTTCGGTTTAAGAACAAACAACATCAGACCACAGCCTGAACCTAGGACATGAGATTGTACCAGCTAGATACCAACACAGGAAATGAACTCTCAAGGACTATCGAAAATCAAAAAAGTTGCAACAGGGAACCAGAGAGGTTAATCTGTAAAAGACAACAACATCAGAACTATAAAAAAAAGAACTATAAAGGGGGGAATAAATGATATAGGTATAGAACTCTTTAATGGTGAGGAATGCAAGGCGATTCCAAGTAACAATAGACTGGTTCAAACCTAGGAAGCTAAGCGTAAATTTCACGGTAACCACGAAGAAATTTAACAAACCTACCCATCAAAATAAAGGAGAAAGACATAAAGTCTCAAAAAAAACAAAATCTACAAAAACAAAATAAATTAAAGAGAAACCCGCAAACAAAAGGACCTCAGCACAGGAGAGTAAGAGGAACAAAGAAAATGTTAGCACCACAAAAAAAGCACTACAAAATGACAGCAATAAATACATGCCCATCAATAATAACACTGACTGTAAATGGCCTAAATGCACCCATAAAGAGAAACAGAGTGACAGAATGGATCAAAAAACAGGATCCATCAATATGCTGTCTACAAGAGACACACCTTGGAAACAAAGACATAAATTTATTAAAAATCAAAGGATGGAAAAAAGTGTATCAAGCAAATAATTACTAAAAAAGAGCAGGAGTGGAAATGCTCACAATCATTGGCCATTAGAGAAATGCAAATCAAAACTACAATGAGATTCCATCTCACTCCAACAAGGCTGGCATTAATAAAAAAAAAACACCAAATAATAAACATTGGAGAGGTTGTGGTGAGACTGGAATACTTCTACACTGCTGGTGGGAATATAAAATGGTACAACCACTTTGGAAATCGATTTGGCTCTTCCTTAAAAACCTAGAAATAGAACTACCATATGATCCACAATCCCACTCCTTGGAATATATCCTGGAGAAATAAGAGCCTTTATACAAACAGACATATGCACACCCAAGTTTACTGCAGCACTGTTTACAATAGCAAAAAGATGGAAGTAACCAAGGTGCCCATCAATGGCTGAATGGATAAATAAATTGTGGTATATTCACACAATGGAATACTAATGCATCGATAAAGAATAGTAATGAATCTGTGAAACATGTCATAACATGGAGGAATCTGGAAGGCATTAACACCGAGTGAAATTAGTCAGTAGCAAAAGGACAAACATTGTTTAAGACCACTATAATAGGAACTCAAGAAATAGTTTAAACAGAGAAAAAAATATTCTTTGATGGTTACGAGATGGGGGAGGGAGGGAGGGAGGAAGGGAGAGAAGAAATTCACTAATTAGATAGTAGATAAGAACTACTTTAGGTGAAGGGAAAGACAACACACAATACAGGCAAGGTCAGCACAACTGGACTAAACCAAAAGCAAAGCAGTTTCCTGCATAAACTGAATGCTTCTAAGGCCAGTGCAGCAGGGGTGGGGGATTGGGGACCATGGTTTCAGGGGACATCTAAGTCAATTGGCATAACAAAATCTATTAAGAAAACATTCTCCATCCCACTTTGGAGAGTGGTGTCTGCGGTCTTAAACGCGAGTAAGCGGCCATCTAAGATGCATCAATTGGTCTCAACCCACCTGGAGTAAAGGAAAATGAAGAACACCAAAGGCACAAGGTAATTATGAGCCCAAGAGACAGAAAGAGCTACATAAATCAGAGACTACATCATCCTGAGACCAGAAGAACTAGATGGTGCCCAGCTATGACCGATGACTGCCCTGACAGGGAACACAACAGAGAATCCTTGAAGGAGCAGGAGAGCAGTGAGATGCAGACCTCAAATTCTCATAAAAAGACCAGACTTAATGGTCTGACTGAGACTAGAAGGACCCCGGAGGTCATGGTCCCTAGACCTTCTGTTACCCAAGACTGGAACCATTCCCAAAGCCAACTCTTCAGACATGGATTGGACTGGACTGACTAAAAGATAGAAAATGATACTGGTGAGGAGTGAGCTTCTTGGATCAAGTAGACACATGAGACTATGTGGGCAGCTCCTGTCTTGAGGGGAGACAAGAAGGCAGAGGAGGACAGAAGCTGGCTGAATGGACACGGGAATACAAGGTGGAGAGAAGGAGTATGCTGTCTAATTAGGGGGAGAGCAACTAGGAGTATATAGCAAGGTGTATATAAACTTTGGTATGAGAGACTGACTTGATTGGTAAATTTTCACTTAAAGCACAATAAAAATTTTTTAAAAAAAAGAGCAGGAGTGGCAATACTAATCTCAGATAAAATAGACTTTAAAACAAAATCCACCATAAAAGACAAAGAAGGGTACTATATCATGATTAAAGGAACGATCCATCATGAAGACTTACCATAATAAAGATCTACTCACCCAATGACCGGGCTCCGAAATACATAAAACAAACTCTGACAGCACTGAAAAGAGAAACTGACAGTTCCACAATAATAGTAGGAGACTTCAACACACCACTCTCAGTAAAGGTCAGAACATCTAGAAAGAAACTCAGCACAGATACAGAAGACCTAAGGAGCACAATCAGCCTACTTGACCTCACAGACATATATAGAACACTCCACCCAACAGCTGCAAATTACACATTCTTTTCCAACGCACATGGAACGTTCTCCAGAACAGACTACATCTTAGGCCACAGAGAAACCCTCAACAAAATCCAAAACACTGAGATAAGACAAAGTATCTTCTCGGACCACAATGCCGTCAAAGTAGAAATTTACAACAGGGAGAGTAAGGAAAAAAAAATCAACTACATGGAAACTGAATAACACCTTGCTTAAAAACCACTGGGTAACAGAACTAATCAGAGATGGAATCAAAAAATTCCAAGACTCAAATGAGAATGAAAACACATCATACCAAAACCTTTGGGACACAGCAAAGGCAGTCCTCAGAGGTCAATTTATAGCAATAGATGCACACATCAAAAAGGAAGGGACAAAATCTAAACATTAACTATACAACTTGAACAAATAGAGAAGAGCAAAAGAAGCCCACAGCCACCAGAAGAAAGGAAATAATAGAGATCAGCGCAGAAATAAATGAAATAGAGAATAGAAAAAATAAAAAGAATCAACAAAACCAAAGTTGGTTCTTCGAAAGGATCAAGAAAATTGACAAACGACTGGCCAAACTGACAAAAGAAAAACAGGAGAGGACACAAATAACCCAAATAAGAAATGAAATGGGGGGCGTTACAACAGACCCAGCTCAAATAAAAAGGATCATAACAGAGTATTATGAAAAACTATACTCCAACAAATTTGAAAACCAAGAGGAAATAAACAAATTTCTAGAAACACACTACCTACCCCAACTAACACAAAATGATGTTGAAAATCTGAACAGACCCATAACCAGAGAAGAGATTAAGAAGGTAATAACAAAAATTCCCAACAAAAAAAAAAGCCATGGCCCAGATGGCTTTACTGGAGAATTCTACCAAACATTCAGAGAAGAGCTTACACCAGTACTACTCAAACTATTTCAGAACATAGAAAAGGAAGTGGTACTTCCGAATTCATTCTATGAAGCCAGCATAACCCTGATACCAAAACTAGGCAAAGATACCACGAAAAAGAAAATTATAGGCCAACATCCGTCATGAATATAGACGCAAAAATTCTCAGCAAAATTCTAGCCAATAGAATTAAGCATCATATTAAAAAATAATACACCACAACCAAGTAGGATTCATACCAGATATGTAGGGATGGTTCAAAATGAGGAAATCGATCAATGTAATCCACCACATAAATGAAAAGAAAGAATCACATGATCATCTCCATCGATGCAGAAAGGCATTTGACAAAGTCCAACACCCATTCCTGATAAAAACTCTCAATAAAGTAAGTATAGAAGGAAAATTTCTCAACATAATAAAGGGATTATATCCAAAACCAACAGCCAACATCATTCTTAATGGAAAGAGGCTGAAAACATTCCTCTTGAGAACAGGAACAAGACAAGGATGCCCTTTATCACCACTCCTATTTAACATTGTGTTGAAAGTCCTAGCTAGGACAATAAGGCAAGAAACAGAAATAAAGGGCATCCAAATTGGTAATGAAGAAGTTAAACTGTCCCTATTTGTGGATGATGTGATAGTATACAAAAGACTCCACGAGAAAACTACTAGAACTAATAGAAAGCTTCAGCAGATAGCATTATATGAGATAAACATACAAAAATCAGTTGGATTCCTACACACCAATAAAGAGAACAATGAAAAGGAAATCAGGAAAACAATACCATTTTTAATAGCCCCTAAAAAAGATAAAATATTTGGGAATAAATCTAACTAGGGATGTAAAAGACCTATACAAAGAAAACTACAAAACACTACTGCAAGAAACCAGAGATCTACGTAAATGGAAAAACATACCACGCTCATGGATAAGTGGACTCAGCATTGTCAAAATGACAATTCTACCCAAAGCAATTTACAAATATAATCCAATACTAATCCAAATACCAACATTTTTTTAATAATTTTTATTGAGCTTTAAGTGAACGTTTACAAATCAAGTCAGTCTGTCACATATAAGCTTATATACACCTTACTCCATACTCCCACTTACTCTCCCCCTAATGAGTCAGCCCTTCCAGTCTCTCCTTTACTGACAATTTTGCCAGCCTCTAACCCTCTCTACCCTCCTATCTCCCCTCCAGACAGGAGGTGCCAACACAGTCTCAAGTGTCCACATGATACAAGTAGCTCACTCTTCATCAGCATCTCTCTCCAACCCATTGTCCAGTCCCTTCCATGTCTGATGAGTTGTCTTCGGGAGTGGTTCCTGTCCTGGGCCAACAGAAGGTTTGGGGACCATGACCGCCGGGATTCCCCTAGTCTCAGACAGACCATTAAGTCTGGTCTTTTTATGAGAATCTGGGGTCTGCATCCCATTGATCTCCTGCTCCCCCAGGGGTTCTCTGTTGCGCTCCCTGTCAGGGCAGTCATCGGTTGTGGCCGGGCACCATTTAGTTCTTCTGGTCTCAGGATGATGTAAGTCTCTGGTTCATGGGGCCCTTTCTATCTCTTGGGCTCATAATTGTCTTGTGACCTTGGTGTTCTTCATTCTTCTTTGATCCAGGTGGGTTGAGACCAATTGATGCACCTTAGATGGCCGCTTGTTAGCATTTAAGACCCCAGACGCCACTTTTCAAAGTGGGATGCAGAATGTTTTCATAATAGTATTATTTTGCCAATTGACTTAGAAGTCCTCTTAAGCCATAGTCCCCAAACCCCCGCCCTTGCTCTGCTGACCTTTGAAGCATTGAGTTTATCCCGGAAACTTCTTTGCTTTTGGTCCAGTCCAGTTGAGCTGACCTTCCGTGTACTGAGTACTGTCCTTTCCTTCACCTAAAGTAGTTCTTATCTACTAACTAATCAGTAAATAACCCTCTCCCACCCTCCCTCCCTCCCGCCTCGTAACCACAAAAGTATGTGTTCTTCTCAGTTTACACTATTTCTCAAGATCTTATAATAGTGGTCTTATACAATATTTGTCCTTTTGCCTCTGACTAATTTCACTCAGCATAATGCCTTCCAGGTTCCTCCATGTTATGAAATGTTTCACAGATTCGTCACTGTTCTTTATCGATGTGTAGTATTCCATTGTGTGAACATACCACAATTTATTTAACCATTCATCTGTTGATGGACACCTTGGTTGCTTCCAGCTTTTTGCTATTGTAAACAGAGCTGCAATAAACATGGGTGTGCATATATCTGTTCCTGTGAAGGCTCTTATTTCTCTAGGGTATATTCCTAGGAGTGGGATTTCTGGGTTGTATGGTAGTTCTATTTCTAACTTTTTAAGAAAACGCCAGATAGATTTCCAAAGTGGTTGTACCATTTGACATTCCCACCAGCAGTGTGTAAGAGTTCCAATCTCTCCATAGCCTCTCCAACATTTATTATTTTGTGTTTTTTGGATTAATGCCAGCCTTGTTGGAGTGTGATGGAATCTCATCATAGTTTTAATTTGCGTTTCTCTAATGGCTAATGATCGAGAGCATTTTCTCATATATCTGTTAGCTGCCTGAATATCTTCTTTAGTGAAGTGCATGTTCATATCCTTTGCCCACTTCTTGATTGGGTTGTTTGTCTTTTTGTGGTTGAGTTTCAACAGAATCATATAGATTTTAGAGATCAGGCGCTGGTCGGAGATGTCATAACTGAAAATTCTTTCCCAATCTGTCTTTTTACTCTTTTGGTGAAGTCTTTAGATGAGCATAGGTGTTTGATTTTTAGGAGCTCCCAGTTATCTGGTTTCTCTTCGTCATTTTTGGTAATATTTTGTATTCTGTTTATGCCTTGCATTAGGGCTCCTAACATTGTCCCTATTTTTTCTTCCATGATCTTTATCGTTTTAGTCTTTATATTTAGGTCTTTGATCCACTTGGAGTTAGTTTTTGTGCATGGTGTGAGGTATGGGTCCTCTTTCATTTTTTTGCAAATGGATATCCAGTTATGCCAGCACCATTTGTTAAAAAGACTATCTTTTTCCCAGTTAACTGACACTGGGCCTTTGTCAAATATCAGCTGCTCATATGTGGATGGATTTATATCTGGGTTCTCAATTCTGTTCCATTGGTCTATGTGCCTGTTGTTGTACTAGTAGCAGGCTGTTTTGACTGCTGTGGCTGCATAATAGGTTCTAAAATCAGGTAGAGTGAGGCCTCCCACTTTCTTCTTCTTTTTCAGTAATGCTTTACTTATCCAAGGCTTCTTTCCCTTCCATATGAAGTTGGTGATTTGTTTCTCCTTCACATTGAAAAATGTCATTGGAATTTGGATCAGAAGTGCATTGCGTGTATAGATGGCTTTTGGTAGAATAGACATTTTTACTATGTTAAGTCTTCCTATCCATAAGCAAGGTATGTTTTTCTGCTTAAGTAGGTCCTTTTTAGTTTCTTGCAGTAGTACTTTGTAGTTTTCTTTGTATAGGTCTTTTACATCTTTGGTAAGATTTATTCCTAAGTATTTTATCTTCTTGGGGGCTACTGTGAATGGTATTGATTTGGTGATTTCCTCTTCGATGTTCTTTTTGTTGATGTAGAGGAATCCAAGTGATTTTTGTATGTTTATCTTATAACCTGAGACTCTGCCAAACTCTTCTATTAGTTTCAGTAGTTTTCTGGAGGATTCCTTAGGGTTTTCTGTGTATAAGATCATGTCATCTGCAAATAGAGATAATTTTACTACCTCCTTGCTAATCCGGATGCCCTTTATTTCTTTGTCTAGCCTAATTGCCCTGGCTAGGACCTCTAGCACAATGTTGAATAAGAGCGGTGATAGAGGGCATCCTTGTCTGGTTCCCATTCTCAAGGGAAATGCTTTCAGGCTCTCTCCATTTAGAGTGATGTTGGCTGTTGGCTTTGTATGGATGCCCTTTATTATGTTGAGGAATTTTCCTTCAATTCCTATTTTGCTGAGAGTTTTTACCATGAATGGGTGTTGGACTTTGTCAAATGCCTTTTCTACATCAATTGATAAGATCATGTGGTTTTTGTGTTTTGTTTTATTTATATGGTGGATTACATTAATGGTTTTTTAATATTAAACCAGCCTTGCATACCTGGAAAGGGAAGAAGCCCCAGATAAGTAAAGCACTATTGAAGAGGAAGAATAAAGTCGGAGGACTCACACTATTTGACCTCAGAACCTACTATACAGCTACAGTAGTCAAAACGGCTTGGTGCTGGTACAACAGCCACATTGACCAATGGAACAGAATTGAGAACCCAGATGTAAATCCATCTACCTATGGTCACCTGATCTTCAACAAGGGCCCACAGTCTATCAAATGGGAAAGGACAGTCTTTTTGACAAATGGGACTGGAAAAACTGGATGTCCATCTGCAAAAAAGTGAAACAGGACCCATACCTCACACCATATACAAAAACTAACTCAAAATGGATCACAGATCAAAATATAAAGCCAAAAACCATGCACTTCATAGAAGAAAAAATAGGATCAATGCTAGAGGCCCTAATTCATGGCATTAACAGTATATAAACTGCAACCAACAACACACAAGCTCCAAAGGATAAGCTAGATAACTGGGAACTTCTAAAAATTAAACAGTTACGCTCATCAAAAGACTTCACCAAAAGAATAAAAAGAGTACCTATAGACTGGGGAAAAAAAAATTGGCTCTTACAAATCGGACAAAGGTCTAATCTCTAAAATCTATACGAAAATCCAACACCTCTACAACAAAAAGACAAATAATCCAATTAAAAAATGGGCAAAGGAAATGAACAGACACTTCACCAAAGAAGACATTCAAGTGGCCAACAGACACATGAGGAAATGCTCAAGATCTCTAGCCTTTAGAGAAATGCAAATCTAAACCACAATGAGATACCATCTTACCCCAGCATTCCTGGCACAAATCAATAAAACAGTAAATAGCAAATGTTGGAGAGGCTGTGGGGAAATCGGAACAGTTATATACTGCTGGTGAGAATGCAAAATGTTATAACCGTTTTGGAAAACGATAAGGCACTTCCTTAGAAAGCTAGAAATAGAACTACCATACGATCCAGCAATCCCACTCCTACGAATATACTCTAGACAAAGAAGAGTCATCACACGAATAGACTTATGCACACCCATGTTCACTGCAGCATTGTTTACAATAGCAAAAAGATGAAAACAACCTAGATGCCCATCAACAGATGAATGGATAAACAAACTGTGGTACGTACAATGGAGTAGTACCCGATGATAAAGAACAATTATCATTCTGTGAAGCATCTCGTAACACAGATGAATCTGGGGGGCATTATGCTAAGTGAAATAAGTGAGTCACAAAGGGACAAATATTATATAAGACCATTACTGTAAAAACTCATGAGAAAGTTTACATACGAAAAGAAACAATCTTTGATGGTTAGCAGGGAGGGGAGAGGTGGGGATGGAAAAACACTAAATAGACAATAGATAAGTGGAAACTTTGGTGAAGGGTAAGACAGTGCACAATACTAGGGAAGCCAGTGCAACCTGTACAAGGCAAGGTCGTGGTAGCTCCATAGACACATCCAAACTCCAGGACCAAACTGCTGGGCTGATGACTGTGGGAACCATGGTCTCAGGGAACACCTAGCTCAACTGGTATAACACAGTTTATAAACATATGTTCTGCCTTCTACTTTGGTGAGTAGTGTCTGAGGTCTTAAACACCTGTGAGTGGCCAACTAGGATACTCCACTGGTCTCACCCCTTCGGAGGAAAGGAAGAATGAAGAAAACTAAAGATACAAGGGAAAGATTAGTCCAAAGGACTGATGGACCACATCTACCACAGCCTCCACCAGACTGAGTCCAGTAAAACTGGATGGTGCCTGGCTACCACCACTGACTTCTCTGACAGGGATCACAATAGAGGGCCCTGGACAGAGGTGGAGAAAAATGTAGAACAAAATTCCAACTCAAAAAGAAAGACCAGACTTGTTGGCCTGACAGAGACTGGAGAAACCCTGAGAGTATGGCCCCTGGACGCCCTTTCAGCTCAGTAATGAGATCACCTCTGAGATTCCCTCTTCAGCCAAAGATTGAACAGGCCCAGGGAACAAAACGACCAAAGGGGCACACCAGCCCTGGGGCAGGGACCAAAAGGCAGGAGGGAGCAGGAAAGCTGGTAATAGGGAACCCAGGGTTGAGAAGGGAGAGTGTTGACATGTCGTGGGGTTGTTAACCAATGTCATAGAACAATGTGTGTACTAACTGATGAGAAACTAGTTTGTTCTGTAAACCTTCATCTAAAGTACAATTAAAAAAAAAAAATTTACAAAAAGTAAATAAATAAAATAATCCCATACCACTTAGTGGATGGCTGCTCTCCTAAGCTCCCCAAGTATCTCACCTCCTCTGGCATCATCTTGGGTCTATCCTAGTGAAGGAAATAAAATCCCTGAGGGCTGAATATCACCACTGCTTCCAAATTCTTAGCATGGGAAGAAGTAGTAGTCTGCTAAGTGAGGAGAAACATAGGCAGGAAGTTTGCAACCTCACTCCTACCACATGCCCACAAAGCAGAAGAGGGTAGTTCTCCAGACACCCTTAGAATTCCAAGTATGAGGGGACAGATCTCTGACTCAGACAACATGACAAGAAAATAGCCAAACTCCTTCCTCACTTCATATAGAATGGAGTCCAAGTTCCTCAGCATGAAAATTAAGCTCTTAAACCACTTCAGCAGCATCTGCCTTTTCTAGTCTTCTACATTTATTTATTCGCCCACCCCATGCTTCACTCTGCTCATCTAACTTCTGCCAATCTCATTATTTCTCCTTTACACAGTCTAGCCATCCTCTATACCACATTTCCACACATTAAATTCCTTCCTGTCCTTACGCCCCAACTTGAATGCCACCTTTTATGAAGGGCCCCCTAATAACCCAAGGCAAAATTAATCCCTCTCTTCTTTTTTGCTTCCATTTAAACTTATTCGTACCTCCATTATATAGCATTTGTCACATGCCTTTTTTTTTTTTTTTGTAATTACTTATAGAAGTTTACATTTGAGAGTCATCTAGTCCCATCCCCTCATTTTAGTATATGAGGAAACCAGGAAGTTAAAATGTTAGGTAAATTGCCCGTGGTCACACTATTAGGGCATATCAGAGTTTGGACTATAATCTAAATTTTAAATAAATCTGATCCTTAAAATGAGGGAGTATCTTAATGTCCTCATATAATGGATAAAGAACATGAGACTCAGAAAAGTTAAATAATTTGTCCAAAAGCACATGATTGTCAATGATTTCAGGACTCCTCCTGTATCGGGGTTCCTCCATCATGTGTGTATCAACTGTCTTTTCTAGAGGACTAGGACTTTTTCAGCTTATCTTTAAATCCCTACAGAGAACACAGTGTCTGGCACATAGTAGGTGCTGGATCAGTTTTTTTTTAATTTAATTAAATCAGGGTGGGTATTACTAAAAACTCCCTGGGCACCCTGCCTCATTGACTCCATTAAAATACTTCAGTATAGCACTTAACCAAAGAAAAAAAAATACCCATTACTGTCGAGTCAATTCTGACTCATAGCAACCCTACAGGACAGGGTAGAGCTTCCCCAAGGAGTTTCCAAGGAGCACCTGGTGGACTTGAACTGCCGACCTTTTCGTCAGCAGATGTAGCACTTAAACACTACACCACCAGGATTTAAGACTTTCTAAAATCTGCTTCATTCTATGTATCAGACCTTCTCTCTCATCCTTCCCCCAGCTGACCTCTCTACTTTAGCCTATTCAACATCCCTCCCCAACTGCTCTGCCCATCCCCACATCCATTTCTACAGTCTCAGTTAATGTACCTCAAAGGTCAGCCTGCCCCTCCTGAGAAACTTTCCCTGCCTATTATGGACCACCCATAATTACTTCTTCTCTTCAACAACTGTAAATACAGACCTAGTATCTTGAAAGGACTGCTAATTCTTTATCGAGCCTCCCACTGTGGGTATCCAGGGTAGTCAGTAGTTAGGGCCTGCTAACAACTTTCCCATAGCTTGGCTGAAATCCAAAGGTCTGTAGGCATAGCTCAGGAGGAAGCAAGACTCCTGCTTTTCCCGTGCAAATGCTGTTTTGCTTCTACCCATAACCACTTGAAAGCATAGCTAGTCAAATAACATCCCCAGGCCCAGGTCAGGCTGCAGAGCAGCTGCCATCTGACAAAATGAGAAAAGGCTCTTTCCAGGCTCACTCACAGGCTTGGGAGGTACAGTTGATAGCCCTTCAGCCCAAAAGAGGAAGACAGACTTCTGGTCTGAAGTGAGTGCCGAGGTGGTTGGTGTTTCTTTCATGTGACATGGAACGCTGTAACTCCAAGTAACAGAGCCAGAGTAACCATCCACCACCATCATCTGCAAAAGAAAAGACACAGAGAGTGGGCATAGTCAGTCCTCAGAAAAGTAGCAGGCCAACAACACAAACACACAACAAAATAAAACAGAAACAAACACAGATATTAAAATAATACATATATTAACAGTCTGAACTTCTTAGATATAAGCCAATTGGGTGCTCAGAGATCATTAAGTAACGGCTAAAGACCAGGACCAAATTTCTACAGCTGTTTTTCCCATTTAATAGAGTTTAAAGAACTGTAGAATTCTAGAGTGGGAAGGAGTCATGGTAAATCATCCAGCCAACCTCTTGTTTAACAGATGACAAAATGGAGGCTCAGACTCTGCATCACAAAATGCCTTGGGTTCAACTTGGCAGAGACAAACTCTTCTGAATGAGCAGAGAGGCAAAAACAGACTACCAATTCAAGATTCCCTCTGGCAGTCTTGGGGAGACTGGAAGTCTAGTAACACCACATTAAAAAATTACATCCTATAATACATATGCATTATTTCATTTAACTGCCACAATAGCCCTATGAAGGTAGGTGATATTGTTACCCATCTTTTATAGATGCCAAAACTGAGGCTTAGAAAGATTATGTCATTTGCTCAAGGTCACCAGTAAGCAGTAGAGCCAGGATTACAACCCAGGTCTAAAACCCTCAGCATCTCAGCTGTTAGCCTTAACCAATGTATATACCCTCTCCCTTAATCCTCCTAAGGATGCCAATGAAAATTATTCGCTTTGCTTGGAAATGCCACACAATTTCTGTCTCCGAGTCTCCACTCCTGGTGTTCCTTGCCTGGTATGCCTTTCCTTCCACCGCTTCTTCCTATAAATACAACTCAACTTTAAAGGTTCCACTCACATTTCCCACCTTTATAAAGTCTTCCACAACAACTCTAGCTACCACAGATATCCTGCCTTCTCTGAAATACTAGGCAACATATCTGGACTGAAGTATTTCATTTATTTATACCTCCCTTTCTCCACCCAGGAATTTTAGAAGGCCTAACTGTAAGTTACTGATCTCAAAAAAGGAACTCCTGCATGAGAAGGAGATTAGCCTACAAAAGCTTCCAAGAGAATATAACTTAGCACTAAGTTATCCATCCAGCTAGACACTGAGTTCTTTGAAGGAAAGGACCATGTTTTAAGTTCTTTCTATTCCTCCGAGCACCTGGAAAAGGGCTGGAAACAAAGTTTACACTTTACACACGTTCCGACTGCCTTGAGTCCCAAAGTTTTACCTTTTTCAGCCCAACTCCATCCTCAGTTTGCAGAAAGAAGTCTAAGGTCTGATCATCAGTGAAATACCCAGGAGTAGGCTGGCTGCAAATGAGGGCAAAGTAAGCAATTAATAGTTAATAAGAAAATTGGAAAACAAGGAACTCTTCCCCTTCCTTCTCTTGTATCAGTCCCAGATATCAAACAATTATTCTAAGGAGTTTTGAAACATGGAAAGGAGATCAAACAGCAGACACGAGAAGGAGCACGCTGCCAACCTGCGCAGGCCTGGAAAGCTCAACGTCCAGTAAGGTATAAGATCTTGTCCCCGAAGCAGGACAAGGCCTTGTCTGGTTGTAATCAGGAGATCGCTGCAGTTGGAATCTGGTGCCTTCACCATCTGGAGTAGCTCAACGCCATCACTGGATCAAACAAGACCCCCACAGTTAGTCTCTTACCTGGATGGGATTCTGATCTATTTGTTTTTGCTTTTTCTCTCAGTGTGCTTGTCTGTATATACTCGTGTATGTATTTCTCATCATCATCTTATTAAGTGGGGGAATTCTGTCCTTCCAGTTGAACCTCACTTCCCTGAGTCTTAGAAACCAAGGATCCCTAGCGAATTGCCTGCAAGTTCAAAAGAAACCCAGGAGGAGCACTGTGGTGCCAATCCTCTCCCACTGGGTACGATGGGAAAACGAACAGAGCCAACAATAAAGCAGGGGAGGCAGATGAGATCTAAGCCACAAGCACAACACAGGAGGCTTCGAACTGTCATTATGCTTAGACAGCCACTTGTGGTTACCCTTTATCAAATTATTTCTTTCTCTGTACAACTGGGACCACTCTACTCAATATCTGTCCAATTCACAGAAACATATTGCTAGAAAATGATTTGAAGCTTCTGGTAGGAAAGAACAGACAATTATTGCCCAGGCCTAGGTTTAAATGGGTAAAATCCACTGCACATAGCAAACTACGTGGTTTTAGTTAAGAAATAAATAAGAATGAAAAATAAGATTCATGGATGCTACCCTTGCTTCTGCCAAAATGATGCCTTAACTAAGGCAAAAACACAAGAAAAGATTAGGACAGACACTTCAGCACAAGTTTACAAACAGGTATTTTAAATAAATCTATCTCAAGGTTTCCCAGCTACATTCTCCCCACTCACTTGGAAGCCTAAAAAAATATCCCTCTTTTGCAACCTGTGCGCAAAGTGATCACACAGTGTGGTCACCACACATGAATATCAACACATTATGTTACCAAGATAAGAAAACTTCTTGCTAACGTTAGCCAGATCAGAAGATGGTACATAAGGCTGGCACTGTTTTCCCCTCAAACCTCTGCCCACACATTCGCCAGCCCAACCGAACTTAGAGGCTCCATGATATCACTATGACTGAGGACAGACGACTGTCCTACCTGTAAATGTCAATGAGCTCGGACAGGTTGATGGATCTTCGCTTCTCCCATTCTGGCTCTTCAAGTTGCAGGGAAGGTGGTGAGCTGTCTCGATTTTGAGCCTGAACAAAAATGTCCCGCAGGGCGACAGCTTGGATATTGCCTAGCACCACAACAAGAACCAACACTGAGAAGGTGAACTTAATAGAAGTATCCTACAGTGAGAGTCTGAGCAGGAGACATGGAGCCTGATCAACTGGGTCTGACAGAGCCCACCCTGACTGGTCCAACATGGAATGAGTAGGAAAGTGGTTACCAGGTGCTAGACAAAGATTCTTCTCCTTGGAGGAGGGATCAAGGGAAAGCAGAGTTAATAATCTGCAACAGGTGGGGAGGATGAAAGGCCCCTGCAATAGGAGCTAATGAAAGGGCTGGTATCAGCAATTCCTGAGCTTTCACCCTGTCTCACAAGGGAGACTTATCATACACACTAATGAGGAGCAGTACCAAAAACTAGCCTTGCTTCTTACCAAAGCCAAATAGGATGTAGACAGCCCCATTTGTGGTGACGTAAACCTGAGGACCAATCAGATTCCCCACTCCCACGATGTTGTACTTCACAGGTCGGCCCACAAGACTCCCTGTCCGGCCAGACACCAGCAGAAAGCACAGATCTGGCTGAAAAAGTGAAAGAAGGGGTTCAAGTCAATGGAAACCCTATCATTTCCTGATCAAATAGTTTCTTCAGATAGTCACTACCTCCTCATCAGCAAAGGGTTCAGAAACACTTCTGAAAACTGGAAAAACACAAAGCCAAAGCTGCCTCTCTTTATCTCCCAGGAAGAGAGAAAGTGAGGCAAATGTTCCATTCTCTTATTAGGTAATGCGCAAAGAACAACCTTATGGTAGCTCAGGCACTTTCTCTGAAGCAAATCTGTTGCTGACCGAACAGTGTCCTGAGGTACAAAATTCTAATCTAAAGCTAAGTAGGCCCAGCTGATCCCCAGGTCCATACTCCTATACCCAGAAATGTCCAGTAATATTTGGTCCCAACTAGAATAAACCTAGGCAGTGCTCTCCCGTAACATTAGATGTCTGGCCCAGCTGCTATGAACCTTATGTCAAGCAGGGGCTGGTAAAATTTTTCTGTGAAGGGCAAGATGTAAATATTTTAGGCTCTGCCAGCCAGATGGTCTCTGCCACAACTACTCTGCCACTGTACCATGAAAGCAGCCATAGATAATACACACATGAATGGCATGGCTGTATTCCAATAAAACTTTAGTTACAAAAACAAGCAGCAGACTGGATTTACAGTTTGCTGATATTTGCTCTACAGGATTTTCTTTTGGAGTCAGAGTCACTAAAAAAAAAAGACAAAAACGAAACAAAACCTGTCAATTCCAACTCATAGTGACCCTCCAGGACAGAGCAGAACTGCCCCACTGGGTTTCAAGATTGTAATCTTACAGAAGCAGACTGCTGCATCTTTCTCCCTCAGAGTGGTTGGTGGTTTTAAACCACTGACCTTTCGGTTAGCAGCTGAGTGCTTTAACCATGGTACCACCAGGGTTCCTATAGAGTTACTAGTTGGGAAATAAAAGGATTGTATTGATATCTTGATCTTGGTAAAGCTTTTGATAAAGTTTATCATGATTTTTCTTATGGACAAGATAAACAAATGTGGTTTGTGATATACCTGGAGATAGATGCTTACAGGGTCCATGCCAACCCAGAGAAAGGTTTTCAGTGGAATGCCACAGCACTCTGCTATTGCCCCAATCCTATAAAACATTTTTCCAATGGCTTAAACGAATAGGATTCGAGCTTATCACAAAACTGAGAGGGATAATTAATATGCTGTATGATAAACTCAAAAGACAAGAAGGCTGGAAGATGGGTCAAAATTCACAAGATAAAATTTAACAGAAAAATGTAAAGTCCTTCATTTACATTTAAAATACTTTGTACCTCCGAATAGGGACCGTTTATATAAAAAAAAAAAAAAAAACATGTTGATGGCTTAAATGATTATAAACAAAAGTGAATCTAGAAAGGCTAGTGCAATCTTCAGCTGCATAAACAGAAACAGTATCTATATCAAAAGAGGCAATAATTTCATTATTATTGATATAACTGATTATCCTACAAATAGAATACTGTTTTCAGATCTGGATGCCACAATTTAAGAGAGAGGCAGACAAAGTGAAAAGCAAAGTAAAAAACAAACAAGAAAGAGAGGTGTATGAACTTCACGTTGCTTGAAGAACAGTTTAAGAAATTGCGGATATTTAACCTTGAGAGTAGCCAGTTTAGAGGACAGGTAATGGCTAAGGGGCTTTCATACAGAAAAGGGACTGGGTTCACTGAGTAGCTCCACGGGTCTAAAGCTGGAACAATAAATGGAAGCAACAAGAAATCAGATTTCTCATCAATACGACAGTTTTCTAGAGTTTTCCAAAAATGAAATGGACTGTCTCACAAATTAATGATATTCCCATCAGTCCAAGTGCTCAGAAGAGTGTAGGTGTCAATGTGTCTGGAATGCTGTATCTGAGACTACAACACGGTGTGAGAGGTTTAACCACATGGCTTTCTAAGTCCCTTTACACTAATGTTCTAGACCAGCTCAGTTCTTCTAATCCCACTCGCTCTAAACCCAATCTAAGAATGCCCAAGTCAGAAACCTAATATGTTTCCTTGTGAAGACAGAAACTTCCATGCCGTAACTTAAACAGGTTCCTTGGGTTCTTTGTTACTACACAAAGGTCAAAAGAGATCAGCATAAAGATGAAGCTACTGCTCTAAACCCATCACCTCCCCAAGATTTTTCTAGTACTTTTTTATCACTCTTCAGGCAGAATGGAGACTATTCCATATCTGGACATGACTATGCAAATGAGTAAAGTCTGAATGGCAAGCTGAGTAATACACTGGGTAGAGAACAACAACAAAAAACTGCACAGAGTAGGAGCAGACAGAAAGTCAATTCCTCTAACAGAGGCCTGCTCATTATGGAGGATCCCAAAGGCCGTTCTGCTATCCTGTCAAAACCTACTGGCTAGTAAGAAGCCAGCTGGGGCATTAAGACCAAGATTTTTAAACTTGTTGAGGATATATAAAATTTTTCAATGTCTTGCTATGCCTCTGCTGACCGTAATTCCATCAAGAAGAAACTCTCCATAATTTTCCCTTTGGGACCTTTGCAGATCACTCCTGCTAGAAGTAATAATTGAAATTTTCCCAATGGTTGGGATAAATAAACATTGTGAGGGTAACTCCTGAAGTTTTGGTTCAGGCTCACTGAGACCAACTGGCTAGCTGAAGAAAACTAACAGAAAGTACCCTTAAAGCTGAACAGGCTTCAGAAATTTAGTTCATTACCTCCTTTCTTCTCACCTTAAAGTAGATACACAAGTTATTGCCTAGCGTACTAAGTTTGCTCCTCCAAGCGTGTAATTGGTGGAACACTTTGAATTTATGGTACTCCTGGCAGAAAACCATAACATATTGACAGATTTCATTCCATGCTAAATACTTTACTTGCAGAATTCATAACTCTACTCCATATATGCAATACGAGAATCACAAAAGCAAACACAAGATCTATTAAAATTTTAAAAAGCTATCATATGAGACAAAATTATCTGTATCCACATTTTTCCATGAATATTCTTTGCCAATTGTTTAATTCTCTTGTCCACAAGCACTTCCTGGCAGACTAGCACTAGGAAGGTCTGAGAAAAAGTCTTAGAGAAGCTCTAACAAAAGCTCTGAGAAAAGCTTATTGAATAAAAAATTAAAATTGAGATAATTCTGTTCATCAGTTTATTCTTTCCTGTGATTTGGGGGAAAGACTATTATCTGTGCACGGAATAACTTGTCCCAGCGCAATGGACACAAAGTTTATGTTATCAGAGCATATACTACAACCCTCCTTTCTTTGGTTGTTGTTGTTATAACTTATTTGACTTAGATTTTTTTCCTGTAAATATTTTATGAACTTTCTATAAGTCTATCCTATTATTTTATGGTTGAAATGGAATTTAAATATCTATAAAAAAATGAACAATACATTTACAAGGTAAAGAGTAGGCACTATTTTAAGCACTTGAAATATATTAGCTCTAATTATCTAAACAATCCTGCAAGTAGATATTAACATTCTCATTTTGCATACAAAGAAGGCAGAGCTTGGATAAGTTACAGGACTTACCAAGGCCTCAAAGCTACAAAGTGGTTGAGGCAAAATTCAAAGACAGATCTATCTGGTTCCAAAGCTAATAGATACCACAGTTAATGAAACCACGTGACTGCCAGGAAAAATGGGCTCGTAATGATAATTTATTCACTGACTCTCACAAAAAGAGTTTATTTAAACCTAAGCCCTAGTAAAAAGAAAGCTTCAAGCCCCGTTTATAACAGTAACACTAGGAATTGAGATAACTAAAACTGAAACATTCCCCATAAAAAACAAGAATCATTTAGTGTAGATCATACCTGCAATTCTCCAATGGCCAGAACCACAAGATCTCTAATGCCATCTTCATTCAAGTCTGGGAGCACCACGACTGGGGCAGCCAACGTACCATTGGACAAGTACTTTGGGTTTAAAGTCCAAATGGTTTTCCCTAGGGAAGGACAAACAAGCTGATCACAGTTATGGCTTTCTGCCTCTGGAAAAGGCAGATGGAACTTTCTCTGCTCAAGAAAGAATAACTGGGCGGGCTGAACAACAGACAGTAACTCCTACTTACTTTTTTCCTTTAATTTTATCTTACTGGAAAGGAAGGGTACAGGGCTGTGTCATGGATTTGTGTCTCCCAAAAATATATCTCAACTTGGCTTGGCCATGATTCCCAGTATTGTGTGGTTGTCCTCCATTTTGTGATCTGATACAATTATCTTCCATTTTGTGATGCGTTATAAATCCTGATCTCTATATGTTAATAAGGCAGGATCGGTATGGGGCATATTTTGAGTCACGCCCTTACTTAAGTTACACCCTTGCTTGGGGCACACCTTTTACCTTACAAGAGATAATAAGGAGAGAGAAGCAAGCAGAGAGGGCAGGGATCTCACTATCACCAAGAAAGGAGAGCTGGGAGCATAGTGCATCCTTTGGACTCGGGGTCCCTACACTGAGAACCTCCTAGACCTAGGTGAAGATTGATGCCAAGACACATGGAGATCTCCAAGGAATGTGGACCTACAGATGTTGAAAGGAGATAAGGACCTTCCCCAGAGCCTACAGAGACAGAAAGCCTTCCCCTAGAGCTGGTGCCCTGAATTTGGACTTCCAGCCTCCTAAATTACGAGAGAATAAATTTCTCCTTGTTAAAAGTCACTCGCTTGTGGTATTTCTGCTATAGCAGCAATAGATAACTAAGACTGGGTGTGAGCTAAAATCCTCACATCTAGATTTTTTTTTTAGAAAAGATAAAGGTGCTAAAGACTCTTCAAGAAAGAACAGCAAATTTGTCTAGGTCAGGGGAACTAACCTGTTAGAGGTTATTGTAACTAATAATCAAGGGCAGCCAACCAGAAGACCAACTCTCAGTCCTTGTACCACATATTTACATAAGTAAGCATCAGAGAAGTCGCAGGCAGTTTTCAAGATAACTTCAGTTATAGAGTTATTTCACATGCAAAATTCTTTTACTCAGAAGCACCCCACTACTGAACTCCTACTTCAAAAACTAGTAAGTTATTATTTATTCGACTTCACTGGAGCCCATGGTCCAAGGTGCTATTTTTTTAACAAGCATATTGGAAGTATACTTATGATTCTGTAAGGAGCCATCATTATATTTGATCCTTTTACATTCCTTTTGATATATATGTCTGAAGGTAGTAAGAAGATAAAAAGGCAAATCAACGTGTCTCAACAAACCTTAGTTTTTCCACTGACAGATTTTTAAGTAGTTATGTCCAAGTTTACCCGTGGGCCCCATGTACACCAAGTCTGAAGACAAAGCTCAGCTGTCTTTGTACAAGGAACACTTAGGAGATTACAAACCAAAGGCCTCAGGGTTGTTTCCGTTTCCATAACTCAGTTGAGCCTCATTCTATTTTCAAACAGGTTGAATCATGGATCTATTTACTCAATCTATCAAAACCCTTTCTCTTATTTCCTTTTTAATATCTACCTTCCAGAAGGTAAATCAGACTTTCTACCAAGTAAGGGTGGTGAAGTCCCTTCCACACTGGATGGATCTAATCTACGATTATGGCTCACTGGAGCAGAGATCTTTCCTGGCAAATGATCTTTACCTGATGTCGCGTTGAATGCACTGAGCATCTTACGGGTCCCTGTCACAAGGCAGATGGTTGCAGCCAAGCTTCCTGGCATCAGATCCAAACATGTAATATCCCGGGCCTCCTCTGGGAGGGGACTGGACCAGAGTGTGCTGCCATTCATCCCCGAAAGGCACACAAGAATAGCTGTTGGCCTGGAGACACCTAAAAGCACAAAAGAGAGATAAGAAAGCAAAGGAAGCAAAGAAAAAAGAGGCAGAGAGGAACAGGAGGCCAGAAAACCAAAAGCAAATGGTGGTAAGGCAGTCACCCTTCTGTACTTCTGACCACAAGGTCTGAAAACAGCGTCCGTCAGATCTGCTCAACACATGTCTCATGTAAGACAAGATGCTACAGACAGTCTTCATGCTGCCTGGTGTACTCCGTTGCTTTTCACAACACATTTGTTTATATGTCTGTCACCTCAGCCCCCACTAAATAGTTCTACCCTTGAGGATAAAGGGCTGTCTCGTTAATTACTATATCCTCAATACCTTGCAAAGTGCCTGACACATAACAACCAATTATCTGCTGAATAAAAGACAAGAGCGAAATAAAGAATATGGAAAAGCAGTTGCTGAAAACGAAAAAACCAGGAGGCAAAGGTATACTCGGAAAAGTGAGACTGACCTAGTATATGTGTTGAACAAGGAGCAAAATACCAGAATTCTAATAATCCCTAGAAAATGCTCCCCGAAAGCAGGAAGAAAAAAAAAAAATTGAAGTAAACCTGAAGATTACATGTAGCACAGATCAGCAGGTCTTCCTGGTCTAGAGTCCCATGTAATCAGCTGATATGGTCCCAGTCAGGAAAGAGTACTTTGGGTAAACGTAACACCTAGGCCCAAGCATAGTTAGTAAATGATTTCAGTAACTCACCTATTTAGTAAATAATCTTTTATGTCACTTAAACTATTAGAATAATAACTCTGTCTTGCCAGTTTTACAGTCACTTTCAAGATAGGGATACTGGCCCATCTCACATACTTTCTGCTTCTGTCAACAACAAATACAGACAAACAAACATAAGTTGTAACACTCCATGCTACCTGTTCCTCAGTATTACTAATTAAATATACAACCTAAAAACAAGTGACAAACTGTGGCTCTCTGTCCAAGACCTCATTGCCAAGCACTGACAAACTGTAGTAATAAATGTTAATTTCCAGACTTTCCAAGGATGCTACGATAAATACACTGTACTTTTGTTCTTACTTGAGGACCTTACTAACTCTGTTTCACTTCTCTAAGCAATTTTCTCAGGGCGATGATGGGCTATCCCTTCCCCACTATACCATGACCCCTACAGACTCGGACCATGCTCGTTTTGTTCAGCACTATATAACCAGCACCTAGCACAGTGCCTAACACACAGCAGGTATTCAATACATAGTTGCTGAATGCATTGATGGACAAATCACAAGCAAATAAAAAAAACTCAGCCCCTCTTATGCTCTATGGCACCGATCTGTGAACCCACTAGTTGGGGTTATGGGAACATCAGTTTGGGAAAAGGGGTAAGAACATGAACCCCCGAGTCAGGCTCCCAGGGTTTGTACCCCAGCTCTACCATTTACCAGCTGTGAGACTTTGGGCATGTTCCTTCACCTCACTATGTCTCAGTTTTCTCATCCATAAAAGGGGAATAATATTAGTCTACCTCATAGGATTCTGCTAAGGGACAAATTTGTTCATATACGTCATGTACTTACAACAGTGAATAACACATAGAAAGAACTATATGCTAGCTTTACTATTTTATAATCTGTGGTCAAATAGGCTGGTCCACGTTGTGTCCAACCTACATTTTTGCCATTATGAGTTCTGTGAAATACCAAATGACTAAAAACACCTCTAAAAAAAAAGTGAATGAGGGAAACTTTTAATTCAAAGGCTAATGAGTTACAGGCAAGAAAAAAATGTAATTAGGGTTCAACCATATGAAAATCAATTTCCTGATCTGTAACAAATCTCTGCTCAGCTGCTTCTAAATATCACATAACCCTTATAATTCTTATAATTTCTATTAACATCAGAGAGGCATGTGGTTTAGAATTCCCTAAAGCATACCGAGCTGTTCATTTCAGGGTCTGAATGATTAAAAAGTAGTTAGTGGGGCATCTTTACGAGCCTGGATGGCACAAGTGTTCTGCAATAGGTTGCTAACCTAAACGGTGATGGTTCAAATTCATCCAGCAGCTCTGCAGAAGAAAGGCCTGGCAAACTGCTTCCATAAAGATTACAGCCAAGAAAATCCTATGGAGGAGTTCTACTCTGTAACACATGGGGTCACCATGAGTCAGGGGGCCACTTGACAGTAGCTAATAACAGGGCATTTTTAGAGTTTCTGTATCAGTTTTCAGACTGCAGTTCTAATCCACTTTAATTGGTGTGTCATGGATTGAATTGTGTCCCCCAAATATATGTGTATCAATTTGGCTAGGTTTTTTTATGATTCCCAGCATTGTGTGACTATCTACCATTTTGTCACCTGATGTGATTTTCCTACGTATCGTAAACCCTATCTCTACGATGTTAATGAGATGGGATTAGTGGCAGTTATGTTAATGAAGCAGGACTCAATCTACAAGACTAGATTTTGTCTTAAACCAATCTCTTTTCCGATATAAAAGAGAGAAGCAAGCAGAGAGACAGGGGGACCTCATACCACCAAGAAAGCAGCGCCATAAGCAAAGCGCGTCCTTCGGACTCTGGGTCCCTGCTCCTCGACTGGGAAAGATTGATGACAAGGACCTTCCCCCAGAGCAGAAAGAGAGAGAGAGCCTTCCCCCTGGAATTGGCACCATGAATTTGGACTTCTAGCCTGCCAGACTGTGAGAGAATAAATTTCTCTCTGTTAAAGCCATCTACTTGTGGTATTTCTGTTACAGCAGTACTAGATGACTAAGACAAGAGGCTATAGGATATACCAAACACCCCTGTGTACCTATGCTGAAAATGGAACTCTTTTTTTTTCAGTCGCTATGTATTACAGTCAAGGTCCTGGGAAACCGCACACTCAACCAAGTAAGTTGTGAAAGGTTTAATAAAGAGACTATTTACAAAGATGTGGTCAAGGTATAGGGAAACTACACAAGATAGTATAGTCCCTCAGAACTGTCGCCACTCCTTGGTCCAAAGGGACAAGGGGAGGAAGCAATTACAGGAATCCAGGAAAAGAAAGTCATGTAAGAGGATCACCTTAAGAGGAGCTATGGCCTGTGGTGAGGGCTGTAGCCATCCTGAGGCGACCCCTCTCCTCATTTCCCTCCCTCTAATTCCTTGCTGGTGCTCCCCATTGGCCAAACCCAACTGGAAGCCAGTAGGCAAGGGAACATGCTGATATAATCCATACAGGTCAGCCTACCAAAGCAGAGAGCAGGAGAGAGCAGATCTGGAGGCGTGAACAGAAGACATCCAGCCAAGACGTTTGTGTGATGTGTGTAAAGACACGTAAAGTATGTGAACAAAAGTTTTCTGCCAGAGGGTGCGAAGGTAAGATAGAGTCAGCATTTATTATTTAAAAGTCAACAGAAAATTGAAGAAAACTCAGGAAACCTAAGAACTAATGCTTATTCACTGCTGGAGTGTAGGTAAGTCAACACCTCCCTGCATCTCAGTTTCTTCACTGAGAACTGTCCTTCACGAAGGATCACTAAGAACTCCTCCCAGTTATAACTCGCTATGATTCTGAGCTTCACTGATGGGCCAGAATTTTCTGGTAACAGTCATCATGTGTGACAGATCATGGGAACTTCTTCTATTCACTGTAGACCCTCTTCTACGGTGCCCCTCAGGAGACAACTCTGATGCTATATCTTAGCTGACAGCCCAGCCAATCAATAAACTTCTTCTGTAACAGCCTCCAAGGAATACTGGTGGCACAACAGTTAAAGTGCTCAGCTGCTAGCCAAAAGGTCCGTGGTTGGAACCCACCAGTGGCTCTGTGGGAGAAAAGACCTGGCAATGTGCTCCCATAAAAATTACAGCCTAGGACACTATTTGCGGCAGCTCTGCTCTGTCCTGTAGGGTCGCTATGAGTCAGAATTGACTCGACAGCACACAAAAACAACAACAACATTGCAGCTTCTAAAAGACATGTCTCTTACCTATTGCACTCTCATTCCTTGACGGAACAAAGGAGAGAAGTACATCACGCAGGCCATCTCCATTCACATCAGCCAATTCCAGTGGAGACAGGTCCCCACCTGATACATACACAAAAAAAACAAAAAGGTCCTTAGCAAGTTACCACAAATCAGTTCTCTGCTGCCAGGTTAGAAAGGGAATGGACACGTGGTACCGCCAGCACCTCCATAAAAACCAGGCAGACTTTCAGTTCCTACATACTTCTCCCAATGCCTCCTACTAAGTAGGGCTAAAAATCCCTTTATTTATTGTATATATGAGCGTGTGTAATGTATACACACATATATATTTACATATAAAAGAAACAAGACTGCAAGGTGGAGAGAAGAAGGCAGACCAGCTAGAGACTCTGGGATCTGAGGAACGGCACAGTGATGAGCTTCCTGGTTTTCTCTTTGTTTCATATATCCCAGACAGGGTGCTGGAGAAGCTGGCAACCCAGAAATGCCAACAAGCTCCGATTTTTTTTTAAAAACCCAGGAAAAGCTGACTCTCTGTAGCTAAAGGACCAGGGAAGGGGAAGCCTGGCCAGAGAGGAACTTTAGATAATAACTGCTCTACTCCAACTAAACACCACAGCCTCACCCCTAGCCCCACAGCAAAGGCTAAGTGGGAGCTGAGACCTCCGCTCACAGTCAGCTGTAACAAGGTGCCCCCCCACATCTACAGTGGTGTCAGAGGACTTTCCTGTCCAACAATAGTGAGGCCCCCCCACAACAAACACACAGGGGAAGCCTACACTTCTACCCCCACCCAGAGGTAATGAGGCACGCCTCCCCCTCCCTGCAAGGGTGATGCCAGTAGAGGCCAGTGGGAAGTGGACTTCTACTCCCAGTTGGCAGTAATGAAGTCTTATCCAGCACCGCCTGCCACCCTTCCGCCCCCAGCAGCACGGAGTCAGAGGATGCCTGGCAAATCTGGAGAGAACTCACACACTGCTAGTGGAAGTCTGAACTGTTACAGCTTTAGGAAATAACATAAACTACTAAGATTGAAGATGCACACACCCTATGGTTCAGCATCTTCGCTCCTAGGTTTATACCCTAGACAAATTCCTATACATCACATCAGGAAACACGTACAAGAATGTCCTTAGCAGCATTATTATTTAAATTAAAAAAAAGAACAAGAAGTTACCTAAATGTTCATCAACAGTAAAAGGGATAAATAAATCATGGGATACACAAACCCTGAAATTTTAGATAGTAGTGAAAATGAAGAAGCTCCAGTTACGATCCATCAACATAAATGAATCTTAAAAACGTTTAAAAAATAATTTTGAACAAAAAAGCAAGTCACAGAAGACTACATGACTACAAGACCAGACAAAATGAAAGAAGATATTATTTTGGGACACATATCTGTATGGTAAAACTTTAAAGAGTAAAGGAACAACCAACACAAGACTCAGGACTGTGTGAACCTTTGGCAGACAGAGGAGGATATGGTCAGGAGGCACGCACAGGGACTTGAAAGTTCTTTGGGATGTTCTCTTTCTTAAGGTAGGTGGCGGACACACGAACAATTTATTACTAGTCTTCATGCGGTATACAAATATTACATGTGCTTATTTAGAAAAATCAAAGAAAGGAAGGGAGAGAGAGCTATTCTATTTGGGAGGAACATATCATAAGTCACATCTACTCAGTTTTGCCTTAAGAGAAACTAAAGACAAGAACACAGAACTCATGAGAAGCTAATTCAACTGGGATCTGACAAGTATCAAAGACAAAATATTTGCAGATCCAGGTGATGCCAGGGGCCTGGGAATAGCCTGATCCAGTCTACAAGAGGCAGGGATACTCGGCACTGACAGTTTAGATGTCATCCCCACCCCTGACCCAGTGCAAGCTGATTTAATCTGCTCCATGATGAGACAAAATAGCTGGAATTACTTGGGCACAACCACCCTACCTACTAGTAGCAAGACAGAAAAGATAGCAGCCCTCTTTTACATGAAGTTATTTAAAAATAATTTCATTTAAAAGGTCAGGTTTCTATAAACCATGAATGCCTGAGGGTCCTACCACAGCACTCGCCTCTGGTCTGTCCAGCCTTGGGCCCTACTTTTCTCCATAAATATCCCTTCCAACAGCTTTGCACGGCCCTGATACATTACTGGCACCACAGCAGGAAACCAGCAGATCAACGCCCTGCCCTCTCTGCCTCTAATTAAGACCCATGCCGACAGAGACACAGCAGTGTTCCCATGCTTTCGATATGTATCTTTCCATTCTTTTGTTTGATTTCGAATCTGACCCTCCTAACCATTTCTATACTCAGAGAGGGAAACGCTGAATGGCATGCATTAATTTTTTAAGACTTGGAATAGAATTTCAAAGTAATCAGATATACCATTAAGTTTTACAGAAGTAGGGCTGGAAATCCTACGACTCACCTCCCTGCGGGCCCAAGTGGCGGCTCCAAGTGCTGTGCAGATCTCTAGGGGGACACGGGATCAGGAAAGCACATACAAGCACCAGGATCATTGAGATCACCAGAGTTAGCAGAAAGACAGATGTGCGCACATAAGACACAATGGAAGAGGTCGCCTTCTGCTCCATGTCTCCAAGGGGCTCCGAGGGGTACCCCTCTGTGGTGACTTCTGCAAGATGTGGTTTAGCAGCCCCTGCAGCCTCAGCATCAGAGTCGAGCTCTGGGGCTTCTCCCAGAGGACTCTTCCCATTCCTGACCCCTCCATTCTTCTGCTGCAAGTTAAGCACCAGGTCGTCTTCACTCTCATCACTGTCAGCCTGTGTGAGGGGATCATACTCCCCTAAGTCTGGGCTCTTCTTCCCTGAAAAGACAGAAAATCTGTCAAGGAAAACTAGGACGGAGAAGCCCTCCCCAAATAAATACATGGTAACGGTGAACACATAGAAAACAAAAACTCTAGGTTACATCAAGTGTGGACCTGGGTGGCTATTGCTAAAACAGATGCCAGCAAAGTGTGGAGAATGGGGAAAAAGAATATTACAGTGTCCTAGAATTATGTGCCTTCGTGAGTTTAAGGATCATGAAAAGGAGACAGAGAAATTAGCAAATATCTTCTAGCTACACCAAAACAAAAACACCTCTTGATTTGTTTGACTCGCACAAATGAAAAAGGCCATGGCTCTTATATTAACTTCCCGTATAGCTAATATACATAGTTCCATGAAAAACATAGTTCCATAGACTCTCTTAAACCAAAAACCAAACCCACTGCCGTCAAGTCGGTTCCGACCCATAGCGACCCTATAGGACAGAGTAGAACTGCCCCAGTTTCCAAGCAGCGCCTGGCAGATTCGAACTGCCGACCTCTTGGTTAGCAGCCGTAGCACTTAATCACTACGTCACCAGGGTTTCCATAGATTCTCTTAGATCTCTGATATCCTAATCTTTCCTGGTAAACTTTTAGAATAATTCTTCCCTGTACGCTGCTTTTCAAGACCCAATATGTGTGGCTTCTCAATTGTTTCTATGCAAACAACTTAGAAAGCTAAAACACTAAATGTCATCTGGAGACGTTTTACTGAAAACCCACTTCTGAGAATCTTCCTATATTCTAATCCCTTTGCACCAGATCTTCAGTAAACACTGTTTACCTCTAAAAAAAAAAAATGCTATTCTGAGCAGGTATTCTGGGAGTGTTGGCAACAGAACAGGAAGACAGAAGTAAACGACTTGCCTTGCAGCTGGTTTGAACAGCCAGCACCCTGTTTTTACTTAGACTGTGTTTACTTGGGGTGGCTGAGAGGTAGAAATTACAGGAAGGCTTAAGCACCCTCCTCCCAAGCTACTCTTGGCCCTCACTACCAAGGGCCTTTATTTCATTTTGTAGCCAAGTAAAAACCAACGAAAGGTTTCTGTTTGGGGGGAATTACCTAGTAAACTAATGTAAACTCTATTATCAAACTTTTTGTTATAAGGAAATTTTAAAAAGGCAATATAATCCACCTAATTAAAAAGAATTATTGATGCTAATCTCTGTCTCTGGGTCCCTGTGATCTTGGTAACGTCATTTTATATGTTATATATCTCAGTTTGCACAATTCATGATATACAGTAAAAAAAACACTTTGTGGAGACCAAATGTGGGAAACTAAAATCTTTACAGTATATGCTGATGTTTGGTCGATAAGTGTTTGTTAAATTTTTTAAAATAAACATCCCACAAAATTATTTTATAACATTAAGTACTCTGCAAAAAAACACAGACAATACTGAGTAATCTGGCATTCTATTAACTAGAAATTTCTACCATTTTCACATTGAGAGCTACTAATTTTTTTCCAATAAACACGGAATTGATTTTTAAAGGCACAAATTACAGTAAATAAATAAATAAACTGAGTATTAAAAGCTTAATTCAAAGTAGTATTTCCGGGAGATGCCATAGGGTCAATAAAGGCTCAAGTTAATCTCTTACAATTTATATATCTACTCTATAAACCAAATTATCGTTATCAATCAGGGCACACTATTCCCTAACCATCCCAGATAGCTTTCTATATGTAAACATATAGGAAACAGAACCATGTTGTTGTTAGGCTGATTTCAACTCATAGCAACCCCATATGACAGACTAGAAGTGTCCCACAGGGTTTTATTGGCTGTAATCTTTATAGGAGCAGATTGCCAGGTCTTTCTCCTGCAGAGCTGTTGGGTAGGTTTGTAAAATGATTATTTTTTCTAGCAAAAAAGAAAACACCTGACAAAGAAGAAAACATACACAGCATCTCCAAACCTCAGGGTTAGAAGAGACTTTGAGGTTCACATAGTCTACCCCACCCCTATTCCAAAACTGCAACTCCTTACAAACACCCACCAAGCAGTCATGCCGTGTACAAGTGAATATAACCAGTATTATGTCCACTCCCTTCCAATCTAGAAAGCAATTTCTTACGCTGATTCAAAAATCTATTTCTGGGCACTTGTCAACTATCTGTCCTAGTTTTAATTTCTGAGATACCTTCTTCCACATATAAATCCATTAAATACTTGAAGACACTAACCATAAGAGACATATAATATGGTACTTAAGAGCTCAGGTCTTACAACCACACAAACAGAGTCAAATCTTGGCTTTACTTCTTATCAACTATGTGACTTCAATTAAATTTCTTAATTTTATTGAGTGTCTATTTCTCTATGAAATGGGATAATAATTCTTCTTATCTCATAGGATTGTTATGAGGATTAAATAAGGTAATATGTGCATGCTTTCAATAAATTTTAGCTTCTATTATTATTACTAGTATTGTTATTCTTACCACTATAATTATCATTGCCATTACTCTTGGACTGTATCTCCTAACTCTCCCACCCAGTCTTCTCATCTCCAAGTTAAATATCTCCACCTCTCTCAATTCATTATCAGAAGAAACACTGTTGCTGGTGTCCTCCCCATCCTGGTCACCCTCCTCTGGATACAACGTGATATGTCACTGCTTTTTCAAGTATGGTACTGGGAACTGGATACAACCCCCGGGGTACAGTCTGGCCAGGGCAGTGGAGGACAGAACTGCGTCCTCCCTTGTTACAGACAGTACACTGCAATTCAATTACTGTAACCTAAGCTCTTAGTAGCTTTCTTGGCAGTCACATACAAGTGACTCAACTAAAACTCCCAAGCATTTCCAACACACACTCCTCCTATCCTATAATTGCACAATTGAATTTTTAGCATCAAGTGAAAAATTTAACATCAACCCCTACTAAATTCTAACTTGCAATAAATATATCAGCCTGAAACACTACATTGCAAAGTGAAATCATTAATAAAATTCTGGCTAACAAAAACAATTTAAAAGAAATGCATTTTAGTTATGTCATACACTATCCCCGGCAGGTAGAAAGAAAACTTGGCTGCATATGCTACAGAAACTTGTAAAATCTTTAATGAGTCTATAAAAATAATTCCCACGTATTCTGTGAAAAACAAAGCTGCTGCTGAATTTGTCCTTTTAAAGAAATGATATGCTGCTCGTTAATAGTGGCAAAGAAGGCATTTCTGTCATTCTCTCTTCCCCAAAACCAGGAAAATCAAAATGAAAAAAGATAAATTTTTAAAAATAGGAAAACAGCCAGATTCCCAAACCACAATTTGTGAAAAACTGTTGCTAAATTCAAGTGAACTTTATATCAAATCGAGGAGGCACAGTAGGAGCAGATACGTATTTCTACAGATCTCTAGCAATGAACGAGGTCACAGAATTAGTGATGATGATGACAATAATAACTGGGAATTTGCTGACTGCCTACTATGTCTCAGGTACTGGTCCGAGCATTTCACATTTAATCCTCACAATAACCCCATAAAGTTAGGCATTATTATTATCCTATTTTATCAACAAAAAAACCTAAACATAGAAAAATAAGTTGCCTAAGATCATAGAACTTGTGAGAGGAAAAGCCAAGATTCAAAGCCAGGCAATCATACTCTTAACCAATAATTTATACTCTAAAAATATATAGTCAGATCACTCACCACTTCCTTGAAAAGACAAATTCTGGGATCACAGAGCACCAATGAGCTCCACCAACATTACAGAATAGAAGGGGAAGTAAGACTGACGAATGAGAAGAAGCACAGGCTCGTATCTTTGCAAGAAGCAGGCTATCAGTGTAAAAAAAAAAAAAAAAAAAAGTAGCAGGGTAAAAAAGTAACTAAGTACAGGGGCAATCCTTTCTGAAGACGTTGATTTTTTTTGTTGCTTTTGTTTTTG
This sequence comes from Elephas maximus indicus, assembly GCF_024166365.1. Classification (NCBI taxonomy): domain Eukaryota; kingdom Metazoa; phylum Chordata; class Mammalia; order Proboscidea; family Elephantidae; genus Elephas; species Elephas maximus. Next base: position 71,623,146 of record NC_064822.1, on the reverse strand, counting down.
TTGTTGGTTTATGACTTTGGGACCCGGTGCATTACAGGGTAGAAATGCTCCTCAGGGTTTTCTTGGCTGTAATCTTTATAGAAGCAGGTCGCCAGGCCTATTCCTTCTGCGGCGCCCCTGGATGGGTTCGAACCACCAACCTTTTGGTTACCAACCAAGTGCAGGCCATTTGCACCACCCAGGGGCAACAGATTGATTTTTGACAGTTTTATCAATCCAGGTCCAATCAGGAGACAGAAACTAGACAGTAATTCAAGGAAGGAAAATTTAATATAAAAAAATTATTAAGCAATGATACCAAACCAAAACCAAACCCACTGCCATCAAGTCAATTCTGACTCAAAGCGACCCCACAGGGTTTCCAGGGCTATAAATCTCTACGGAAGCAGACTGCGATAGCTTTCTCCCTCAGAGCCACTGGTAGTTTCAAACTATTGACACTTCATTTAGCAGTCGATCGCTTTAACCAGCGCTCTTTAAGCAATGATAGAAGTGTAAATACAAAGATGAAAAGAGGACTCTAAAAGGTACACTAGGGCTGAGGGACAAACAAATTTATGAAAAACCAACTTAGTATTTAAAGGGCCCAGATCCATTTTCACAGATCAGGCAATGAAGGCGAATTTGGAGCTGAGGAGCAATAAATTTTAACTGCCACAACAACCAAAGAGAAGTAAATGTTAAATCAGCACTCTAAGGTGACAAACAGATAGCCAGCTAGCCAGGATAGAGACGTCCACATAGAAGAGTCCTGGTGGGAAAGGGATCTGAGTTAATAAGGCTAGATTAAATTCTATCTCCCAACGGGCCCAGCTCATGCCCCTAACTGCATCCTGTGCTCCAAATGTCAGCCAATAGCTAACTGAAAAACAACTGTTCCAATTAAATATGATCAAGAATCAGAAGAGTCCCTCCACATCTTTCCCTTTACACCCTAGATTCTGTGTCCATTCACCCTGGTTTTCCTGTCCCTTCCTGCCTTCTCCTCTCTGCTTTTGGGTTAGTGTTGCTCATTTAGTCTTGTATACTTGATTGAACTATGAAGCACATTTTTCACATGTTATTGTTTGTTTTATAAACCTATCTAATCTTTGGTTGAAAGGGTGACTTTCGGAGTGGCTTCAGTTCTGAGTTAACAAGATGTCTGGGGCCATAATCTCAGGGGTTCCCCCAGTCTTTGTCAAGCCAGTAACTCTTTTTTGGTAAATTTGAATTTTGTTCTACATTTTTCTCCTGCTCTGTCCGGTACCCTCTATCGTACCAAGTGGTGGGTGGTGGTAGCTGGGTACCATCTAGTTCTTCTGGGCTCAGGTTGGTGGAGGCTGTGGTTAATATGGTCCACTAGTCATTTGGACTAATATTTTCCTTTTGTCTTTGGTTTTCTTCATTCTCCTTTGCTCTGGACAGGATGGGACCAATAGATGTATCTTAGATGGTCGCTGGCAAGCTTTTAAAACCCCAGATGCTATTCACCAAAGTAGGAGGTAGAACATATTCTTTATGAATTATGTTTTGCCAACTGACCTAGATGTTCCCCGAGACCATGGTCCCCAGCCCTCAGCCCCAGTAACTCAGTCCCTCAAGGTGTTTGAATGTATCTAGGAAGCTTCTATGACTTTGCCCAGGTCAAGTTGTGCTGACTTCCCCTATATTTTGTGTTGTCTTTCCCTTCCCCAAAGTTAACACTTATCTACTATCTAGTTAGTGACTTTCCTTCTCCACCCCTCCCTTTGCTCAAAACCATCAAAGACTTTTTTTTCTGTTTATAAAACCTTTTCTTGGGTTTTATAATAATGGTCTCATATAATATTTGTCTTTTTGTCATTGATTTATTTTACTCAGCATAACGTCCTTCAGATTCATCCATGTTGTGAGACATTTTACGGATTCATCACTGTTCTTTATCATTGCATAGTATTTCATTGTGTGTATGTACCATAATTTGTTTATCCATTAATCTGTTGATAGGTACTTAGGATGTTTCCATCTTTTTGCTGTTGTGAATAATACTGCAATAAATATGGGTATACATATATCTATTCATGTGACAACTCTTACTTCTCTAAGATATATTCCCAGGAGTGGGATTGCTGAACTGAGATTTATTTTATTTTAATAATCAGAAAGGAGGCATCCCACCACTACTGAACATTTTGATCCAAAGGTTCTACAGAAGTATCCCGATGAAAGGGACAAAAATGTAGAACAGAATTTCAAATTCTCATGGAACCCAGATTTACTGGAGCCATGGATGCTGGATGAACCCCTTGAACTACTGCCCTGAGATAATCTTTAAACTTTAAACCAAAAATACCCCCTTAAAGTCTTCTTAAAACCAAGCAATAGTTGAGCTTAACTAGTAAAGACTATCTGCCTTGAGTACTGTGTTCTTTTAAGAACTATCTATATGGGACCAAACTGACAATAGCAACTCAAAAGATTAGACAGGAAAGTTAGGGGGAAGTTAATGTTATTCGGGGAGGACAACTCAGAAAAGGAAGGTAAGAAAGGTAGCACAAGTCAAAGAATGTAATCAATGTCATTGAATTGTACATGGAGAAATTGCTGAATTGGCGTACATTAAAAAAACATTATGCTGTGTATATTGTCAACACTCCCACGCGGCTGTTAGTTTGTCGTTCTGTGGGGGCTTGCATGTTGCTGTGATGCTGGAAGCTATTTAAATACCAGCAGGGTCACCCACGGCTGACAAGTTTCAACTGAGCTTCCAGACTAAGACTAGGAAGAAGGGGCCAGCAGTCTACTTCTGAAAAGAATTAGATGATGAAAACCTTATGAATAACAGCAGAACATTGCCTGATATAGTGCCAGAAGATGAGCCCCTCAGGTTTCAAGGCACTCAAAAGAGGATTGGGGAAGAGATGCCTCCTCAAAGTTGACCTTAAGGACAAGGATGGAGTCAAACTTTCAGGACCTTCATTTGCTGATATGGCATGATTCAAAATGAGAAGAAACAGCTGCAAACATCCATTAATAATCAGGAAGTAGAATGTACAAAGTATGAGTCTAGGAAAACTGAAAATCCTCAAAAATGAAATGGAACACATAAACATCGATATCCCATCAGTGAGCTGAAACAGACTCATAATGGCCATTTTGAATGAGACAATCATATGGTCTACTATGCCAAGAATGACAACTTGAAGAGAAATGGTGTTGCATTCATCATCAAAAAGAATATTTCAAGATCCATCCTGAAGTACAATGCTGTCAGTGATATGCCTAAAAGGAGAACCAGTTAATAGGACTATTATTCAAATGTATGAACCAACCACTAAGGCCAAAGACGAAGAAATTGAAGATTTTTACCAACTTCTGCAGTTTGAAATCGAACAAACATGCACTGATAACAGTTGCACTGATAACGACTGGTGATTGGAATGTGAAAGTTAGAAACAAAGAAAAAGGATCAGTAGTTGGAAAATATGGCCCCAGTGATAGAAATGATGCCGGAGATCACGTGACAAAATTTTCCAAGACCAATGACTTCTTCATTGCAAATACCTTTTTTCACCAACATAAATGTTGATGATACATGTGGACCTTACCAGATGGAATACACGGGAACCAAATAGACTGTATCTGTAGGAAGAGATGATGGAAAAGGTCAGTATCAGCAGTGAGAACAAGGCCAGGAGCCAACTGTGGAACAGATTATCAGTTGCTCATATGCAAGTTCAAGTTGGAACTGAAGGAAATTAGAACAAGTTCACAAGAGCCAAAGTGGGACCTTGAGTACATCTTACCTGAATTTACAGACTGTCTCTAGATTTGACATTTTGAACACTAACGATCGAAGACCAGACGAGTTGTGGAAGGACATCATACATGAAGAAACCAAGAGGTCATTAAAAAGACAGGAAAGAAAAGACCAAGATGGATTTCAGAGGAGACTCTAAAACTTGCTCTTGCATGTCAAGTAGCTTAAGCAAAAGGAAGAAATGATAAAGTAAAAGAGCTGAAGAGAAGATTTCAAAAGGCAGCTAGAGAAGACGAAGCAAAGTATTATAATGAAATGTGCAAAGACCGGGAGATAGAAAACCAAAAGGGAAGATCATGCTCGACATTTCTCAAACTGAAAGAACTGAAGAAAAAATTCAACACTTGAGTTCCAATACTGAAGGATTCTATGGTGAAAATATTAAACAACGCAGGAAGCATCCAAAGGAGGTGGAAGGGATACACAGAGTCACTATACCAAAAAGAACTGGTTGATGTTCAACCATTTCAGAAGGTAACATATGATGGGGAACCGATGGCACTGATGGAAGAAGTCCAGCTGCACTGAAGGCACTGGCAAAAAGTAAGGCTCCAGGAATTGACAGAATACAAATTGAGATGTTTCAACAAACGGATGCGGCACTGGAAGTGCTCATCTGGCTATGCCAAGAAATCTGGAAGATGGCTACTTGGTCCACTCCCAAGAAGGGTGATCCAACCGAATGCGGAAATTATCGAACAATTTCATTAATATCACAAGCAAGTAAAATTTTGCTGAAGATCACTCAAAAGCAGCTGCGGCAGTATATCTACAGGGAACTGCCAGAATTCAAGCCAGATTTAAAAGAGGACGTGAAACCAAGGATATCATTGCTGATGTCAGATGGATCCTGGCCGAAAGCAGAGAATACCAGAAAGACGTTTACCAGTGTTTTATTGACTATGCAAAGGCATTTGACTGTGTGGATCATAACAAATATGGATAACATTGTGAGGAACAGGAATTCCAGAACACTTAATTCTGCTCAGGAGGAACCTGTACAAAGATCAAGAAGCAGTCATTCGAACAAGGAGATACTGCATGGTTTAAAGTCAGGAAAGGTGTGTGTCAGGGTTGTATCCCTTGGTGGCGTCGTGGTTAAGTGTTACAGCTACTAACCAATGGGTCGGCAGTTCAAATCCGCCAGGGACTCCTTGGAAACTCTATGGGGCAGTTCTATTCTGTCCTATAGGGTCGCTATGAGTTGGAATCAACTCCGGAATCAACTCGACAGCACTGGGTTTGGTTTTTGGTATTCAATCTGTATACCCACCCAGTGCCATGGATATGCTGAGCAAATAATCTGAGAAGCAGGGCTCTATGAAGAAGAATGGGGCATCAGGATTGGAGGAAGACTCATTAACAACCTGTGTTATGCAGATGACTTGAAGACTAAGATGTGCCTGACCCAAGCCAGGGTGTTTTCAATAGCCTCATATGCATGTGAAAGCCTGAAGATGAATAAGGAAGACTGAAAAATTGATGCCTTTGAATTGTGGTGTTGGCAAAGAATATTGAATATACATACAATGGACTGCCAAAAGAACAAGCAAATCTGTCTTGGAAGAAGTACAGCCAGAATGCTCCTTAGACAGACACAAAGAGGGTGGGACTTTGCCTTACGTACTTTGGACATGTTATCAGGAGGGATCCGTTCCTGGAACAGGACATCGTGCTTGGTAAAGCAGAGGGTCAGCGAAGAAGAGGAAGACCCTCAAAGAGATGGACTGACACAGTGGTTGCAACAATGGGCTCAAGCATAACAACAATTGTGAGGATGGTGCAGGATAGAGCAGTGCTTTGTTCCGTTGTACACAGGGTCGCTATGATTCAGAACCAACTCGAGGGCACCTAACAAAAACATATTCTCAACAACAATAACAAAATAAATTATTGAAAAAAAAAAAAACTTACAGGGCAGTTCTACTCTGTCACATGGGGCTGCTATGAGTCAAAACTGACTCGATGGCACCTAACGACAACAAAAAAGAATTACTGTATAATAATCGCCTGAAACAAGCAGTTGAAAATACAATTTTTTTAATGGATTTAATTTATAATCTCAGCTACAATAGATAAAATATTTATATTTTAATAAAACATGTATGAGGTTAAGATTCTTAAGAAAAATAATTATAAAACTTGATAAAAAGATATTTAAGAAGATATAAAGAAGTTGATAGAAATACAATGTGTACAGATAAGACAACATCACACAGATGTTCATTTTCTTCAGATTAATTTATAGATATAAGGAAATTCCAATCAAGATATTGACTGAATTATTCATGAAACTTGAGAAGCTTAATATAAAATTATTAAAGAAGAACAACAAGCCAAAACAATTTTAAAGAAGTTTGGGAGAACCTGTCCTGCCAGATTTCAAGACTTACTATAAATTCAGTAGACGATAAACTATAAAATGGAATAAGAGATGTATAACACACATGTATCACATGGGATTAGTATAAGGATACATAAAAAAAACTCCTTCAAATTAATACCTCAATAGAATAAAAGAAAGAAAAATAAAAGCCATAAACAGGCACTTCACTGACGAGGAAACCCAAATGGCAAACAGCAAATAAATATATGGAAAAAGGTCAACCTCACTAGTAATGAGGGGAGTGCAAATTTAAATAACAATCAGATACTCATTCACTTAGGTTGACAAAAACTTTTAAAATCTGGTAAAAGCATGCGCTGGTGAGGATATAAAGCAAGTGGAGCTCTCACACACTGCTGATGGGGGTGTAAATTGATATAACCACATTGGGCAGCAATTTGGTGGTATATCACGACATTGAAAATGCACAAAACCAGTCGTTTCACTCCTAGTTGTATACCCTAGAAGTATTAAGCACATTTGCCAAAATTGCTAATTACAACAATGTTTACTGCAGCACTGTTTAATTAGTAAATTTCCATCAAAAGAAGATAGAATATATTGTGGCATATTCAAATAATGAAGGAAAAAAAAGAAAGGAACCATCAATAGCATTCACTCTACAGGATACCACAAAGTTCTATAAATATGCAATAAAAAAAGTTAAAATCAAACACACAAATAAAATTAGCTGAAGAACAAATGCTGGACAGATTACATCACGACACAGAAGAAACAATGAATAGACACTTCCCCATGGAAGCCAAGAAAGCAAAGAAAATGTGTCTTGTCTGAAATAAGGGCCACAGAGAAGACAAAATACGAGGGTAAGTCAAAAAGTATCGCTACTAGAGTTCCAGTTCATACATGCATGGATTTATTCCAAACAAAATGTGTTTAAACACGTCTCTGTGATCAGTGGATGGCTGCAGACAAGTTCCTTCTGTAATACAATTGTCTTAGTTTCGTCAGGGTGCCTTCTAAAAAAGGGATACTTACTGTGCCATGGGAGGAAAAAAAATTTGAGGTCAGGGCTATTATCAAGTTTTTAACAAAACTCAAGTGGACATCTTCCCAAATCACTGAAGCTTTGCAACAAGTTTATGGGAATGCTGCCCCACATAAAACAACAGTTTTTACATGGATCAAGCATTTTAAGGAAGGTCGAGAAGACCTCAAAGATGAGCCAAGAGAGGGAAGACCACCCAGAAGGTTATGGCAACTGTTTTTTGGGATTCCAAATGGGTAATCTCAAAGGACACAGGACGATCACGGGGGACTTATTACAAAGAAGGTTTAAGAAAACTGAAAACTGCATTGGTGAGAAAAAGGCCAGTAAAGTTGTATCAAGGAATTTTTTTCCATCACAACAACGTACTTGCTTATTCTTCAAGGGTAGCAAGGGCTATCCTATGAGAATTTCATTGGGAAATATTACTCCATCTATCCTACAGCCCTGATCTTGCCCCTTCAGAGTTCTTTTTGTTCCCAAAACTCAAAGAACATTTAAAAGGAACACGATTTGAGTCCCTCGAGGATGCCAAAACTGCCATTTTGACGTGGTTTGAATCGAAGAGCACAGAATTCTTCAGGGAACGGTTAGAGAGATGGAAACACTGCCTTCAAAAGCATACAGACCTAGACGGAGGGTATGTCAAGAAACAATAGCTTCACATTTTGATATTTTTGTTTAACAGAGATTTCTATGATTTTATAGCAATACTTTTTGACTTACGCTCATATTTCTAACAAATGGCATTCAACAGAAAAGATAAAAAGTAAAACCATCAGGGTTCAGGAAGACAATGGAAGAAACTAATAAAACAATTAGAGAAAAGAAATTCTTATTAGAACCAGCAAAAAAGGAGAAGAGATATTGCTAAAAACAAAGTCAAGGAGGATAAATTAGAAAAAAAAAGCAAAATGGAATGGAAACAATCGTTGGCAATTCCTGAGCATTACCTACGCACTCTTCCAAGCCCCTGAACATCTTACCTCAGTAAATCTCCAGAACAACTTTTTGAGGTAAACACACATTATTAGCTCCATTTTAGAGATGAGGAAACCTGAAAAATCTAAGTTTAAGTAACTGGCCCATAGTTAAACAGCAAGTAACAGTGCAAGGATTCAAACCCAGATAGTCTACCTTCAAAGCCTGTACTCTTAATGACTACTTATGTGTCTCCCACAGAAAAGAACAAGACTTTTAAAAGGACTAGAAAGTGATAGAAACAGAGAACAAAGCTGATTCAATATATGCGTAACCAAAGAGATAAGATAAAGAAAGTGGAAGCAAAAACAATATTTAAAGGATATACAAAAAAAGTTTCTGCAATAAAGCAAGACCTAAAACTGCAGAATAAAAGCGTAAAAGGAGTCCCAAGAAAAACAGGTAGAGAATAATCAATACTGAGATATATCCTGGTAAAGGCACTGGACTTCAAGGACAAAGAATCATAGGAGTAGCCAGACCAGGGAAAAACAATCAAGTCAGTAATGATGGGAATAAAAGTCCTGCTGACTTCTCCACCACAACATACGTTAGTAAAAGGTAGTGCAGTAATATCTACAAAGTCCTGAAAGAACGTGCATGGGGTGCAAAGTCCAAGATCTCTGACCCAGCCACGATATTGTTAAGTATAAAGACAAACATGCAAAAACTCAGAGGTTATCATACCCTCGAGCCTTTCTATAAAAGATCATAGAAGATTAGGGCCAAACTCTGAGGATGGGTATTTACTTTTAACTTACTAATGCATATTTTTTTCAGATAGTGCAAAATCCAACCTCAGCTTAATTATTACAGGATCTAAGTTTTGATTAGAGAACACCCAAATAAGTATTTTTCTATGTATTCACAGAAAGACAGCAAGACAGGTTGAAGCATAAGTGTAATTACTTGCCTAAAGTTATACTCAGGCTGAAGAGTTAGACATCAAATCCTTGCTTCATAGTCCTGGGTACTTTAGCACTCTCTTCTAATTTCAGCTCCCACTCAGATTTTTAATCACTGAAAGAGTTTCAGAGAATAAGGTACGGGCACTGATTTCATAATACGTCAGTATAAATGAGTTTTCCATAGCTATCACTTTTCATCTTAGAAAGACTGAGGGTGCTGGTTAAAACAGTGTTTCCAAAATGGCACAGAGGAAAACAAACAGGAAAGAGAAGAATCTATCCTCATATGTTTTGAAGAAAATATACTACAGCATATACTATCTTAGGACATGTACTACACTGTAATTGTCATGGATTGAATTATGTCCCCCCAAAAATGTGTGTATCAACTTGGTTAGGCCATGACTCCCAGTGTTGTGTGGTTGCCCTCCATTTTGTGATTGTAATTTTATGTTAAGAGGGTTAGGGTGGCATTGTAACACCAGGTCACCTCCCTGAGCCAATGTAAAGGGAGTTTCCCTGGGGTGTGGCCTGCACCACCTTTTATGTCTTTAAGAGATAAAAGGAAAGTGAGGCAACCAGAGTCTTCGGGACCTCACACCACCCAGAAAGCATCACCGGGAGCAGAGCGTGTCCCTGAGCCTGAGAAGCTCTTGGACCAGGGGAAGTTTGAGGACACGGAATCTTCCTCCAGAAAGAGAAAGCCAGCCCCTGGAGCTGACACCCTGAATTTGGCCTACTTTTAGCCTACTTTACTGTGAGGAAATAAATTTCCATTTGTTAAAGCCATCCACGTGTAGTATTTCGGTTATAGCAGCACTAGGTAACCAAGACAGGAACGTATACTATACTACATATGTATTATACTACGCGCTCTAATGCAACTACAGGTAAATAATTCACATCATGGATTAGTTTATCCAAGGGCACATAATCATTCTGAGTTACACATAACAAAAAATCCATTACAATAATATTATGTTTTGATATTATCTTCAGTGTTTGACCTTCAAACTTCAAACCAGCCTTAAAAAAACATATAAGCTTATGAGATAAGCTGTCCCACAGGCTTTATGAATGTCATACTGTCCTTCTGTTACTGATTAACTTCATTCTATGTATGTGAGCCAAACATCTTTCCATGCTGAGTTTAGTGAAAGGGTACGAGACTGAAACACATTCCCATCAACTGGTCTTTCACCGCGAGGTTGCTGAGACCTGTCATTAGTTTACTATCACATCAGGCCTTCCTTCGGGTATCACATTCAGAAATGATCACAGTGCAAATGATGATAATAGTAATAGCCAACACTTATGAAGTTTTGATTAGAGAACTCCTAATTAACACGTCAGAAGTTAATAAACCTCTTAAATACGACCACCTCTTTTAATATTCCAAATAACCCTACTCAGTAAATATGGAGTAGACTGCACAGCATGTAGTAAATGTTCCACAATAACATTAAGGATGTGGAAACTAAAGCTTAAAGAGATTAAATAACTCATCAGGTGAAGACTGGATTTAAACCCAAGCCTGTGTCCTCCTCTTAGCCACCATTCTTTTCTGCCTCTGTTATACATAAAAATAGTGAGGATGTGAACTAAACTAACATGACAAAGTAGCCCAACCAGGACAGGCAACCTCACAGGCCCAGTTAACAGGTGTGGGTGTCGAAAGAGAGTGATAGGAAAGTAATTTCTACCCTACATAAAAAGCTAAAAAGTGTGTTTTGGAGGGAAGAAAGGCAAGGAAAAGTGCAAAGGGAGAAAAAAGTCCAGCAACACATACAAGAACATATGGCTATTGTATGTGGGCCTAAAAAAGTATCACAACATACCCGATAGGCTTAAAGTTGTGAAAACGTCAATTCCACCCAAAGCAATCTACAGATACAACGCAATCTCGATCCAAATACCAACAGCATTCTTTAAAGAGACGGAAAGGCTAATCATTATACGGAAAGGGAAGAGGCCCTGGATAAGTAAAGCACGACGGCAGTGGCAGTGGTGGGTACTGAAGAACAGAGTAGGAGGACTTATACTAGCTGACCTCAGAACCTGCTACTATACAGCTATGGTAGACAAAACAGCCTGGTATTGGTACAACGACAGACACATTGACCAATGGAACAGAATTGAGAACCCAGATATAAATCCATCCACCTACAGTCATTTGATCTTCAACAAGGGATCAATGCCCATCAAATGGGGAAAAGACGGTCTTTTTAACAAATGGTACTGGCAAAACAGGATGTCCACCTGCAAAAAAATGAAACAGGAATCATACCTCACCCCATATACAAAAATGAACTCAAAATGGATCAAAGACCTAAATAAAAAAAAACAAAAACTATAAAGATCGTAGAAGAAAAAATAGGGTCAACTCTAGAGGCTCTAATACATGCCATTAACAGGATACAAATCATAACTAACAATATATAAACACCAGAAGATAAGGTGGATAACTAAGATCTTCTAAAAATTAAAACCTTATGCTCATCAAAAGACTTCACCAAAAGAGTAAAAAGAGAACCTACAGACTGGGAAAAAAATTTTCGCTATTACAAATCAGACAAAGGTCTAATCTCTAAAATCTACGAGACAATCTAACCCTTCTACAAAAAAAAAAAAAAAAGACAAATAATCCAGTTAAAAAATGGGCAAAGGATATGAACAGACACTTCACCAAAGAAGACATACAAGTGGCTAACAAATACATGAAGAAATGCTCATGATCACCAGCCATTAGAGAAATGCAAATCAAAACCACAACGAGATACCATCTCAAGCTGACATTACTGGCACGAATCAAAAACACAGAAAATAACAAGTGTCGGAGAGCCTGTGGGGAGACTGGAACTCTTATGCACTGCTGGTAGGAATGCAAAATGGTACAACCATTTTGGAAAATGATATGGTGCTTCCTTTAAAAGCTAGAAACTGAAATACCATATGATCCAGCAATCTCACTCCAAGGAATATATCCTAGAGATATAAGCGCCATCACATGAATGGACGTAAGTATACCCATGTTCACTGCCGCATTGTTCACAATAGCAAAAAGATGGAAACAACCTAGGTGCCCAACAACAGATGAATGGATAAACAAACTATGGTACAAACATGATGGAATACAACACAATGATAAAGAACAACGATGAATCTGCAAAGCATCTCACAACATGGATGAATCTAGAGGACACTATGCTGAGTGAAACACATCACTAAAGGACAAATATTGTATGAGACCACTATTATAAAAACTTATGAAAAGGTTTACACACACACAAAAAGAAACATTTCCTGGTTACAAGGGAAGGCAGAGTGGGAGGGAAAAGCACTAAATAGACAATAAATAAGTGGTAACTTTGGTGAAGGGTAAAACAGTACACAATACTGGGGAAGCCAGCAGAACTTATCCAACACAAGGTCATGGAAGCTCCATAAACACATCTAAACTCCCCGAGGGACGAAGTTACTGGGCTGAAAGCTGTGGGGACCATGGTCTCGGGGAACATCTAGCTCAACTGGCATTACATAGTTTATAAAGAAAATGTTCTACATTCTACTTTGGTGAACAGCTTCTGGCGTCTTAAAAGCTTGTGAGTAGCCTTCTAAGATACTGCACTGGTCCCACCCCATCTGGAGCAAGGGGAAAAAAAAAAAAAACTGGAGCAAGGGAGGAAAAAGAAAACCAAAGACACAAGGGAAAAATTAGTCCAAAGGAGTAATGGACCACAAGTACCATAGCCTCCAATAGACTGAATCCAGCACAACTAGATGGTACCCGGCTACGACCACCAACTGCTCTGACAGGGATCACAGTAGACGGTCCCAGACAGAGCAAGAGAAAAATGTAGAACAAAATTTTAACTCACAAAAAAAAAAGACCAGACTTATTGGTCTAACAGAGACTGGAGAAACCCCGAGATTACAGGCCCCCGGACACCCTCATAGCTCAGTAATGAAGTCACTCCTGAGGTTCACCCTTCAGTCAAAGATTAGAGAAGCCCACAAAACAAAATGAAACTGAACGGGCACACCAGCCCAGGGGCAAGGACAAGAAGGCAGGAGGACACAGGACCCCAAGGTCGAGAAGGGGAGAGTGTTGAAATATCGTAGCGCTGGCAACCAATATCACAAAACAGTATGGGTATTAATTGTTTAATGAAAAAATAGTTTGCACTGTAAACCTTCACCTAAACCACAATTTTAAAAAAAGAAAAAGAAACCCTATGGGTCATTAATAGTGCGATCTACAACAGATCATGGGGATAGCGTGGGATCGGGCAGCGTTTCGTTCTGTTGTGCATGCGGTTGCTGTGAGTCAAGGGCCGACTTCATGGCAGCTATAACAACAGTGCATTAACGTGGGTTCATAGCGACAAATGAACCCCAAGAATACAAAAGGTTAATAATAAGAGAAACTGCAGGGGAAGGGGAGTATATGGAAATTCTCTTGTACTTTCTGTGCAATTTTCTGTAAATCTAAAACTGCTCTAAAAAATAAAGTCTATTAGAAAAGAAAAAAAAAAATCTAAATGCAGAAGACTTCCTTCCAAAAACTGGAGCCACAGCTGGCCTCATTCTCTGTCTCCTCGAGCCCTGATCTCAGTGGAGAGTCTCCATCTTTACTGCCAATTCCAAATATCGAGTTCCTGGTCCTCTTTCTTGGTCCCTGGGTGGCACGAATGGTTTGTGTTAGACTGCTAACCTAAAGGTTGGCAGTTCAAACCCACCCAGCTGCACCCCAAAGGGAAGGCCTGTCAATCTGCTACCTAAAGATCACTGCCATTGAAAACCCTATGACTGATTTTCCAGAAGTATACTGCCAGGCCTCCTTTCATCTAAGGCATCTTTGGGTAGACTCAAACCTCCAACCTTTCAGTTAGGGGCCAAGTTCATTAACCATTTGCCCCACCAAGGGACTCACAGTTGCGCTCTCTCTCTCTCTATATATACTCAAAAAAACCAAACCACTGCCGTCAAGTTGATTCTGACTTATAATAACCCTTGTTGTTAGATGCCGTCGAGGTGATTCCAATTTTACATACAACAGAAGGAGGCATGGCCCAGTCCTGCACCATCCTCACGATAACTGTTATATTTGAGCCCGTTGTTACAGTCACCATGTCAAACCATGTTATTGAGGGTCTTCCTCTTTTTCACTGACCCTCTAAAAAAACAGACATACCAGACTGTTCAGGGACAAGCTGCCATCCAAACACAGGTCAAGGGGTGAACATGGGAACGCTTTACTCCCTGTCAGCTAACCAGGTTACTGCAACTAAATACTCTAGGAAGTAATAAGTGCCGCAGTGTCAAGATGTGAGAAGCAAAAGAGCTCAAGAGTTTCTTGCATTCTTACCCTTAAAGAATAACAATTACCATGCTGAAATAAAACAAGGAATCTAAAAGAAAAATAGAAAGAAAGCTAAATACGTTTGAAATTTCATTACTCCCCCGTGGGTATATCATCTTACACTAAGAATACACGAGGCTACTTTCTTCAAAATTAATTAATCCTTCAGGTAAAGGGACATGTCCCTTATTTAATTTCAATGTTATATACACATTCCAAGATACATATTATCAATGTTCCTTCCAATATTCTAAGGAGCCCGATGGGGGGAAAAAAATCTGTCTGATGTTATGAAGTCCGGGAACAGAAATACAATTCCGTATTTCATATCCAACCCAGTGTCATCTAAAGCACAAGGCTCCTTTCAATGTTTTATACTGGAAACTCCCTGAAAACCAAACCAAAATCAAACCAGTTGCTGTGAAGTCAATTCTGACTCCTGGCGACCCCATGTATTACGGAGTAGAACTGAGTTCTATAGGGCTTTCTTGGATGTAACCTTTATGGAAGCAGATAGCCAGGCCTTTCTTCTGAAGTGACAGAGTGGGTTCAAACTGCCAACCTTCTGATTAGCAGCCAAGCGTGCAACCCGTTTGTCCTAACCACAGACCTTCTGCTTGAGAACAAGGGCCCTGGAATCCCCCTGTAGCCTAAAGCTCGGTATCCTGCAGACACCCAACTAACCGTTTCTAATGATGCCAGTGAAAAACAACTGCTTTTCCCACTAACATCTTAAGTTATCAGCAAACAAATGCTTACAGATTAATGTTTTTAAAATTTATTTAGGTAGAACCATAAAAGTTTTTTAAAAAGACTTAGTATTTAACATTTATTTGGGCAGAATAAATATCATACTTTTATTAAAATAGTAAGTTTCTAATAGCATAGTCCCATTCTGGAGGTTCAGAGATAGAAAAAAAGGTCAGAGCTGCTGCCCAAAGAACTGAATTAATTCTGGAAGTCGTCATCACCACTACCACCTCCTTAAAGAATATTCCACAAATTATCTGCAAATTGCAGGTGCTAAAGCATTTTTTTCGGAAATGCTTAGCTTCCACAGACAGACGCTGACCAAGTGGAATCAAAAGACCAGGATCTAGAGTCAAAAGACCCGTAGCGTTCAAGACCAGGCTTTTCCAGTCCTGCTTACGTGACATTGGACTGGGCAAATCAGTTAGCCAAATGACTCTCATTTTCTTATTCCGTGAAATAGCAAGGGAAATACCTGTCGCACCCTCCCGGCTGCATCACTGTTGTCATTCAGGGGAGCTGCTGCTCCACAGAGGGTCACTCGTCGCCTTGCCGCCCCTTCCCCTCCTCCGCCCAGGTCCAGTCCACAACAGAAGGAGCTGGAGACCCCCAGTACCTCGTCCGCTGCGCTTGGGGAAGGATGCTCCCCTCAGCACCCCTTTCCTTGGATGGAGGCGGCACAAGCTCGGACATTCGCGGCACCGCGGCGCCCGCCCGCTCCCAGCCACCTGCCACGCGCGCCTCCAGCGGCCCCTCTTCTTCTCTCTCCCAGGCTCGCCCGGCGCTCACGACCCTCGCGCCGCCGAACGCCCCTCCAGCCCCCTGGCGGCGCAAGGACCCCAGCCCGCGAGGGCTGCATCCGCCTCGCCTCTGGTCTCCTGCAGCTCCTCCCGGGTTGCGTCCAGGCCCGGACCAGCTTTGCCCCCAAAGCATCTCCTCCCTGTCTCCCCAGGCCGACGGGGGCGGGGTGGTCGCGGCGCTGCGACTACTTACCCGGGAGCTTGAGCGCCCTGGACAGCACGGTCGCCATGGCGGAGGCCCCGGTGCGCGTGCGCGCGTCCGCGTCCTGCCGGGAAGTGTAGTTCGGTGCGGGCTGCGCCCAGGCGGAGATCCGAAAAGGTGGGACTCGCTCGGCTGAACAGAGGCGAGAGGAGGCGCTGGGCTGCGGCGGCCGCGCCCACGTACACGCTCCTACAGGCTCTTTGCCTGCTGGCTCTGAGCCGGACTTCTTACGATGACCGCTGAGTTTTTTTTTTTTTTTTTTCCTCAGTAAAATGGGAAAATAGTTAACTACCCTCTAGGTTTTCAGTGAGAATGGAATGAGGTAACAAGTCATAAAGGAGGCACAGGTTGTGAAATGCGCGTGGGCTTTGGAGTCCGACAAAATGGATTTGAATCCTGGCTGCATCACTTACTAGGTGGGCCATCTTTGGCAAGTCATTTGGAATGCCTAAGCTTCAGCGTCATTTTTAAAATGGAGAAGAGACTACAGACTTCATAAGCTTGCTGTGAGAATTAAATTATATAATCTATTTTGAACAGACAGCGCACACAGTAGGCACTAATAAGTGCGATTCTTTTATGTTTCTTAAGTAGAGGTTGAAGTTTCTAGTAGCTCTAATCCTCCTTTCTTACTACTGTTTCTTTCCAGGTGTCAGCCTCCTTACCCCGCGCGGCTTCTAGCGTGATGTGTCGGGGAGACCGAATCTGACCTGCTTCTTCCCCACATGCACCGTGAGAACGGCATTTTGGTGGGCACGAATGCTGAAGATGTTGTATTACCCTAAAAAAGAAATGTATCTTGAGGCTATCTAGTCCCACCCTTCTTGTTTTATTGTAGAGAAAACCGAGATCTACAAAGGTGATGTGACTTCTTAGTGCCAGAACAAAAGCTCTAAGATAACTCACTCGGAGGCAGCTTCATTCCCATGAGAAACTGTAGATAAAACTGTCCTGTGGGTGTATTCTGAGAGATTCTTAACAGCCATTGTCACCACTTCTTTCTCCGCGAAAATATGTCACAGACTCTGGCAGAGCACAGACTCTGGAGCCAGACTGCCTGAATTCAAATCAGGGCTCCCAACACTTCCTGGCTGTGAGGCATTGGGCTAGTTACTTAATCTCGCTGTGCCTCAATTGCCCCATGTGCGAAATGGGGCTAATAATGCTTACTATTCCACAGAGTTGTCTGAGATTAAACAAATGTATATGCGAAGTCTTTAGAGCAGTGCCTGGCACGTTGTTGTTAGCTGGTATTGAGTTGGCCCCCAACCCGTGGGGACCCCATGCACAAGGTATTGAACTGGGGTCTCCCACATGGAAGGGAAGAATTCTGCCACTAAACCACCACTGCCGTGATTTAAAACCATAGTTTACATCTATGTCCAAAACCCAAACACAGTGCCATTGAGTCAATTCCAACTCATAACGACCCTATAGGACAGAGTAGAACTGCCCCGTAGAGTTTCCAGGGAGTGCCTGGCAGATTTGAACTGCCAAACCTTTGGTTAGTAGCTATAGCACTTAACCACTATGCCACCAGGGTTTCCTACATCTGTGTAGGTCATCTAAAAGGAACAACACTGCATGTCACAATGAGCCAGCAGTAACTTGTCTGATATCAGATTAGCTAATTGGAATACATTCTTGAGATAGGAAGACTGAGAAGTTTGAGTAGGATATAGGAAATGTCAACTTGAGTTGCGGAAGAACAGAAACAAGTTTTGTAGCTGAGGATACGGATAGAATGAAATACCAGATTACACAGGATAGGAGGAAAGGAGAAAATCTGTCCTGGGAGTGAAAAGGCATATTGCGGGAGGATCCCTCTTTATATGAGGCAAGTAAAATAAAAGTATATATTTTAAAGTTTTATTAAAAACTTTGCTTCAAACTGTATAGCCACCCAAAGCACCTGTGCGTGTACACACACTTGGGTATGTGTACATAAACATGTATGAGTGTATACACATCCAATAGATGTAGCATCTCTAGCCCTTCAGATTTCTATGCCTCATCTTTATAGCATTTCCACCCTGCCCGCAATCGCCGCAGCTTTCTTCAGATGATTTCCAGGGGAAAGCAGATGCAAAGGGAATCCCTCTCTCCCTGGCTCTCTGAGCTTTCCTTTACCCGTCTTCCTTACCACCTCCAGAGCCTTTCTCCCATCTCTCCACATTTGTTCCACTTTAACAGGAATTACCACTTAGAATAGTGCTTCTCAATTTTAATGAACTCTTCTTTCATTAAAGAAAAAATTCAAAATGGAAGCCAAATGAATCAGGATCCTTGCCTTTTCCACAGAGAAAACCCGTGAGCACCTCTCTAGTTACCTGACAGTATGTGGGTGCGTTCACTGCCCAAACACCCCATAGGCTCTCACTGAGGCCACTGTGCAATGTGTAAACGCCCAGGGGTTCCCTGACTTCTGAACTGGGCTTGCCTCCCTAAGAAGTAAAACAAGGGCAGCTGGGGGTGTGAAGCCCATGGAGAGTTTTAGGCTGCCTGAGTGCTGTGCCTGCTTTGAAGAGAGGGCATATGCTGGATACACAGGTGTGCTTTATTATAATTCCCCTTACAGCCTCCCTAGCTGCTAATGGGCATAATAGGTACTAATGGACATAACGTATGTGCTTTAGGGGGAGATGATTGCCCTCTGAAGAAACCCAGAACTCTGTTAAGCTATCTTAGTGGGGTAGAGGAGGAAGAGCTGTTCTCTGGCACCAGAATTTAGCCCACTCTGAACAGGGGCAATAAATTATGTCCATTGCCTGCAGTGGGCTTTCCATTTTTATTACCATCTTTTACCTTTTATCACCCCCTTTTATTGCCCCTTTCCCTACCTACTATCTGTACATGCCATCTGCCGTGTAGACGTGGCTGTCTGATTCATATTTAATCCCAGGAGAGAGGAATTTAGGCATTCCCCTTCTAGGATATGAACTAGGGCATTCTTGGATGTGACCTAACCCTGTGGACAGTAACCTAACTTTGGGGAATCTAGGCTGATAATGATGTGTGCTATTCTACTCATCCCTGTTCTGTTTATTCTGTAAGTAATAAATGCCTGTTGATCACACCATTAGAAGTAGCTAGTCTGTGCTCTGCTCCAAAGAGTCCTTCACTAAGAATTTGTGAATATAGTGATATTGCAACATTATTTTTCTGAAAGTCACAAATGAAGCCACAAACGCAGGTTCTATTCTTCCTTCATTGATTTGGAGTGGGAATATTCTTCCCGAATCTTCTTAGTCCCAATTGCTTATAGAGGGGACCCATATTTGCTAGTTCTTGGTACCTTTGTGATACCCCAAGTACTGCCGA
Source organism: Elephas maximus indicus (assembly GCF_024166365.1). Lineage (NCBI taxonomy): Eukaryota > Metazoa > Chordata > Mammalia > Proboscidea > Elephantidae > Elephas > Elephas maximus. The sequence continues at coordinate 71,603,646 of NC_064822.1, read as the reverse complement.
AAATCCCTAAGTGTCCTTCACGTGCTCATGATCAAATCTGGCCATCAAAAATACTTGCCATTCGCTGAGCTCTGTGGCCACTTCTGCTGAAATTAACCCTCCTACTAGGTCTTACTGCTACCTCTTGGAACCAGTACCACTGTGTCCACTAGAAGCTGCCACCCCTGCCCCCAGTACCACTGGGACTGCCAGGCCCCTTGGCCATCTCTGTCTCCTTGCAAAAGCTGTTTGTTCTGTCTCTATTTGTGGATGATATGATAGTATACATAGGAAACCCAAAAGACTCCACAAGAAAACTACTGAAACTAATAGAAAGATTCAGTACAGTAGCAAGATACAAGGTAAACATACAAAACTCAATTGGATTCCTATACACCAATAGAGAGAACAATGAAAAGGAAATCAGGGGAAAAAATAGCATCTATAATAGCCCCTAAAAAAATAAAATAAATAAAATACTTGGGAATAAATCCAACCAGGAATTTAAAAGACCTGTACAAAGAAAACTACAAAACACTACTGCAAGAAATCGAAAGATATCTACATAAATGGAAAAACATACCATGCTCATGGATAGATAGACTCAACATTGTGAAAATGACAATTCTACCCAAAGGGATTTATAAATACAATGCAATCCCAATCCACATACCAACAACATTCTTTAAAGAGATAGAAAAACTTAACATTAACTTTGTCTGGAAAAGGAAGAAGCCCCAGACAAGTAAAGCACTACTGAAGAAGAATAAAGTAGGAGGATACGCACTACCTGACTCAGAACCTGCTGCATAGCTATGGTAGTCAAAACAACCTGGAACTGGTACAATGACAGATACATTGAGCAATGGAACAGAGTTGAGAACCCAGATGTAAATCCATCTGCCTATGGTCACCTGATCTTCAACAAGGGCCCAGAGTCTATCAAATGGGGAAAAGACAGTCTTTTTAACAAATGGTGCTGGCAAAACTGGATGTCCATCTGCAAAAAAATGAAACAGGACCCATACCTCACACCATATGCAAAAAATAATTCAAAATGGATCAAAGACCTAAATATAAAGCCAAAAGCTATGAAGTTCGTAGAAGAAAAAGTAGGATCAACACTAGAGGCCCTAATACACGGCATTAACAGGATACAAACCACAACCAACAACACACAAACTCCAGAAGATAAGATAGATAACTGGGATCTTCTAAAAATTAAACTCTTATGCTCACCAAAAGAGTAAAAAGAAAACCTACAGAATGGGAAAAAATTGGGGCTATTACAAATCAGACAGAGGTCTAATCTCTAAAATCTACAAGAAAATCCAACACCTCTACAACACAAAGACAAATAATCCAGTTAAAAAATGGGCAAAGGATATGAACAGACCACCAAAGAAGACATTCAAGTGGCCAACAGACACATGAGGAAATGCTCGAGATCACTAGCCATTAGAGAAATGCATATCAAAACCACAACGAGATACCATCTCACCCCAGCATTCCTGGCACGAATCAAAAAAACAGGAAATAAATGTTGGAGAGGCTATGGGGAGATTGGAGCTTTTAACCACTGCTGGTGGGAATGCAAAATAATACAACCATTTTGGAAGACGATATGGCACTTCCTTAGAAAGCCAGAAATAGTAATACCATATGATCCAGCAATCCCACCCCTAGGAATATATCCTAGAGAAATAAGACTCATCACACGAGCAGACATGTGCATACCCATGTTCATTGCAGCATTGTTCACAATAGCAAAAAGATGGAACAACCTAGGTGTCCATCAACAGATGAATGGATAAAAAAACTATGGCACATACAATGGAGTATTATGCAACGATAAAGAACAACAATGAAACTGTGAAGCATCTCATGGATGAATCTGGAGAGCATTGTGCTGAGTGAAATAAGTCCATCACAAAAGGGCAAATATTGTATGAGACCACTACTGTAAAAACTCATGAAAAGGTTTACACACAAAAAGAAACAATCTTTGATGGTTACAAGGAAGGGGAGGGGTAGGGATGGAAAAACACTAAATAGACAACAGATAAGTGGTAACTTTGGTGAAGGGTAAGACAATGAACAATACTGGGAAAGCCAGTACAAGGCAAGGTCATGGTAGCTCCATAGACACATCCAAACTCCCTGAGGGACAAAATTACTGGGCTGAGGGCTGTGGGGACCATGGTCTCAGGGAACATCTAGCTCAACTGGCATAACATAGTTTATAAAGAAAATGTTCTACATTCTACTTTGGTGAGTAGCATCTGGGGTCTTAAAAGCCTGTAAGTGGCCATTTAGGATACTCCACTGGTCTCACCCCTTCGGGAGCAAGGAAAAATGAAGAAAACTAAAGATGCAAAGAAAAGATTAGTCCAAAGGATCAATGGACCACATCTACCACAGCCTCTACCAGACTGAATCCAGTACAACTAGATGGTGCCCGGCTACCACCACTGACTGCTCTGACAGGATCGCAATAGAGGGTCCCGGACAGAGCTGGAGAAAAATGTAGAACAAAATTCTAACTCGAAAAGAAAGGCCAGACTTGCTGGCCTGATGGAGACTGGAGAAACCTTGAGAGTACGGCCCCTGGCACCCTTTCAGCTCAGTAATGAAGTCACTCCTGAGGTTTCCCCCACAGCCAAAGATTGAACAGACCCGGAAAACAAAATGAGATCAAAGGGGTACACCAGCCCTGGGGCAAGGACTAGAAGGCAAGAAGGGACAGGAAAGCTGGTAATGGGGAACCTAAGGTTGAGAAGGGAGAGTGTTGACATGTCGTGGGGTCGTTAACCAATGTCATAAAACAGTGTGTGTACTAACTATTTAATGAGAAACTAGTTCTATAAATTTTCATCTAAAGTACAATAAAAATAATTTTTTTAAAAAATCTGTTCTTTCTGTATCTTCCACCAGTCAATACCACCTCATATTTTAGTGTTGTTTTCATGTCAAAGCTGTGTAGTGCAATGGCAAATAAGGAAGACAGCCTGTCTCTTCTTTTAAGTAACATACTATTAAAAAAATACCAATGCTATGCTGCCTGTTCCTCAAGGTCGAAAGAAGTATTTTCATTAAAAAGTTCTCCATTTGTACATAATAAATCAGTTAGGGCAAGCTAATTACCGCAGCAAACAACAGCAACATTTCAGTGACTTAAGAGAGAGTTCATTTTTTGCCTATATCACAATGAAAGTGAGGGTAAGGGGTAGGCAGTGTTCGTGCTTGAATCCTCCAGTCATTCAGGGACCCAGGTTTCTTCCATCTAGTGCTTCTTCAACCCATAGAGCCTGGGAGTCCTCCACTGAATCATTTGCATCCCAGATTATGCAGGAAGTTTTATGGGCCAGGCCTGGAGGTGGTGTAGGTGACTTCTACCAAAAACCAAAGCAAACCCACTGCCGTCAAGTCAATTCCAACTCGTAGCCACCCTATAGGACAGAGTAGGACTGCCCCATAGAGTTTCCAAGGAGTGCCTGGCGGATTCGAACTGCAGACCTCTTGGTTAACAGCCGTAGCACTTAACCACTACACCACCAGTGTTTCCAGGTGACTTCTATACACCTTTATCTGGCCAAAACTCAGGTACAAACGTGCGGGGAACTGTGAGCCCAGAAAGAAAAAGAAACAAATTTGGCGAAACTCTAGCCACACTCATCGCTCCACCTCTTTGTAGGATGCAGACCTGAGTCTTTGGTGGAGGGGGAAGGGCTCAGAAGCTGCTCTACTTAGAATTGCCTTTCTCCTTTAGGGACTGAAGATTTGTTCCTGAGCCAAGCATATTGCCCTGACTTACGGACTTTCTTTACTTTAAGGTAATTCTCTCCCAGAGGCTCCACGGTCCCGCTGCAGATGGATTTCTGGAGGGCATTCCTACATCTGTCAGCAGGGCATCGATATGTCAAAACTCCACCGATGGACCCATCTCAGGCTCAGACTAGCACCTGCTGCTACGCTGGTGCCAAAGAGGTAGAATCAGGCAGCAATTAGTATGAGATCAAGGAAGCAAAAGAGAAAATACTGTAGCAAATAGCAATAAGAGTAGTGACATTGAGGAAAGCAAAAGAGGTGCTCACCAAAGAATAATTTTGAGCTAAATGCAAATGTCAGAGAGTGCATGATCAGTCTTGCATTTGGATCCGAAGTTCAAAAAAGGCATGTACAAATGGCATAATCCTCATCACAGAGACCATGACTCTATGACCAGGGCTGTGTAACTTATGAAGACTGTAAAAATGGCATGGGGGCGGCAACTACCTCCTCTAACTTCTCAAGGTGGAAGGAGAATCAAGATCAACAGCCCAAGGCTGATTCCTATGAGGCAGATAGGTCAGACATGGCTCCACTCTCCACTATCTTTACCAGTTCTGACACCAACCTTCCTTCCCACAGCACTCTCTACTTCTCTGCTGGGTTCATTAATTCATTTCAATGGTCACACGGAACTTACAGACAAGACTCACAATTATAGGGTTTATTAGGAAAGTAACAGGTTACAATTCAGGTTCAGGAAGGCTCAAGATACAGTTCTTCCATCAGGGCAGCCTCTTCCCAGCCATGCTCTCAGGCACATCTCTCTCTGGCCCATTGGCATCTGCCCTACTCAGGCAAATGTTACAAAGCTCTTCTAGCTTACCCATAAATGTCCATAGGCACTCCACTTCACCAGTAAGCCTTGGCCCAAAGGCATTCAGCTTTCTTGCTCCGTGGGCTGTGAAACCCACTGTGATGTCTCTTGCCAGCTTCTCCTACCAGTCTCTCCTGTTGGTCTTTCCTGCCAGTCTCTTGCTGCCATTTCTCTGTCACCACTTTTCGCTGTTTCAGATTTACAGCTCTCTTTCTTTCTCTGTCTCCTGGCTCCAGGAACTTCTCAGCACAGGGATCCCAGGTCCAAAAGACATGCTCTATTCCTGACTATTCTTCCTTGGTGACGGTAGGATCGTCTTCCTGCTCTGGAAGTGGCTCTCTTTTTAAGCCTAGCAGGATGGTAAAACTGACCAATTCCCTTGGTGGGCCACAATTACCTTATTTGCACAGTCCCACCCAGTCGCTTGGGTGTGAGTTACAAGACCATGGCAAGAAAGGCTATGCAAAAGTGATCCATCATACCACAAACAGGTTTATGTTCCCAGAGAGTCCTTTGATAAAGCACAAGTTCTCATCCAGCTCAGATTCATACAGACTTCCAGCTGTAAGAACTTTCTAGAGCCTAGAGGATAAAATGCTTTCTGGACCCTGAAATTTAAGCGAAAGCTTCTTTTTAAAAAGTCTCTGGATGGAATATATGTTTTAAAACAACAGTATAATTAAGGACAGACAAACTCAGGCCAGTTTAGCTCTTCTTCCTCTATGCCATCATTATATCTTGCTCATATGTCTACCAAAGCACTTGTAGTAGTAGCGAGGATGGTGATCACTACCATTTACTGAGCACCTACCACCTACAAGGGCAGATATTGTTTTTGACCCTTGCCAACCTTGATTCTAAAATTAGCCCCTTCACTAGTTTCAAAAAAACTCCCAATGCACCAAGCATATTGTGACTTGTATAGTTTTACTGAAGATTTATGGGACCATGGGGAAGGTCACAGGGCACATAGCATTCACAGTGGGCAGGATCTTTCACCGAAGCTGTCACTCTATACAACAGGATTCTCACACCAGTTAGCAAGAAGATACAATGTTCACCATATTGTCCCTCTAATATTATCTTGTTTAATTCTCAGAATAATCATATGAGGCAGGTATTACTGTCCCAACCTTAAAATGAGGAAATACAAGCTCAAATAGATAAAGCCACTTGCCCAGAGAGATAAAGGCCACAAAATTCCTAAGTACTAAAAGGAGGATTTGAGTGCAGGTTTGTCTGTCTTTTCATTACAAACAAGGACATCAAATACATGACACATGCGCTACAATTTGTCCCTGCTTCATACATAATACATGTCAATCACCACACACTTTCACACTGAGCCTAGACACAGCTTCAGAATCCTTAACTCAGCTTTGCAGGGAACCACTACCTATCAATTTTATTTCCCTGAAAAATTGAAAACTGTGTGTCTTAGGCTGGGTTCTCTAGAGAAACAAAACAAGTGAATCATCTACATATATAGAGAGAGAGATTCATACCAAAGAAATGGCTCACGTGATTGTAGAGGTTGGAAAGTCCCAAGTTCATGGGTAAGGCTAGAGGCTTCTCCTAACTCACGTAGCTGCAGGGGCTGGCAAACTCAAGATCGACAGATCAAACAACAGGCCTCTGGGTCACAGATTGTGGAAACCGATGAATCCCAGGATTCCCAGGTAAGCTGCTCAAGTTCCGAGAACCAGAGGTTAGAAGAACAGGAGTCAGCTGCAGATACGGAGGAAGCAAAAGTCCTTGAGATTTGCCAGGAAATCTACCTATATTACATGCAGGCCACACCGCCAAGGACACCCACTTTCAACTGATTGGCTACTCACAGCAAACCCCATCATGGAGGTGATTACTTTATATAAGATCTTATCATGGAAGTGATTACATCATTATACAACTGCCAAGTTACATCATAAGAAACCACTGAGAATCACTGCCTAGCAAAGTTGAAACACAATGTTAACAATCACTGTGCATACCTTGTAAACTTGGCACCTGTACATATCTCCTTAAGCCATACATAATCTCTGAATAAAGACAATTACAAAGTCATATTTGTGCCTAACATGATAGAACTAATCATGTACAATGGAAAATGCACTAGCCCTGTTTACATCTTATATTTTATAAGTGAAGAAAACAAAAATATTTGATGCGCACATACAAGGAGGAAATACTCAAAACAATTACAGTCCTCGTTTCTGCAACTGGTCATGTGGTAGTAACTGGCATTTAGAACTACCTTCTTCTGCCACCCATTCCATATTCCCTTGGTCCTCAGCAAGCACCTCAGCTGGTCATGGATCTTTGCCTTGGGGCGGGGAGGGGGTGACTCAAACTTTCATTCCTGAAGGGTCCGGGCCATTAGTAGTCATGCTGGAATTGTGTTCCTGTAGTTTCCCATTGACTTTAATCACAAGGCATGGTAGTGGTAAGAAATGCCCCCAAGAGATCTCCTGCATTCCAGACATACTCTTCTTTGCCTCCAATATTTAATATCAATCCGATTTCTTTTTGGTAATCAGGATCAATTACACCAGCTAATACAGTAACTCCCTTCTTTGCCTTTTGATCCAGAGCCCAAAGTGGCCAGGTGGCATTCTTAACTTCCCGTTCGGTGGAATGAGTGATGTGCCTTAAGGTGAGAGAATTCCTCCCTTTCAAACTAATACCTTTAGACTCACAGATCATAAGGTCAGGGGGACAGGAAGCAAAAGTCCTGCAAGTGGGTCACTATGGGTGAAGGTGAGTGCTGCCATTCACATTTCCACCACTTGATTCCTGAATTCGTGTATCCTGGCTATGGGAGAAACAGCACCATATATTGGACACTGGTTTAGAGCATATACAGCCTCCTGGAGAACACTGCCCCAATCCTGAGAGGTATTGCCACAGCTGGCATCATAATTGTATCTTTAGAAGGCCATTCCATCATTCTATCAAGGCTGCTGCTTCAGAATGATGGGGAACAGGGTAAGACCAGTGAATTCCATGAGCATGGCCCCATAACCACACTTCATTTGCTGTGAAGTGAGTCCCTTGATCCGAGGTAATGCTGTGTAGGATACCATGATGGTGGATAAGGCATTCTGTAAGTCCATTGACTGTAGCTTGGGCAGAAACACTGCATGCAGGAAAGGCAAATCCGTATCCAGAGTGTCTATTCCAGAAAGAACAAAATGTTACACTTCCCGTGATGGAAGTGGTTCAATGTAATCAACCTGCCACCAAGTTGCTGGCTGATCACCTGAGGAATGGTGCCATATTGTAGACTCAGTGTTGGTATCTGCTCCTGGCAGACTGGGCACTCAGCAATGACTGTAGCCAAGTCAGGCTTGTTCAGTGGAAGTCTATGTTGCTGAGCCCATGCATAGCCTTCATCCCTGCCACCATGGCCACTTTGCTCATGAGCCCATTAGGCAATGACGAGAGTGGCTGGGGAAAGAGGATGACTGGTTTCTACAGAACATATCATCTTATCCACTTGATTATTAAAATCCTCCTTTGCTGAGGTCAGTCTCTGGTGGGCATTCATATGAGACACAAATATCTTCATTTCTTCAGCCCATTCAGAGAGGTCTGTCCACAGACCTCTTCCCCATACCTCCTTGTCTCCAATTTCCAATCATGTTCCTTCCAAGCCCCTGACCATCCAGCCAAACCATTGTCCATAGCCCGTGGATCAGGGTACAAGTACACATCTGGCCATTTCTTCTTTCAAGCAAAGTGAATAACCAGGTGTACTGCTTGAAGTTCTGTACATTTGGAGGATTTCCCTTCACCACTGCCCTTCAGTGAGGTCCCATAAAGGGGCTGCAGTGCTGCCACTGTCCACTTCCTAGTGGTGCCTGCATATTGCACAGAATCATCTGTATACCAGGCACGAGTTTTCTCTTCCTCATTCAACTGATCATAAAGGACTTCCCATGAGGCCATAGGTGCAGACTGGGAGATGGAAGGTAATGTGACAGGAGTAGAAACCATGGGAATTTCGGCCACTTCTTCATGGAATTCACTTGTACCTTCAGGTCCTGCTCAGGTCCAAATTCGTACATACCACTTCCATTTTATGGTGCTGTGCTGCTGTGCACGTCCAACTTTATGGCTCTGTGGGTCAGACAACACCCAGTTCATGATGGGCAGCTCAGGCCACATGGTAACTTGGTAACCCACAGGTTAACCATTCAGTTCTACCAAGGCCCAGTAACAAGCCAAAAGGTGTTTCTCAAAAGGAGAGTAGTTATCTGCAGAGTATGGCAGAGCTTTACTCCAAAATCCTAAGAGTCTGTGCAGTGAATCACCAATAAAGGCCTGCCAAGACTCTGAACAGTAGCTTTGTCTGCCACTGACACTTCAAGTGCCATTGGATCAGCTGGATCCTACGGCCCAAGTGACACAGCCACTTGCATGGCATCCTGAACCTGTTGCATTGCCTTCCCTTGGTCTGGGCCCCACTCCTGACTCACGTAGCTACAAGAGCTGGAGAACCCAAGATCAGCAGGTCAAACAGCAGGGCTCTGGCTTACAGGCTGCGAAGACCAACAAATCTCAAAGTCAACAGGAAAGATGGCAGGTAAACTGCTAGCTTAAGTCCCAAGAACCAGAGGTCAGATGAATAAGAGCCAGCTGCAGGATCCAGAGGGAGCAAAAGCCCATGAGCCTTGCCAGAATGTTGGCCTATATTGGATGCAGGCCACACCCCCAAGGACACTCCCTTTCAGCTGATTGGCTACTCACAGCAGATCCCATCATGGAGGTGATCACATTATATCAGATCTCATCATGGAGGTAATTACATCATTACACGACTGCCAAGCTACATCGTAACTGCCAAACCACTGAGAATCATGGCCTATCCAAGCTGACACACTACCTTAACGACCACGCCCTGTTAATGGGTTTGAAGACATAATATTGTTAAGATGGCAATACTATTCAAAGCCATCTACAAATTCAATGCAATCCCTATAAAAATTCCAACAGCCTTTTTTTTTTCCAGAAAAGGAGAAACCGTTACTCAAATGCACACAGAATTGCGAAGAGTTACAAATAGCCAAAACAATCTTAAGAAGGAAGAACAAAGTATGAGAACTCACACTTCCTGATTCCAAAATTTATTACAAAGTTGTAGTCATCAAAATAGAGTGGTATTAATATAAGGATAGACATATAGACCAATGGAATAGAACTGAGAGCACAGTAATAAACCCATATTATCTATGGTTGTCTTAGTTATCTAGTGCTGCTATAACAAATACCACAAGTGGATGGCTTTAACAAAGAGAAATTTATTTCCTCACAGTAAAGTAGTCTAAAAGTCCAAATTCAGGACGTCGGCTTCAGGGGAAGCCTTTCTCTCTGTGTAGGCTCTGGAGGAAGATCCTTGTCCTCAGTCTTTCCCTGGTCGAGGAGATTCTCAGGCACAGGGACCCCGGTCCAAAGGACGTGCTCTGCTCCTGGTGCTGCTTTCTCAGTGATATGAGGTCCCCCATCTCTCTGCTCACTTCTTTCTTTTATATCTCAAGAGATTGCCTTAAGTCACAATCTAGCCTTGTAGATTGAGTCTTGCCTCACTAACACAACTGCTGCCCATCCTCCCTCATTAACATCATAGAGGCAGGATTTACAACATATAGGAAAATCACACAATACCGGGAATCATGGCCCAGCCAAACTGATACACACATTTTTGAGGGAACGTTATTCAGTTCATGACAATGGTTAATTGATTTTCAACAAGGATGCCAATTTCATTCAATTGGGAAAAAATGGTCTCTTCAAAAATGTTGCTTGGAAAACTGGATCTCCACATGCAGAAGAATGAAATTGGACCCCTACCTCACACCAAATGAGAAGATTAATTCAAAACAGATCAATACATAAATTTAAGGGCTAAAACTATGAGAAATTTAGAAGAAAAACATAGGGGTAAATCTTCATGATCATGAATTTGGCAGTGGATTCTTAGAGATAACAACAACAGCATGAGCAAAAAAAAAGATAAATTGCACTTCATCAAAATTAAAAATCTTTTGTGCATCAAAGAACATTGTCAAGAAAATGAAAAGTTAACTAGCAGGATGGGAGAAAATATTTGGTAGCCATACAATAGAGCCCTGGTGGCACAGTGGTTAAGAGCTTGGCTGCTAACCAAAATGTTGAAAGTTTGAACCCACCAGCTGCTCCTTGGAAACCCTAGGGGGCAGTTCTACTCTGTCCTATAGGGTCACCATGAGTCAGAATCAATTTGATGGCAATGGATTTTACCATATATCTGACAAGGGTTTAACATTCAGGATATATAAAAACTCCTACAGCTCAACAACAAAAAGACAAACCAATTTAAAAATAGGCAAAGAACTTGAATAGAGAAATGGAGAAATTGGAACCCTTCTCCATTGCTGGTAGAATGTAAGATGGTACAGCCACTACGGAAAACAGTTTGACAATTCCTCTAAAAGTTAAACAGAACTACCACATGACCCAGCAAATCCACTTCTAGGTATATACCCAAAAGAATTGAAAGTAGATACTCAAACAAATACATGTACACCTGTGTTCATTGCAGCACTACTTGCAATAGCCAAAAGGTGGAAACAAACTTAGTGCCCATCAACAGAGGTATGAGGAAACAAAATGTGATCTATATATACCAACCAAAACTAAATCCACTGCCATGGAGTCGATTCCAACTAACAGTGACTATGATGGTTAAGATCATGTGTCAGCTTGGCTGGGCCACGATTCTCAGTGTTTTGGCAGTTGTGTAATGTTGTGGTCACTTCTCTGTTGAGATTTGACATGTGAACATCCCCATGATGGGATCTGCTGTGAGTAGCCGAGCAGTTGAAGGGGAGTTTCCTTGGGCGAGTGGTATGTATCAAGTGTGGGTAGACATTCTGGCAAGGCCTGGGGGCTTTTGGTCCTTCTGGATCCTGCAGCTGGCTCCTGCTAGTCTGACCTCCGGTTCTTAGGACTTGAGTTGGCAACTTACCTGTGGTCTTGCCTGGTGATTTGGGAATTTGTTGATCTTCGCATCCAGTGAGCAACAGCCCTGCTCTCTGGCCTGCTGATCTTGTATTCGCCAGCCCCTGCAGCAACGTGAATCAGGAGAAGCCTCTTTCCTGACACACGGACATGGGACTGTACAGCCTCTACAACTGCATGAGCCATTTTCTTGATATAAATCTCTCTCTCTCTCTCTCTCTCTCTATATATATATATATATGTGTGTGTGTATGTATATATTTATATGCTTTACTGGTTTTGCTTCTCTAGAGAACCCAGCCTAAGATAGCAACCCTATAGGACAGAGTAGAACTGCCCCATAGAGTTTCCAAGGCTGTAAATCTTAATGGAAGCAGGCAGTTACATCTTTCTCTGAGGAGTGGCTGGTGGGTTCGAATTGCTGACCTTTCAGTTAGCAGCAGAGCACTTTAACCACTGTGCCACCAGGGCCCTTTTCTATAATACACTGGAATATTATTCAACCATAAAGAGAAATGAAGTTCTGATATGTGCTACAACATGGATGACCCTTGAAAACATTATGCTAAGTGAAATAAGCCAGACAAATATTGTATGATCCTACTTCTATGAAATATCTAGAATAGGAAAATGCATAGAGACAGAAAGTAGATTATTGGTTACTGGGACCTGGGGAGGGAGGGGAATGGTGTTACTGTTTAATGGGTACAACTTTTCTATTTAGGGTGATGAACATGTTTTAGAAATAAATAATGCAATAGTTGTACAAAACGGTGAATATAATCAATGCCACTAAGTTGTACACTTAAAAGTGGTTAAAATTTTATGTTATATATATTTTACTCCCCCCCAAAAGTTGAGAACTATTTGTAATCCCTGCTTCGCTTACAGTATTGTAACCGGACTAAAAACCCCTTTAACACAGTAGCTCATTCGTGACAGGTGTTCAGTGTGGAATCTAACTGATATTTGGGCAATGTTTGTTCTGATAGGTGGGGAGTCCTATCTGATTAGTCAGACATATTAGGACTGGTCAGGGCCTGTGTGGTACTGAGACAGGCAAGAGATGGGGCTGGCTGAATTAAATTACCTCTGACTCAGTATTTTTGGAATCTAAACCTAAGTGCAGACCACCATTTAGCTTTTGCTGCTGGCACCCAAGAACTACTTGTGATTAACAAACTAGGTGCTTAGACAAGACAAGGGGCTACATTTCAAGGCCCTGTATGCTTGACCAGCTATAAATTACTGATAATCCTCCCGAGTTGTTTTTCAAGGCCCCACCAGGTGGAGAGTGTGCACAGCAAAGAGTAACATGGCCTATGAATGACCTTCCACATGAGACAAACATGAGCAGGGACCCCTTGCCGGGACTTGAACCAAGGTCCAGAGGCATCACACATGCACAACATCCCAGAATAAGTCCTGTTCAACATCCTGGCAGCCTTTGTGACAGACTCAATCTTAGTTCCAGCAACCTCTGCAAGGAAATCCATCTTGAATTCTAACTGCGCTCACCTTTGATTTTCATAATCCCTCCCCTTCTCCTGGAAATCTCCACCCATTTAGTGAACAAAGATGATGCCTTTTTCCCACCTAAAAACTTTTATAAACCTTAGGAAACCCTTTGTCCAGAGAGAGACTGGAGGCTAGCATAGGTGGAAGCCCCTCTCTGTCTCTTCCTCGCGAGCCTTTACTCTCTTTCTGTTTGTGTGGAACTTCTGAGCCTCTTGGTCAGAGTCATTCTTGGTCAGAAGAAGGCAAGAACCTAGACAGGGCTTAGTCCCAAGCTGGGAAGCCTTGCCCTGCAACGGTACTAGTTTTTTAATATCTTAAATAGCACACCTGGTTGAGTATTTTTAGTTCTGCACTTCTAGCTCGCTGTTTAAGTCCTATATTGCTGCTGTTAGTTGCTGTAGAGACAATCCCAAGTCATGGCGACCCCAAGTGTGCAGAGTAGAACTGCTCCATAGGGTTTTCAAGCCTGTGACCTTTCAGAAGCAGATCACCAGCCCTGTCTTCCAAGGCACCTCTGGGTTGGTTTGAACTGCTGGCCTTTTGACTAGTAGTAGAGTACTTAAGCAATGCTCTAAAAGTCAATAAATTAGGGTACTACTGGTTGTGTTACTGAAGTAGTAGAATACTTCATTTTTCGGCCCTTTTTGGAGTATTTATAACAGGCAGCTCTGTGTTGTAATGATTTGAGTATATATCTACCATGTTAAAACTCCATCCTAAATGTTGAGTTCCTAAAGAATGGAGGTGAGGTTTTGTACCTTTTTCAAAAAACCAAAACCAAACCCAGTGCCATCGAGTTGATTCTGACTATAGCTACCCTACAGGACAGAGTAGAACTGCCCCATAGAGTTTCCAAGGAGCACCTGGAGGATTTGAGCTGCCGACCCTTAGGGTTAGCAGCTGTAGCACTTAACCACTATGCCACCAGGGTTTCCTGTATCTTTTTAGCCCTACACAATGCATGACACATTGCAGGAAATGTTAGTGGATAAATGTGAATTCATGAACGAATGGCTACTGCATTATAAAAGAAAATAAAATCAATTTTTTAAGAACAAAACAAAGAAGGGGGGACTTTATAATTAATGAAACTTTTTTCGATGTTCACATTCTTTAATTCATGTAGCCCAAATGTGCTCAAGTTCTTTCATCACTCTACTTCATACCAATGTCATGATCCAGGCACCCAGTCAGCATGAATTCAGGAAAACCTTTGGAGTGCTTGCATGTTCCACATATACCTCATGATTATAACTTCTTCTCTATCCCACCAGTCAACTGGACTCAGCTTTTCCGATAATTACCTCTGTTCATCTCATCACTGCATCTCTACAAAGAATCATAACACATAATGGGAAGCCTTGAAACTTGATATCAAGAGCTCCTGGAATCCACTGGCTATATCTTTCTCAAGGGGCCGTTCCTGTCCATTTCCATCCATGGAGCTGGATATAAAACCGTGAACAAAACCAGCAAGATGCTTGCCTTCAAAGGACTTCCAGCCCAAATGGGGGAGACAGACATTAAGCAAGTAAACCGACAAATAAATATGTCATCGCATATTGTGATAAGCATGAGGAAGAAAAAGCATAGCACAATGAGAAAGCATAGTACAGAGAGAACATAGATTAGGCTGGGGAGTGAGGAAATGGTTAATAAACTGATACCTAAGCTGAGGCCGGAAAAAACGGTAGACATTACCCACGTGATAGGTGAGGAACAGCATGTGAAGACCCAAGTCAGACAAAAACATGGCTCTATGGAGGAAAGCCAGCATGCCCGGAAGATAGTTGCAAAGAAAGGGTGGTGAGAAGCCAGAGGTAGACAGGAGCCACATCACTCAGGTGTCTTGGAGGCCTTGGTAAAAGTTTGAATTTTCTTCTGACAGCAGAAGGAAGGCATCAAAGGACTTTAATTAGAAAAGTGATGTATCCAATTGACTTAATTGGAGGAAAATGAGAATGGAGACAGAGAGAGCAGTTATAAGGAAGAGGTCATGGTGGCCTGAGTACTCCTACTTTGTCTCTCAAATACGATGTATGCGCAAATGCTGAGTTTTTAACTGCTCTCCTATTCGAAGAAAGAAAATACGTGTGCTGTTTATTTCCTCTTATTATACAAACTATCAGACCTTACAGAACCCACATTTCTTCTCCTGTGAGGCTGACTGCAAATGAGACAGTTACTGTACCCATCCTGCCGCATATCTACCACTCCAGCAGCCAATCGTTCTGAAGCTGCAATCACTCTCATCCAGAAGACTGGACCAGAGACCACTGTGCTATGTGGAACCGTGCATGGCCTTAAATGATAGCCCAACACGCAATGTATAGAAATAAATTATTTCCCTCTATATTGATCCATCGGAGCCCTGGTGGCGAAGTGGCTAAGTGCTCAGCTGCTAACCAAAAGATCAGCAGTTCGAATCTGTCAGCCACTCCTTGGAAACCCTATGGGGTGGTTCTACTCTGTCCTGTAGGATCACTGTAAGTCAGAATTGACTCAACAGTAACGGGGTTTTGGGTTTTATATTGATCTATCATGAGTGGAAGGTAAACGGAGGGGAGAGGAAGAGAGAACCAAAGAGTGGGCCCGGCAGTATTTCAACAATCACAATTCCAGGATAAGAGGAAGAACCAGCACAGGAAACCAGCAGATATGACCAGAGAGGCAGAAGGATAATCAGGAGAGTTTGGTGTCCTGAAACCCATGTGACTCGCCTGCCTTCAGAGAGCATGCATGCATTCTGATCTACCCTCTGCCATGGCTTAAGGGACCTACAGTTGTCCAGCTGGGTCAGACTAAGTAAGTCACCCTAATTCAAAGATAAAGACTTTGCAAGCCCCTTTTGCCAAGTAATTAAGCCACAATATCCAGCTTAGCGTTCTTTCAGTAGTGAAGCTGATATTTTTCATCTCCTGCCTTCACTTGATCAATAGGAGCTAGGCAGGGAAGATGGCTATTAATCTGTTAAAACCAAAACCAAACCCGTTGCCATCGTGTTGATTCCAACTCATAGCGACCCTATAGGGCAGAGTAGAACTGCCCCATAAGCCTTCCAACGAGCAGCTGGTGGATTCAAACTGCCCACCCTTTGGTTAGAAGCTGAGTGCTTAGCAACTGAGCCACCTAATCCCTCAGCACAGTATCCTGGTGGCAGAAATGGTTAAGTGTTCAACTATTAACCAAAAAGTTAGCAATTTGAACCCACCCAGTGGTGCCTTGGCAGAAAGATCTGGTGACCTGCTTCCAAAAGGTCACAGCCTTAAAAATCTTATGAAACGCGGTTCTACCCTGCAACACATGAGATTGCCATGGGTCAGAATTATCTCAACGCCCACTGGTTTGGTTTTTTGGTAATTCTTCAGCAATCATAAATAATCTTTGGTGTATATCTGCTTGATAGATGTGAAGTTTTGTTCTCTTATGTAGTAGATTTCCCAAATGATATTATTTTCTCTTCTGGTCCTTTCTTAGAGAGATTCTCCCCAAAGCTACCTTCTTCTGTAGTCCAATTAAAAGCCTACTATGGGATACTTGCAGATAGCCCTATGTAAGGCCAGAAGGAGGCCTTATCTCAACAATGTAGTGATCCTTTCTTCTCACGGGCAGCACATGGGATTAACTGGCCATCACTACGTATTTCTTATTCTAAAACAAGGCACGGCAAGATTCATAAATCTCTTCCCAAAAGCCAGGCTGCACATCTGACACAAGGGTGGATTTTTTTTTTACAAAACTTTTTTCTTTATTGAGAAATCATGCATGCATGTTTTCATTGTTTCCAAAAGGACAGGAATAAACTTGTCCCTTGGTTACCCAAATGAAGTAAAAGGATGTGAGGGGTTCTCTCCATGAGTCCACAGTATCTACTCTGAGCAAAGTAATACATGGAGTGAATACTGTATTTTTACGCAAATAATGCACACATTATACTTTTTTTTGCCAGCCACACAACCCCCTCACACATTATTTTCCTAGGTGTGCTATGTGTGTTACTTGCGTGGGTACATTATTTACGTGGGTGCATCACGGGTAAAAAAAATATGGTAGTCACCGAGACATGCCTGCAGACACTCAATTGCAAGGGAGTGGACAAGCTCTCTCTCATCTAGGTCCTGACAGTCAAAGATGCACCAAATCTGGGCCCAGGACCACTGGGAGCCAGGATGGTCACACCTTGTATAGCACCGGTGAGGACATCTTCTGACTGCTTCTGCCCTCTAGTGTCTGAAATTTCTATCTCAAGATCAAAAAATCAAGGTACACTCTTGCTGAGAAAGCGGCACTTGCCCTAATTTTGGAAGAGCCAAAACTTATAACCAAGGAGGATCTCTTGGACAGACAATATTGCATGGGGCTACTTTTCCATTAAAAAGAAATACATGTATACGTATACATATATAAAACATACGTATTTTTTATATAGCCCAAGCCAAGCCCAGTGCTGTCGAGTCGATTCCCCGACTCATAGCAACCCTACAGGACAGAGTAGAACTGCCCCATAGAGTTTCCAAGGAGCGCTTGGAAGATTTGAACTGCCAATCCTTTGATTAAGCAGCCGTAAGCACTCAACCACCACACCACCAGGGTTTCCTGCATATATTTAATACACAGAATATAAAGTTTGTCACTCAAATTATTTTTAAGTGTAGAATTCTGTGGCATTAATCGCATTCACAATGTTGGACGACCTTCACCACTATCTACTTTCAAAACTCTTTCATCACCCCAGACAGAGTGAGATTTGCAGACCTTTGAATCCAGTAAGCAATAGCTCCCCAACTCCCCCTTCCCCTGTCCCCTGGTAACCTTTAGTCTACTTTCTGTCTCCGTGAATTTGCCTATTCTAGATGTTTCTTGTAAGTGGAATCACGGAATATTTGTCCTTTTGCAGACATATGTATTTTTTTATTCTTTCTTTTACCTTTGAGTTAAAGATTTGGATTTTTTTTTTTTTTACCTTGTCAACAGCTTTAAATAGAATTCTTAGATTTACACTGAAGATGTTTTCTTATTACCATCACAAATACTTTATTTTCATTTTCCCTTCCTCCCACTTTAGCCTGGGAAAAATTAAGGTTTGTTCTTTCATTCAGGAGATCATACATGAAGCTACTTTCTCGTTCCTGCAAAAAACATGTATTTTTATATTTCTTTTTTATACCATGGCCTTAAACTCCTGAAACTCTATTGTCTTATTCCCAAGATTTTACATAAACCTACTTTCTCCCTCACTAATCAAGTCTCTATGACAAGTAGGTTCCAATATATAATGTTAACTTCTTTAAGGCTACAAATTTTTCTTTTTTCTCAGCCTTAAGTGCTTATGATGGAGTTCTCCTATTGATAAAATCAGTGTTTCTTTTCTCTTTCACCTTTGAAACTAGGCTAGAAGGCTAGACACTGAAGAGTTGTATTACTCTTTGTCTTTATGTTATATAATTCTTTCCAATCCATTTTCTCTTACATTATTACCAGATTTTAAAATATTAATCTCATTAATGACATAGTACTTTCCAGTTCCTGGTACGTGAGAAACTACACGTTCTTAAGTTTTCATTTAAATGAAGAAATGAAGAAGAAAATTAAGCAAGAATTTAGTTAGAAATAGAATATTTACAAAGCTTTCTTTAATCTTAGTCACATCCAATGTATATGACTCATAAATCATTCACCTACCAAATTAGGTTTCATGCCAGAATGACAATTTAGGGCCAAAGGGCAGTACCACCCTTAGTCCCAGGCAATAAGGGTCTGGTAGCACAGTGAATAAGTGCTCAACTGCTAACCAAAAGGCTAATGGTTTGAACCCACCAGCCACTCCATGGGAGAAAGACGTGGCATTCTGGTTCTGTAAAGATTTACAGCCTCGGAAACCTCATGGGGGAGTTCTGCTGTGTTTTATAGGGTTGCTATGAGTTAGAATCAACTCTTCAGCAACAGGTTTGGTTTTTGGTGAGTTCTGGGCCTTGCGCCTCAGGGGCCCCGTGTTTTGGAGTGTCTTTTTTGAAATATTCTAAGTCCCCTCCAGTGCCTGAAACCTACCGGACAGTAGTATCATCAGGTGAGCGTGTCCCTGTGGCCCCGTTTCTCTCTTTAGGGGGACTCTCCAACTCTGCCACACACCCGTGAGCTTTGCAATTATTTTTAAATCAAATTGTTTATATTCATGAGTCCCTACTAGAAATATTTCCCCACGGTCCCTCCCGCCCCAGGCTTCCCTCACCCCACCACCAACAAGCATCAGCCCTGGTGAAGGGGATTTTGTGGGTATGTGGTTTTTTCTTTTATTAACATTGAATGATGATGTTGAGGGGACTCTTAGAGGTCTGCAAGTCTAACTCCCCACTGAGTAGGAATTGTTTCTGTCATCTAGTCATTTCATCTCTGCTTAGGCATTACCAACCCTGAGAACTGATGCCCACTGTTGGATGACTGTGACTGCCACCTGTGACCACCACCCAGCAGTACTAACTCTCCCTTCTGAAGCCTGAGGGGACAAGGCCTAAATCCCTGTTCCATATGGCAACCCTGAAATACGGAGGCAGGGTTCTTAGGAAATTTTGCTTCAAGTTATTTCTTCCTTTCTCTCAAAAATATTCTTCTTTTTTTTTTTTTTCTCTTCCTTCCCTTTGCTTAGATTACATGAAATGTCATCCTCTAAAAAAAAAAAAAAATTTTTTTTTTTTCTAATGCAAGAGTTTTCCTTTGATGTTAGTTTTTCCTTCAGGAACCCAGTCTTACAAATCTTAGAGAGAAGGTTCTTTAATATCTTAATTCCTCCTTTTCAGAAATATTTTCTCTTAATGCATTCATTGGCTTTTGAGTCCTTAAAGACCCTGGATGTGTACTTTAATCTGAGAAAATTTCTGTTTCCACTAGCAGTGGCTTATAGGCCAAGGATGGCTTTTTTAAGGGACGAGAACAAATGGGAAACTACTCTGACCTATCCTAACCAAAACCAAACTGAACCCATTGATGTCAAGTTGACTTTTGACTCATAGCACCCCTATAGGACAGAGTAGAACTGCCCCATAGGGTTTCCAAGGAGTGGCTGATGGATTTGAATTGCTAACCTTTTGATTAGCCACCGTAGATCTTAACCACTGTGCCACCAGGGCTCCTGAACCTATCCTACCACAGACAAAGTTTTCTCCTTGTTTCTCTTTCAGTGTTGGCCTTAAAGACCTGAGGCCTTATTCTCATTCCTAAGAATGAAGCTCTCTTCTTTACTAGGCCAGCCATAAATAACCGTTAACATCTTAGAGAAAGAGGTTTTGCATGAAGTTTTTCTGTTTATCTCGTATAATGGCCTTCAAATTTTTTAAGCTTAATTTTAATCCTAAATTTTTGTTATGTATCTGAGAACTTGTTAAATACATTTTCCTCCACCTCAGCGTCCTATGAATCAGGGATGCAAGAGTCTATTTTCTTCCCCTGTAAATGTTCTTTTTGCACTGTAGACTTATATATCTATGGATTTGTTTTTTTCTTTTGATGAATGAGCAAAATATACAAACTGACAATTTAGAGAGAAAGAAATACAGCTGGGACTAATAACCAGGTACTTCTTTTTCAGATTATTTCTTATAATGTTTTAATTTGAGAAGGAAAAAAAGAAGGCATGATTCATTTCATCTTTTCCTGTGCGTTTTCAATGAAATAAAAGGTAACTTATTAATATATATACAAAATGAATTTTATCTGTTTAAAATAATGAAATGCTCTAGCATGTACTAATACAGGGACATGCCCACCTTAAATTTCTGACGTTTATATATATAATGACCCCATGTGTATATGTGTGTACCTGTGCAATTTTTTAAGGTATATAAGAAAGTCTGGAAAGATAAACACAAAACTGTGAAGAGTGGCTACCTTTGGGAGGTGTGTTGTGTTGCATCCATGAAGGGAGATGCTGTTATTATCCATGAAGGTCAGCAGTTTGAATCCACCAGCCGCTCCTTAGAAACACAATGGGGCAGTTCTACTCTGTCCTATAGGGTCACTATGAGTTGGAATTGACTTGAAGGCAACAGGGTTTTTTGTTTTGGTATGTAGGCCCTGGGTAGTGCAAATAGTTAACACACTTGGCTGCTGTCATGAATTGAATTGTGTCCTCCAAAGATATGTGTCACCTTGGCTAGGCCACGATTCCGGTATTGTGTGATTGTCTACCATTTTGTCATCTGACGTGATTTTCCTATGTGTTGTAAATCTTCTCTCTATGATGTTAATGGAAACGCTGGTGGCGTAGTGGTTAAGTGCTATGGCTGCTAACCAAGGGGTCGGCAGTTCAAATCCACCAGGCACTCCTTGGAAACTCTATGGGGCAGTTCTACCCTGTCCTAAAGGGTCGCTATGAGTTGGAATCGACTTGACGGTACTGGGTTATGATGTTTATGTGGTGGGATTAGTGGCAGTTATGTTAATGAGACAGGACTCAATCTACAGGATTGGATTGTTTTGAGCCAATCTCTTCTGAATTATAAAAGAGAGAAGCCAGCAGAGAGACATGGGGACCTCATACCACCAAGAAAGGAGCATTAGGAGCATAGTGTGTCCTTTGGACCCAGGGTCCCTGCACTGAGAAGCTCCTCTACCAGGGAAGGTTCATGACAAGGGCCTTCCCCCAGACTCGACAGAGAGAGAAAGCCTTCCCCTGGAGCTGGCACACTGAATTCACACTTCTAGCCTCCTAGACTGTGAGAGAATAAATTTCTCTTTGCTAAAGCCATCCACTGATGGCATTTTTGTTACAGCAGCACTAGATGACTAAGACAGCTACTAACCAAAAAGTTGGAGGTTCAAGTCCATCCAGAGGCACCTTGGAAGAAAGGCCTAGAAATCTACTCCCAAAAACCAGCCACCGAAAGCCCTACAGAGTACAGTTCTACTCTGTCACGCCGTGAGTTGGAATCAACTCTTCCACGACTGATAAGGTAACTAACTACATGTTCACCTAAGGAAGCATTTCAGAAAGGTTTTAGATTATAACATTTCTTCAAATTTTTTCCTTGCTAGTAGTCAATTCTTTATTTTTTCACCCACTATGTAGTTTCCAGTTTTGTTTGTATCCCTGTGTTTTCCTCAAGTTGAATCTGGTCAGGTTAAATCTCTTTGGGATGTTTTCATAGGATATTTGAAAAAGACAATAAACCAGAGTTTCCTCTTTTTTTCTCTTAAAAAAAAATAAATATTCCTTTCCCTTGTTTAATTTTAAAAGTCGGATAGGATTTCTGGTTGTTGCAAAGATGGGAAACTGGTAAAGGCTATTGGCTCCCTTCCCCAGAATCAAACAAGGAATATTTTTAGAGGGAAACCTGGATTCCAGGAACTAATAACAATAACAGTAAGAAACCCCAGGGAAGACGGAAGTAGTGCACCTACAGGGCCTAGGAAGAGGAGTTGGCTATAGCCTGGGGTGGAAGACTGCCAGAGAGAAATAGGTTAGTGAAAACAAGTTTCGATTTCCTCCTGACTCTTCCCTACTCTGCTTTGAGACAACGGTTGTCTTCTTGTTCACCATGGAATCAGTGAAGCAGGAGTTCAGAGAGTAAAATTATGGCAGCAAAAATCTCACTTAAAGTATAGAATTATGAAAACAGGGGAGGACTGACCAGCCTCAGGCATTTATTCCTCTACTCCTTCACCATTCTTCCTGGCTATTGTTGGTTGCTGGCGACTTAATTACAACTCATGGTGACCCTATGTGTTACAAAGTAAAATTGCTCCATTGGGCTTTCTTGGCTGTGATCTTAATGGAAGGAGCCCTGTTGATGCAATGTTAATAAAATATCAGCTGCTAACTGAAAGGTCTGCTGTTCGAATCCACCAGCTGCTCTGCAGGAGAAACTGAAAAAAAAAAAAATCCATTGCTGTGGTGTTGATTCCAACTCATAGCAACCATATAGGACAGAGCAGAACTGCCCCGTAGAGTTTCCAAGGAGCTCCCGGTGGATTCAAGCTGCTAATCTTTTGGTTAGCAGCCGTAGCTATTAACCACTGCACCACCAGGGTTTCTGATATGCAGGAGAAAAGACCTGCACGCATAAGGATTACAGCCTGGAAAACACAGTGGGATCTATGGCAATGGGTTTGGTTTTGGTTTTAATCTTAATGGAAGCTGATAGCCAGACCTTTTCTTCCACTGTACCACTGGGCGAGTTCGAACTGCCAATCTTTAGGTTGGCAGCTGAGTGCAAACTGTTGCAAACCTAGGAACCCCTGGCTATTTTGTGTGTGTGTGTGTGTGTGTGTGTGTGTGTGTGCGCGTGCATGTTAGGTGAAAGTTTACAGTGAAAATTAGTTTCTCATTCAAAACTTTATGCACAAATTATTTTGTAACGTTGGTTGCAATATCTGCAATGTGTCAGCACTCTCCCCTTTTCCCTTTCTATCCTGGGTTCTCTGTGTCCATTCATCCAGTTTTCCTGTCCCTCCTGCCTTCTTGTCTTGGAACCACTGGCTATTAACTCCCAAATTATAATTTTTTAATGATGTTTGAAACTATCATATACACACACAGCATAAACCAAAAAAAAAAAAAAAAAGGCTTAAGCAAATAATTATGTTAATGAGTAAGAGTAAAGAAATACAAATATAAGAATTTTAAAGTTAGGTAAAGGGAAGCTGTAATCTTTTACTTAAATTGGAAATATGGGTATTAACTCATGAAGTATTTTTCTTTTTCAGAAAAGAATGCATATTGCCTCTCTCTGCCCAGGGGAAAGGCCTACGAGGAATGACTAGCCAACCTAAGAGCAATGAGGACCCCTAGTGCCAACACAGTGATCTGTAAATATCATTTCTCACTAAAAGGAACCAGAACACCTTGTGAAAATGTATGGTTCCATCTCTGGAGCAGGAGTGAGACTGGAATACCCAGTCATACTAGAATAAAAGGGAGCTATTGAAGTCTACATAAATAAATGAGGAGCATCAAAAAGTACTAAATGAAGGTAAAATAAAATCTCTTATTTTTCTTATTCTTAATTGATCTAAAAGATAATTGTTTGCTTAAAGTAATAATAGTAGCAATGTAATGGGTGATTAAAGCATAGCGATAAGTGAAATGAATGATGGCAATGTCACCAGAGACAGGAGGGAGGAATTAGACAATCTGTTATAAATAAGAGCACCTATATTACACATGAACCAGAATAGTGTTATTTGAAGGTAGCTTTAGATTAGTTAAAAACGTATATTGTGTTAAGGCAACCACAGCTAAAAGAGAAGATAGCATGCAACCATATAAAATGCTCAATTAAAGCCAGGGAAGGCAAAAAAAAAAAGCTTCTGGGAACAAATAGAAAATTGTTGCAAACAGGGTTGATATTAATCAAAATATATCAACCAACTAAAAGACAGAGATCTTCAGAGTGGATTAAAAAAACAAAAAACAGGACCCAATTATATGTTGTCTATAAGAAATCCACTTTAAAAATAGTCTTTTAATCTACTAGATTAAAAGTAAAGGAATAGAAAAAGATATGCTTATATACCATGCTAGCTAGCAATAATCAAAAGAATCCTGGAGTCACTATATTAATTTCGGGCAAAACAGACTTCAAAACAAGGGAAATTATCAAGGATAAAGACAGGCACTACATAATGATAAAGGGGTCAATTGTCCAAGAAGATATAATAATCCTAAACATATATGCACCTAAAAACAGAACATCAATACACATGAAGCAAAAACTGATAGAGCTGAAAGGAAGAACAGATAAATCTACTATTATAGTTGGAGACTTCAACACTCTCCTGTGAGTAATTGATTGATCAAGCAGGCAGAAAATCAATAAGGATATACTTGACCTGAACAGCGCTATTAATCACTTGATCTAATTAACATTTATAGAATATTTCATCTAACAACAGCAGATTACGCTTTCTTCTCAAGCTTACACGAAACATTCACCAAGATAAACCACATTCTAGGCCATAGAACACACTTCAGTACAGTTAAAGACTAGAAATCATGCAAAGGAATTTCTCAGACCACAATGGATTTAAACTAGAAGTCAATAACTGAAAGATAACTGGAAAATTCCCCAAATATTTGGAAATTAAACAACATACCTCTAAATAACATGTGGTTCAAAGAACTGCCAAGAGAAAATTTTAAAATATTTTAAACTAAATGAAAATGAAAATACCACACCCAAATTTGTGGAATGCACTCCTAGGAATATATCCTAGAGAAATAAGAGCCATCACACAAATAGACATATGCATACCCATGTTCATTGCAGCATTATTCACAATAGCAAAAAGATGGAAATAATCTAAGTGCCCATCAACAGACGAAAGGATAAACAAACTGCGGTACATATACACAATGGAATACTACGCAACAATAAAGAACAATGATGGATCTGTGAAACATCTCACAACATGGATGAATCTGGAGGGCATTCATTATGCTGAGTGAAATAAGTCAATCACAAAAGGACAAATATTGTATGAGACCACTACTATAAAAACTTATGAAAAGGTTTACACACAAAAAGAAACAATTTTTGATTGTTATGGGGCGGAGGAAGGGAAAAACACTAAATAGACAATAGATAAGTGGTAACTTTGGTAAAGGGTAAGACAGTACACAGTACTGGGGAAGTCAGCACAACTTGACCAAGGCAAGGTCATGGAAGCTTCATAGACACACTCAGACTCCCTGAGGGAACAAATTACTGGGATGAGGGCTGGGGACCACAGTCTTGGGGAACATCTAGCTCAACTGGCATAACATAGTTTAGAAATAAAATGTTCTACATTGGTGAGCAGAGTCTGGGGTCTTAAAACCTTGTGAGCAGCCACCTAAGATACTCCACTGGTTCCACCCCATCTGGAGCAAGGAAGAATGAGGAAAAGCAAAGACACAAAAGAAAGATTAGTCCGAAGGAGTAATGGATCACAACTACCACACCCTCCACCAGACTGAGTCCAGCACAACTAGATAGTCCCCAGCTACCACCAACGACTGCTCTGAGAGACTAGACTGGACAGAGCTGGAGAAAAATGTAGAACGAAATTCAAACTCACACACACAAAAAAAAGACCAGACTCTCTGGTCTGAGACTGCAGAAACCCGAGAGTATGGCCCCCGGACACCCTTTTAACTCAGTATTGAAGTCACTCCTGAGGTTCGCCCTTCAACCAAAGATTAGACAGGCCCATTAAACAAACAGTAATACACGTAGCTCAACCATGTACACGAGACTAAATGGGCACAGCAGCCCAGGGGCAAGGACAAAAAGGCCAGAGGGGACAGGAAAGCTGGACGAATTGAAATGGGAAAACCAAAGTCGAGAAGGGGAGAGTGCTGACATGTCGTGGGGGTTGGCAACCAATGTCACAAAACAATATGTGTACTAATTGTTTAATGAGAAACTGATTTGCTCTGTAAACCTTCAACAGAAGCACAATAAAAAAAGTTTAAAAAAAGAAAAAAATTGTGGGATGCAGTGAAAGCCATGCTTAGAGGGAAATTTAATGCATATATTGGAAAAGCAAAAAGATCTAAAATCAGTAACCTAAGCTTCCACCTTAGGAAACTAGAGAAAGAAGAGAAACTTAATCCTAAAGCAAGAAGAAGAAAAGAAGTTATAAAAAGTGGGGCAGAAATCAATGATGTTGAACACAGGAAAACAGTAGAGGGAACCAACAAAATCAAAGGCTAGTTCTTTAGAAAGATCAATAAACTTGATAACCTCTAGCTAAACTAAGAAAAAAAGAGAGAAGACACAAATTACTGTTGATCCCATGGACATTAAAAAAATTGTAAAGGTATACTATCAAAAAGGAGCGCTGGTGGTGTAGGGGTTAAGCACTCAGCTGCTAACCAAAAGGTCGGTGGTAGGAACCCACTAGCCGCTCTGCAGGAGAAAGATATGGCAGTCTGCTTCCATAAGGATTACAGCCTTGGAAATCCTATGGGGCAGTTCTACTCTGTCCTATAGGGTCACTATGAGTCAAGATCAACTCAATGGTGCACAACAACAACAGTATGAACAACTTTCTGGCCACAAACTTAATGTTTTAAATGAAACAGACTGATTCCTTGAAAGGCAAACTATCAAAACTCACACAAGGAGTTTTGAAATTCTGAATGGCTTATCTTTATTAAAGAAATTTAATCAATAATTAATAATCTTCCAAAAAAGAAATCATGAGGCCCAGTTGGTTTCACTGGAGAGTTCTACCAACCTATATGGAAGACAACTTGGCGCTATCTATTAAATTTTAAATGTACATATCTTTTGGTCCCAGAACTTTTTCTTCAGATATCCTTGCACATATGGGAAAGGGTATATACAGGAGGTTATTTAATGCAGCAGTGTTCCTCTTATCGAAAGATTGAAAACAATGTAAATGTCCATTGATAGGCTACTACTTAAGTAAATTATGGCACACCCACACATGGGAATCTACGCAGCTGCGGAAAAAAATGAGAATGCTCCTTGTATACCAATATGGAATGATTTCCAAGATATTTGGCACATGATAAAAACAAACCATGAGTACAGTATTCTGCTGTTTGTGTAATAAGGGAGCAGGGAGAAGATTATATTACATTATATGCTCGTCTCAACACAGAAAAATCTCTAGAAAAACACACATGAAACTAATATAACAACAATACGTGCTTCCAAGGAAGGGAATCAAACAGCTGGGAAACAGGAGCAGGAGGTAAACTCTTTACTACACATCCTAAGTACATTTTTAATTATAGGCACATATGAACATATTTTTTACTCCAAAAAAAAAAACACAAGAAAAATTTCTAAAGTTAATGGTTTCCCTATCCCCCTACCCCCGAAATTCTGATTTGGAGCCAAGGAGTCTGCATTTTTAACAGTCTTACCAAGTGATCCTGATGCAGGAGACACAAGGAACACACTGTGAGAAACACAGACCCACATCACAGGCCCATGTATGGGAGTATTGTCACGGAGCATCACAAGGAAATGAGGGTGGACAGAGTCAAAGATGACATCAGGTGTTGTTGGTCCCAAAAGAACGGAAGATTATAACACTGTCCTAAATAAGACAAAATGGAAGGAGAATGTTCCAAAATAAAGGACAGTACAGTGATGTAATTGGGAACTTGATCCTCCTATTATTCTAGCTGCAACTTTAATATAAACTATGTCATCAAAAGCTGAGGTTACAAATGAGTTATGGACTGTCAATAAAGTTCCTCTCTTTTGATTCCTCTTTTTCTCCAAGATTGCTAAGATCAACTTCTAAATTTCAAATGAGCATATTTTATACTTACCTCTTTTTTAAAAAATGTGCTTATAGGCTAGAACTCCAGACACTGATGCACACACACACACACCAATAACCATGTTAATGTTGCCGTCTTCATCCTAGAGCCCTGTCCCACCCCACACCATCCCACCCCATCCCACTTCCATTCATTCAACATGCAGATATTGATGGCTTATGTTTCTAGCACTAGTCTAGGTACTGTGACAGAGTTGTGATCAAGGTGCCTGCTCCTATGACACTTACATTCTATTGGGGAGAGACAAAAGAAAAAAAAAAACATAGATATAAATTAATTAAATGTTTTCAGACAATGGTAAGTGTTCTAGGGAAGAAGAAAGTCACCCTTAGTTTGGGCAGTCAAGAAGGTGTCTCTCAGGAGAACAGTAGGATGCAGATCTCAAATTCTCGTAAAAAGACCAGGCTTAATGGTCTGACTGAGACCAGAGGGACCCTGACGGTCATGGTCCCCAGACCCTTTGATAGCCCAAGATTGGAACCATTCCTGAAACCAACTTTACAGGCTTGGATTGGCCTGGACTATTAAAAGAAATAATAATAATAGACAATGATGCTGGCGAGGAGTGAACTTCGTGACTGAAGTAGGCACATGAGACTATGTGGGTGACTCCTGTCTGATGGCAAAATGAGAAGGAAGAGGGGGACAGGAGCTGGTTGAATGGACAAGGGGAATACAGGGTGGAGAGGAGGAATGTGCTGTCTCATTAAGAAGAGAGCAGCTAGGAGTACACAGCAAGGTGTGTCTAACTTTCTGTATGAAAGACTGACTTGATTGGTAAACTTTCACCTAAAGCAAAAGAAAGAGAGAGAGAGAGAGTATCTCTGAAGAGGTGATATGAGGCCTAGATGATGAGAAGGGGTACAACAAGCAAATTCCTGGGGGCAGAACATTCCAAGCAGAGGAACAGTGAATGTAAAGGCCCTCATCAAGAACGTACTTGGCATGTCGGAGGACTGGAAAGACCAGTACAGGTGGAGCCCAGTAAACTACGAGAAGGGCACTAGAATACTAGTTTAAAGAAGTAGGCAGCGTGTGTGTGTGTACGTGTGTGTGTCAGTACATATTACAATTTATTTCTACACCACTTGAGAGTAGGTTGAATATGTCATGTCCCCTTACCCACTTAATAATTCAATGTATATTTATTAAGAATGAAGATGTTGTTGTTGGGTGTTGTTAACTCGATTCTGACTCATGACCCATGTGACCAAGCAGAAATGCCCCATAGGGTTTTCTTGGCTGTAATCTCTGCAGAAGCAGATCACCAGGTCCTTCTCCCACTGAGCCACTAGGTGGGTTCAAACTGCTAATCTTTCAGTTAGCAGCCAAGTGCTTAACCATTGTGATACTGGTGCTCCTTGATATCCTCTTACACAACTGCAATACGATTATCAATTTCAGGAACTTTAACACTGATAATTGCTTTCATCTAATTTACAGTCCTTATTCCACTAATTATTTCTCAAGCATAGCAACAATTGCGAGGATGGTACAGGACTGGGCAGTGTTTCACTCCGTTGTACATAGGGTTGCTATGAGTCAGAACCAACTCGATAGCACCTAACAACAACAATTATTCCACTAATGTTTTTTATAGCATTTATTTTCTTAGTACAGGACCCAATTCATAATCACAGCCATAGAATTGCCCCATAGGGTTTTCAAGGCTCTGACCTTTCAGAAGCAAGTGACCAAGCCTGTTTTCTGAGGTCCCATCCTCTGGATGGGTTCGAACTGACAAACTTTTGGCTAGTAGTCGAGTACTTAACCATTGGCATCACTCAGGAACTCCTCATTTGTCCTTAGTCTTCCACAACCTTGATCAATTAATTCTTTAGCTTTTCCTTGTCTTTTAAGATAATGACATTTTTGAAGAATACAGATCAGTAATCTTCATAGTGTATTCTTCAGTTCAGGTTCTTTTGATGTTTCTTTACAGTTAGATTCAGGTTACACATCTTTGACTGGGTGCTACACAAGCAATTTTCAATCCTTTTCAGAGTATCACATTTGGAGGCATATCACCCCTTGTTGGTGAGGTTAATTTTGATCATTTGGTGAAGGTATTGTCCATTTTCTCCACTGTATCACTACTCTTTGTGGAGAGATAATTCGAGGGTATGTAAATATCTTGCTCCTCAACAAAGGAATCTTTTAAACATGTAAAAAAAAAATACATTAGTTTATACCAACAAAACTGATGACAATACCCGGGTTCCACTTTCCCAACAGTTTAGAAAATATTTTTTTACCCTTAAAACCAAAACCAAACCCATTGCTGTCAAGTCGATTCTGACTCATAGCAACCCTATAGGACAGAATAGAACTGCCCCGTAGAGTTTCCAAGGAGCACCTGGTGGATTCAAACTGCCAACCTTTTGGTTAGTAGCTATAGCACTTAACCACTACGCGACCAGGGTTTCCTTTTACCCTTAGTACATTTAAATCAGGATCCTAAGACGGTCCACGCATTGCATTTGATTGCTATATCTCTGGAGTCTCTTTCAACCTTGACAAACCCAGAGCCAAATCCATTGCCATCGAGTAGACTACAACCCCATGTGTGTCAGAGTAGAACTGCACTCCATAGGGTTTTTAATGGCAGATTTTTCAGAAGTAAGTCAACAGACCTTTCTTCCAAGACACCACTGAGTGGATTCAAACTGCCAACCTTTTGGTTAGCAGCTGAGTGTAAACCATTTCCGCCACACAAATCAAAAACCAAAACCAAACCATTGCCATCAAGTCAATTCCGACTCATAGCGACCCTATAGGACAGAGTACAACTGCCCCATAGAGTTTCTAAGAAACGGCTGGTAGATTCAGACTGCCAACTTTTTGGTTGGCAGCCAAAAGGGATCATAAATTCTTAACAACTCTTACAAATGTGAAATTTAATAATTGAGGAGAAACGTCTGGGACATATCCTGCAAGGTCATTATTATTTCACCAGCACCTGGCACATAGAGCTCAATAAATTCTTTTTGAACTGTTGGCTCCTCGCTTTCCTCACAAGCTTCAGGTGGCAGCTGAGTGACCTCACACTATGGTCTTACGTAGGCTCAAAGCTCTCCATCTTTGGTGAGAAGAGCTTAGGTGGGACTCCAAAACATTAGCATAGCTAAAGTCCCAGAGGAATCCTAGCCAAGACCAATCACGATGTGGAAATATCTGAACTACCAACTCAGGAGCAATGGGTGTAAAACCAGAAAAATAGACCCTCCTTATCATCACTTCAGGGCTGAGCTATGCTAGGCCGTATGCCTGGGAAAATTTTGCAATAGCTGCTGTGGTGAAAAGAATCTTAAAACCCTGCTAAAATACAACAGTAAAATATTTAAAACCTTATTAGGAATGGCAGAAGCTGGAAAAACTCACTTTGACACTGAAAACTTTTTTTTTGGTCTTGCAAATGGTAGAGGCTTTAATGCCTTTCTGGTGCAGACTGTTATGTTTGGAGAAATTGGCCACTTAGTTGTACAAATATAAAGCAGAAACCATGGTGGAAAATGGCAGTGTTGAGGAGCTCTGGTTCCTGGGAACTGAAAGGCCCCAAGCAGTAGCAACATGCTAATTGTCAATGTTATGAACTGAATTTTGTCCCCACAAAATGTGTTTCAACTTGGCTAGGCCATGATTCTCAGTATTGTGTGGTTGTCCACCATTTTGTGATCTGATATGATTTTCCTATGTATTGTAAATCCTAATCTTTGCCTGTGGTTAATGAGGCAAGATTAGGTTACATTAAAGAGGATTAGGAAGGAGACAGGGCCAAGATGGTGAGGTAGTCAGACACTTCTGGTGATCTGTATTACAACAAAGACCCAAAAAAAAAACAAGTTAAGTGATTATATACATGACAAGCTAGGAGCCCTGAACATCAAAGGCCAAGTTTGGAAATCAGACTGAGCGGCAGGGGGAGGGAGAGACAGTTCAGAACCGGCGAGGAGTTGCTAAACCTGACTCAGTGGGAACTGACACCCCTCAGGCATGATCCCCTGGCATGACTGTAGCAGGGCTGCCTGTAGCAATGTGGTTTCCTCAGGGCGAAACAGTGAGCCGCACAGTCTACTCACGCCTCTGGAATCAGAAAAGAACAGTGCTCTCGAAAAAAGATAAGTACTTGCATCTAATTTACCGTGCCCCCAGCCCCCAAGCTGGCTTCAGTGGCTGTCAGTTTCCTTGGGCCTGAGATAGGTCTCGCTGCATGCTCTGAGCCATTCTCCCAGCCTTGGAGAAGAAATAAATTAACATTTGGGGGAAAAGACAATCTGCCAGCTCCCCTAAGCTGGGAACTCAGGGCAGAAGTGGTTCCTATCCAGGCACAAATTGTCCATGGACTTTGAATGCCTTTCACCCCTGCACAGACCTGCGTGGGCCCATTTCAGGAGCTTAGGCCTTTGTTGGCATATTGCAAAGGTGTACGTGTCAGATCTGACTTCAACTCTTTCAGCTGTGTGGTGGAGAGGCGGGTTTTTGACGTTTGACACCGCTCTGCCTATTAAACAGGGCCCTCACCTACCCACATCAGGGGCCTGAGGACTAGTGGCTCCATCCATGTCACCTAGTCACCCGCAACAGGGGTCCAAGGATAAGTGATGCCTCCCAGGCCTTATAGCCAAAAGCATTGGATGCCCGTGGTCCAGGTTCAGAACCCAACCACCTGTGTGCTCTAGGGAACAGGAACATGTTTTCTTCACAGACACTAGGGGGAAAATTGTCAGCCACCTGCTTTGCTCAGAGCTTGACCCCCTGCTGCAACCAGTTACCTGTACCTACACCAATCACCCTTGCCCCTCTAAAACCATGGGACAGGGCCTGCAGCACACACTTGGTGACTGACTACCTGGACACCTGAGATGAATCCATACAAGAAAAGTGAATGGACTCCTAGGCTCATATACCTGGTAACAGCTCTAGCTATCTGGTGATAGGAAGTTAGAGCTTCAAAGGCACAAGTAAGCTAGCTCACTCAAGCAACCTATTTGGATATTTCAAAACAAAACAAAGCAAGAAGCTAGGACTCAGTAAGGAAACATAAAATCAATTAATACAATAACTTATAGATGGCTCAGAGAAAATAGTCAATATCAAATCACATAAAGAAGCAGACCATGATCACTTCAACAAGCTCCCAAAACAAAGAATCAAGGAATCTTCTGGACAAAGAGGTATTCCTGAAATTACCAGAGGTAGAATACAAAAGATTAATATACAGAACTCTTCAAGAGATCAGGAAGGAGATCAGGCTAAAATACAGAACAAGCCAAGGAACACACAGATAAAGCAGTTAAGGAAATTAAGAAGGTTATTCAAGAGCATAATGAAAAATTTAATAGGCTGCAAGAATCCACAGAGAGAAGGCAATCAGAAATTCAGAATATTAACAATAAAATTTCAGAATTAGACAACTCAACAGAAAGCCAGAGGAGCAGAATTGAGGAAATGGAAGGCAGCATTAGATTGAAGATAAAACACTTGGCACCAACATATTCGAAGAAAAATCAGATAAAAGAATTAAAAAAATGAAGAAACCGCAAGAATCATGAGGGACTCTATCAAGAGAAATAACCTACAAGTGATTGGAGTACAAGAACAGGGAGGGAGAACGGAAAATACAGAGAGAATTGCTGAAGATTTGTTAGCAGAAAACTTCCCTGATATCGTGAAAGATGAGGATTAGGGTGGGATGCAACACCCTTACTCAGGTCACAGCCCTGATTCAATGTAAGGGGAGTTTCCCCGGGGTGTGGCCTGCATCACCTTTTATCTTAAAAGAGATAAAAAAAAAGAGAAGTGTGCAGAGAGAGTGGGACCTCATGCCACCAAGAAAGAAGCATTGGGAGCAGAGTGCATCATTTGCATCCAGGGTTCCTGCACTGAGAAGCTCCTAGACCAGGAGAAGGTTGATGACAAGGACCTTCCCCCAGAGCCAACAGGGACAGAAGGCCTTCCCCTGGAGCTGGTCCCTGAATTTGGACTTCTAGCCTACCGAGAGAATAAATTTATGTTTGTTAAAGCCATCTACTTGTGGTATTTCTGTCATAGCACCACTAGGTAACTAAGACAGTTGATATATGGGCCAAAGTCATCTCTGGAAGCTGCTCTCTTTGGAAAAATTGTTTATTTTCTAAGTATGAATCTAGACTGTGCTGTGCCTAAAAGCTATTGGTTATTTGAGGGAGATAGATTTGTTCTTATGTGAGCAACTGCAACCAAGAGGTGAGTGCCTGAGGCCAAGAAGATTGCAGGAGAGACCACAGACATTGGCAACACCTCATCCTGAGAAAGGACCATAACGATCACCAGACTGTCACTGCCCTACGTGTGGTATTTTTAAGGTTCTTCATTCTTCCAGGTGCTCAGGCCAACAGCTTGGAATCATCCTCAATACCCCATACCCATTTCACCAGCAAAATACTATTAGTTGTACCTTTATGTACATTAAGAGTCCAACCACTTCTCACCATGTCCATGGATCCCACACTCATCTGACCCACCAACGTCTCACTGGCTTTACTCCAGCAACCTACCAACTGGTCTCCCTGCTTCTGCCCTTGCCCCTACTGTCTATGCTCAATGCAGCAGCAAGAGGGGTACTTTTAAATCCTCCAGCGACTTCCCATCTTACTCAGAATAAATCGGAAGTCCTTACAATAAATGACCTAAAAGGCCCTACATGATCTACCCCACACCCACCCTGAGTCTTTTTTTTTCCCCTCTCTCTCTCTCTTTCTTAGTTTAAGATTGCTTATGGAGAGCTCACTGTGTTCCAGGCACTGTTCTATGTGTTTTTACAATAGCCATCTTCATAACAACCCTGTGAGGTTGGCATTATGATTATCCCCATTTTACAGATGAGGACCCTGAGGCATAGAGAGAGTAAATAACTTGCCCAAGGTCGTCTAACTTGTAAAAAGTGCAATTGGGATGTGAATACATGCAGCCTGGCTCTAGAGCCCGTGTCCTTAACCACTCTCGCCTACTATTTTTCTCAGTCACCTCCAGTCACACTGGCCTCCTTACTTTCCTCAACATGTTAGCTACTCTCCCATTTCAGGACCTTTGCACGTGCTCTTCCCACTTGAAAAAATTTTCCCTTAGATAGCCCCTTGACTGTGCCCTCATTTCCTCAGGTCTCTGTTCAAATGCCACGGCTTTATTTAAAATGACAACACACTAACACATTTTTGCCCCAGGGCCACCTGACCTACTATATATTTATTAGTGTGTTTATTTACTGCCCATCTGCCACACTGAGATGTAAGATTAAAAAAGGCAGGCATGTTTCTTGATTTTGATCACTACTACAGTTTAGAACTCCAGGGACTAGAGCTATAACTGAGAACATGGTAGGTATTAAATAAACATGTGCCCCATCCACTTAACGGTCACCTGATCTTCAACAAGTTCCCAAAGTCCATCAAATGGGGAAAAGACAGTCTTTTTAACAAATGATGCTGGCAAAACTGGATGTTTATGTGCAAAAAAATGAAACAGGACCCATTCCTCACACCATAAACAAAAACTAATTCAAAATAGATCAAAGACCTAAATATAAAACCTAAACCTATAAAGATCACAGAAGAAAAAATAGGATTAATGCTAGAGGTCCTAATACATGGCATTAACAGGATATAAACCATAACTAACAATACACAAATATGAGAAGATAAGCTAGATAACTGGGATCTTCTAAAAATTAAATACTTACGCTCATCAAAAGACTTCACCAAAAGAGTAAAAAGAGAATCTACAGACTGGAAAAAAAAAAATTTGGCTATGACAAATCCAACAAAGTTCTAATCTCTAAAATCAACAGGAAAATCCAACACCTCTGCGACAAAAAGACAAGTAACCCAATTAAAAAATGGTCAATGGAAATGAACAGACACTTCACCAAAGAAGACATTCAAGCGGCTAACAGACACATAAGGAAATACTCAAGATCATTAGCCATTAGAGAAATGCAAATCAAAGCCATAATGAGATACCATCTCACCCCAGCATTACTGGCACAAATCAAAAAAACAGAAAATAACAAATGTTGGAGAGGCTGTGGGGAGACTGGAACTCTTATGCACTGCTGGTGGGAATGCAAAATAGTACAATCATTTTGGAAAACAATATGATGTTTCCTTAGAAAGGTGGAAATAGAAATACCATAAAATCCAGCAATTCCCACTCTTAGAAATATATCCTAGAGAAATAAGAATAGACATATGCACACTCACGTTCATTGCAGCATTGTTCAAAATAGCAAAAAAATGGAAACAACCTAGGTGCCCATCAACAGATGAATGCATAAACAATCTACGATACATACATACAATGGAGTACTATGCAACAGTAAAGAACAATGATGAATCTGCAAAGCATCTCACAACATGGATGAATTCGCAGGGCATTATGCTGAGTGAAATAAGCCAAGGACAAATATTGTGTGAGACCACTACTTTTATAGTTTTTATAACTCATGAAAAGGCTTACACACAAAAAGAAACAAATCTTTGATGGTTACGAGGGAGGGGAAGAGTGGGGATGGAAAAACACTAAATAGACAATAGATAAGTGGTAACTTTGGTAAAGGGTAAGACAGTACACAATACTGGGGAAGCCAGCACAACCTGTCCAAGGCAAGGTCATGGAAGCTCAATAGGCACATCCGAACTCCCTGAGGGATCATTGCTGGGCTGAGGGCTGTGGGGACCATGGTCTTGGGGAACATCTAGCTCAACTGGCATAACATAATTTAGAAAGAAAATGTTCTGTACTCTACTTTGACAAGTAGGGTCTGGGATCTAAGATACTTCCCTGGTCTCACCCCATCTGGAGCAAGGGAGAATGAAGAAAACCAAAGACGTAAGGAAACATTAGTCCAAATGACTGACAGAACACAAGTACTACAGCCTCCACCAGACTGAGTCCAGCACAACTAGACAACGCCCAGCTACCACCACTGACTACTCTGACAGGGATCACAATAGAGGGGCCCAGACAGAGCTGAAGAAAAATGTAGAACAAAATTCTAACTCACACACACACACAAAAAGGCCAGGCTTACTGGCCTAACAGAGACTGGAGAAACCTGAGAGCATGGCCCCCCGGATACTCTTTTAACTCAGTAATGAAGTCACTCCTGAGTTTCACCCTTCAGCCAAAGATTAGACAGGTCCATAAAACCAAATGAGACCTAAAGGGGCACACCAGCCCAAGGGCAAAGACTTGAAGGCAGGAGGAGGGAGACAGAAAAGCTGATAATAGGGAACCCAGGTTGAGAGGGGAGAGTGCTGACATGTCTTGGGTTTGGTAACCAATGTCACAAAACAATACATGCACTGATTGTTTAATGAGAAGCTAGTTTGTTCTCTAAACCTTCATTTAAAGCACAATAATAATAAATAAATAAACATGTGCTAAATAAATATAAGACTAAACAAATCAGACATTGGGAAACATTGAAAATTAAAGGAAAGGGCCTTTAAAAAATAATAAGAGGGAAATACAGAAGAAAGCAATTTCCTGGTAAGTAAATCTCTCTGACACTCTGTTTTTTTTTTGGTGGAAGTATACACATCCAAAGATACATCATTTCAACATTTTCTACATGTACAAATCAGTACCATTCTGTACATTCTTCAAGTTGTGCTACCACCCTCACTATCCTTTTCTACATCATTCTACTACCGTTATCTTAAACTTACTGTCCCCTAAGCTTCCCATCCAAACTTCTGAGTTGCCATTGTCAATTTAATCTCGCATAGGTAACCCTTCAAAAGAGCACAATGATCAAAGCAGACATAATTTACTAATTAAAATAAGCTATTTTTGGCTCAAAGAAAACTTCAGAGGATCGGTTTGGTTTAAGGTTTAAAGTTTAAAGATTATCTCAGGGCAATAGTTTTGGTGGCTCACCAGCCTCAATAGCTCCAGAAAGTCTGGATTCCACTGAGAATTTGAAGTTCTATTTTTCTGGTATTGATTTTACACTGTGTTCTGTGAGGGGAATGAGGATACAGCATCACCACCGTGGGCAGGGGGAAGGTCTCCCCTGAAGGAGGGAACATGTCCACAGTCAAACACCTGGGTAGGAGGCCTGCCCTAGTTGAGAAATGCTGTCTGGAGAGGCAGCCTTCGTGCAGAGAGGGAGTGGAGTACGGGAGGAGGGAACGCCCTCCTGCCTTGGCCCTCATATTCTTGGGCCAGGACTCAGAAGAGTCTCAGGTGCACCAGAACTCTCTCTAGTAAAGTCAGGCAAGAACACAGCCTGTGAGGATGGGCCTGGGCTTGTCTATTTATGTTATTCTTCCTTCTGTCATTTCTAAGATTCAATAAAGTATTATTAAGGGTTAAGCCTAATCTTGGATGTGCAGCAGGATTGTACGCATTTGGATTGGAGGACTAAAGGGAAACAGCAGCCCCTTAGGACAACTAGCAGCAGTCCCAGAGAGCATCAGTGGTCCTAGAACTGCAAGAGGCAGTGGGCAATAGCATGGGGGGTGGGTAGCAGTGCAAAGATGGTGAAGATGGCCATCTAAAGATCCAAAACACAAAGGTAGCTACATTGGTTCAACTGACTGGAAGAGCCTCTGTGACACCTTCTGAGTATTACTTGGAAGATGCTAGGAAAAAAAAAAGAAAGGGGTATAAAAAAGGGTTGAAGTTCTACCAAGCTGGTAGGCTTTAGAGTTAGCTGTTCATATGCCACATTTGAAGAAGCCTTGGTGGCACAACAGTTAAGCACTCAGCTGCTAACCGAAAGGTTGGCAATTGGAACCCACCCAGCTGCTCCACAGGAGAAAGGCCTGGCATTCTGCTCCAGTACAGCCTAGAAAATCCTATAGGACTGTTCTACGCTGTCATACGAGGTCACTATGAGTCGAAAATAGACTTGACGACACCTAACAACAGCATGCCTCATTTGAATTCACAAATTGGATTATTTGAAGAAAACAGGCAACAGTGAAATCAGGAACAACTCTGTTTGGCTGAAAAAACAGCATGGGTTGATCAGTATTATGAGTCACTCTGTCTGAGTGCCTACACTTTTTCTACTTTTTAGAAAATTAAAAGGCACGTTATAAACGAGGAGAACATATTCAAAATACATGTATCTTTCACTTAAAACTCAATAAAATATAATTTAAAAAATACAGATACCTGACAAAAGACTAGTGTCCAAAATATACAGAACTCTGACAATGTAATAATTAAAAGATTAACAGCTTAATTTTAAAAGAGGCGAAAAATTTGAACTGACACTTCCCAGAAGAAGATATACAAGTGGCTAGTAAGCACACGAAAAGTTGCTCAATATCATTAGTCATCAGAGAAATGCAAACTAAAACACATTGAGACAATACTTCACACCAATTTAATTTTAAAATGACTAAAATTAAAAATACTGACAATACTAAACGTTGGGGAGGGTAGAGAATAGTTGGAACACTCATATTTTATTGGTGGTAGTGAAAAATGATACAACCACTTTGGAAAACTTTTTCTTAGTTCTTTATAAAGTTAAACATTTAACCTATCATACAATCCAACCATTCCATTCCTACGTATTTACCCAAGAGAAATTAAAATACTTGTACATGCAAAGACTTGTACACAAATGCTTGAAGTAACTTTATTCACAATAGCCCAAAATTGGAAACAACTTTCTTGGCAGAGTTCTGCTTTGTCCTGCTTTACACATTACACACCTTACTACATCCATTACTTCACTCTCAGGCTACTTAAACTCTACTTCTGACTATTCCTCTCATAAAGCTCCCTGTTTTGAACTGGTTCTTCTGCTGTTGCTATCAACCCCCACCTCTGAACCTCTGATCTATTGAACTGTCTTCTCTCCCTGAGCATCATTTCCAGGAAAACAACTACAAACAGTTGCAGCAATTGCTGTGATTAACTATAAAATCCCCTAGTGTCTTCTTTCCCACCCTCTTCTGCACGTGGTAATTCGGAAGTTTTGATTCACACTTGCTTAAAGAACAGCAACACTCTAACCTATGGTGCCTGTATTTGAACCCTACTCTCACCGTTACTAGCTGCCTGATTTTAGTAGATTACCTAGCCTCTCTATGCCCCATCCTCTTTATCTGCAAGATGGAGGAAATAACAGTACCCTCCTCCCAGGGTTGTTTTTAAGGCTAAATGAGATAAACCAAAGACAGCACTTATGAGGAGGCGTCACTAGAGGGGGCAGAAAGGGGGTGCAGACTGCAGCAGGTGATGCTGTCAGAAGGGGTGATACCAAAATGACTGCCTATAAAATTTTTGTGCAGTATTTCTGCAGAAGTTTATTATTTTTTATAAAAATATCCCTGTAGTTAGTTATAAGAACAAAAATATTTTTCATATACCTACAGGGCTAAAACTCTATGCTAATTAACTTTTTGAATCTTCTAATGTGCTCCAGTCAGAGCTGTCATTATTAGCCAATCACAATGATGCTTTGAATCCTGCTGTTTCATCCGTATGCACTACAAGCACTCACTGTTGTTTTCGTTGCTGCCAGTATTTTCATAGTCATTGACTTTGTCAAATTTTCTGGTGTTTTTGGACTTAATGGTGTGATTGAGACTTGAAGGACCCCAGAGGTCATGGTCCCTATACCTTCTGTTAGCCCAAGACAGGAACCATTCCCAAAGCCAACTCTTCAGACAGGGATTGACTATAGGATAGAAAATGATACTGGTAAGGAGTGAGCTTCTTAGATCAAGTAGACACATGAGACTATGTGGGCAGCTCCTGTCTGGAGGGGAGATGAGAAGGCAGAGGGGGACAGAAGCTGGCTCAATGCACATGGAATTAGACGGTGGAGAGAAGGAGTGTGCTGTCTCATTAGGGGGTGAGCAACTAGGAGTATATAGCAAGGGGTATATAAATTTTTGTATGAGATACTGGCTTGATTTGTAAACTTTCACATAAAGCACAATAAAAGTTAAAAGAAGAAAAAAATTCTGGTGTTTTAGCTACAATATTGTGGTAATTAGTATTTGTGAATCTGTATCAATAACTTTTTTTA
Organism: Elephas maximus indicus; assembly: GCF_024166365.1. Taxonomy (NCBI): domain Eukaryota; kingdom Metazoa; phylum Chordata; class Mammalia; order Proboscidea; family Elephantidae; genus Elephas; species Elephas maximus. Next base: position 71,562,171 of record NC_064822.1, on the reverse strand, counting down.
AGAATGAAGTAGTAATTTGAGGAAAAGAAGGAGAGATATACAGCAATAACAATTTGCAAGTAACATTAGAACAAGAAACACTAGTGAGGATTCTGTATGGTCTGGTATGGGAAGAGGTCCATGGCAGTAGGGGTAATACCATGAGTTACCACACTGGGTGACACTAACCCTAGTGACATCACTGCACGTATGATGCTTGTTGACTCATATCCAGGCCTCATTGAATGTAAGTTATTGTTATCTCTCTCCCATCAGATTCTGCTTCATCATAAAATTTTATTCTTAAAACCATTACTTGTCGTTGTTGTTAGGTGCGGTCAAGTTGGTTCTGACTCATACCGACCCTACATACAACACCATCCTCACAATCATTGCTAGGTTTGAGCCCATTATTGCAGCTACTGTGTCAATCCATCTTGTTGAGGGTCTTCCTCTTTTTCACTGACCCTCTACTTTACCAAGCGTGATGTCCTTCTCCAGGGAGTGGTCCCTCCTGATAACTTGTCCAAAGTACATGAGACGAAGTCTTGCCATTCTTGCTTCTAAGGAGCATTCTGGTTGTACTTCCTCCAAGATAGATTTGTTCATTCTTCCAGTAGTCCATGGTATATTCAATATTCTTTGCCAACACTGTAGTTCAAATGCATCAATTCTTCCTGGGTCTTCTTTATTCATTGCCCAGTTTTTGCATGCATATGAGGTGATTGAAAATATCATGGCTTGAGTCAGGGGCACATTAGTCCTCAAACTGACACCTTTGCTTTTCAACACTTCAAAGAGGTCTTTTGCAGGAGATTCACCAAATGCAATACGTCTTTTGATTTGTTAACTGCACATCCATGGGTATTGATTGTGGATCCGAGTGTAATTCATACCGAAGGCTGTAGTCTTTGATCTTCATCTGTAAGTGCTTCAAGTCCTCTTCACTTTCAGCAAGCAAGGGTGTATCATTTGCATGTTACAGGTTGTTAATGAGTCTTCCTCCAATCCTGATGCCCCGTTCTTCTTCATATAGTCCAGCTTCTCTAATTATCTGCTCTGCATACAGATTGAATAGGTATGGTGAAAGATACAAACCTGATGCACACCTTTCCTGATTTTAAACATGCAGTATCCCGTTGTTCTGTTTGAACAACTACCTCTTGGCCTATGTACACGTTCCTCATGAGCACAATTAAGTGTTCCAGAATTCCCATTCTTCACAATGTTATCCATAAATTTATGACCTACACAGTCAAATGCCTTTTCGTAGTCAATAAAATACAGGTAAACATCTTTCTGTTATTCTCTGCTTTCAGCCAAGACCCGTGTGACACCAGCAGTGATATCCTTGATTACACACTCTCTTCTGAATCTGGCCTGAATTTCTGGCAGTTCTCTGTCGATGTACTGCTGCAACAATTTTTGAATGAACTTTGGCGAAATTCTACTTGCATGTGATATTAATGGAGACCTGATGGCGCTGTGGTTAAGAGCTCAGGCTGCTAACCAACAGTGTGGTAGTTTGAATTCACCAGTCACTCACTGGAAATTCTATAGGGCAGTTCAACTCTGTTCTCTAGGGTTGCTATAAGTCAGAATTGACTCGACGGCATCAGGTTTGGTTTTTTGGTTTTGGTTATATTAATGATATTTTTAGATAATTTCTGCATTGTGTTGGATCACCTTTCTTTGGAATGGGTACAAACACGGATCACTTCCAATCAGTCTACCAGGTAGCTGTCTTCCAAATATCTTGCCATAGAACAGTAAGCACTTCTGGCATTGCATCCATTTGTTGATCCATCAATTCCTGGAGCCTTGTTTTTCCCCAATGTCTTCAGTGCAGTTTGGACTTCTTCCTTTAATACCATCAGTTCTTGATCATGCTACCTCCTGCAATAGTTGAACATCAACCAATTCTTTTTGGTACACTGACTCTATGTATTCCTTCCAGCTTCTCTTGATACTTCTTTTGTTGCTCAATATTTTGCCCATGTTGTTATTAGGTGCCATCAGGTTGGTTCCGACTCATACTGACCCTATGTACAACAGAACAAAACACTGGTCAGTCCTGTGCCATCATTACAATTGTTGTTATGCTTGAGCCCATTGTTGAAACCACTGTGTCAATCCAGCTCGTTGAGGGTCTTCCTCTTCTTTGCTGACCCTCTACTTTACCAAGCATGATGTCCTTTTCTAGAGACTGATCCCTCCTGCTAACATGTCCAAAGTATGTGAGACTTAGTCTCATCATCCTTGTGTATAAGGAGCATTCTGGTTGTACTTCTTCCAAAACAGATTTGTACGTTCTTTTGGCAGACCGTGGTATATCCAACACTCTTCACCAACACCACAATTCAAAGACATCAATTCTTCTTCTGTCTTCCTTATTCATTGTCCAGCTTTTGCGAGCATATGAGGTGATTGAAAACACTGTGGACTGGGTCAGGTACACCTTAGTCTTCAAGGTGACATCTTTGCTTTTCAACACTTTGAAGAGGTCTTTTTCAGCCAACTTGCCCAATGCAATGTGTCTTTTGACTTCTTGACTGCTGCTTCCATGGGTGTTGATTGTGGATCCAAGTACAATGAAATCCTGGACAACTTCAGTATTTTCTCCATTTATCATGATATTGCTTATTGGTCCAGTTATGAGGACTTTTGTTTTCTTTATGTTGAGATGTAATCTATAGTGAAGGCTGTCATCTTTGATCTTCATCAGTGCTTCAAGTGCTCTTCACTTTCAATAAGCAAGGTTGTGCCATCTGCATAATGCAGGTTGTTAATGAGTCTTGCTCCAATTCTGATGCCCCGTTCTTCTTCATTTAGCCCAGCTTCTTGGATTATTTGCTCAGCATACAGACTGAATAGGTATGGTGAAAGGGTACAACCCTGACACACACCTTTCCTGACTTTAAGCCACAGAGTATCCCCTTGTTCTGTTTCAACGACTGCCTCTTGATCTACGTACAGGTTCCTCATGAGCACAATTAAGTGTCCATTCTTCGTAATGTTATCCATAATCTGTTATGATCCACACAGTCAAATGACTTACCACAGTCAATAAAACACAGGTAAACATCTTTCTGGTATTTTCTGCTTTCAGTCAGGATTCATCTGACATTCAGCAATGATATTCCTGGTTCCACTTCCTCTTCTGAAACAGGCTTGAATTTCTAGCAGTTCCCTGTCGATGTACTGCTGTAGCTGCTTTTAATGATCTTCAGCAAAATTTTACTTTTGTTTGATATTAATGATATTGTTCAATAATTTCCACATTCAGTGGGATCACCTTTCTTGGGAATGGGCATAAATATGGATCTCTTCCAGACAGTTGGCCGGGTAGCTGTCTTCCAAATTTCTTGGCATAGACAAGTGAGCACTTCCAGGGCAGCATTCGTTTGTCGAAACATCTCAGTTGGTATTTTGTCAATTCCTGGTGCCTTGTTTTTCGCCAGCACCTTCGGTGCAGCTTGGACTTCTTCCTTCAGCACCATCAGTTCCTGATCATGTGCTACCTCCAGGTACAGTGACTCTGTGTATTCCTTCCATCCTCTTTTGATGCTTTCTGCATTGTTTAATATCTTGCCTGTAGAATCCTTCAATATTGCAACCTGAGGCTTCAATTTTTTATTGAGGTTTTTCAGCTTGAAAAATGCTGAGTGTGATCTTCCCTTTTGGTTTTCTATCTTCAGATCTTTGCACATGTCATTATATTACTTTGTCTTCTCAAGCTGCCCCTTGAAATCTTCAGTTCTTTTACTTCATCATTTCTTCCTTTTGCTTTAGCTACTTGACATTCAAGAGCAAGTTTCAGAGTCTCTTCTGACAGCCATTTTGGTCTTTTCTTTCCTGTTTATTTTAATGACCTCTTGCTTTCATGTGCGATGTCCTTGATGTCATTCCACAACTCATCTGCTCTTGGGTCATTAGCATTCATTGCACCAAATCTATTCTTGATATGGCCTCTAAATTCAGGTGGGATATACTCAAGGTCGTACTTTGGCTCTTGTGGACTCCTTCTAATTTTCTTCAGATTCAACTTGAGCTTGCGTATGAGCAACTGATGGTCTGTTCCACGATCGGCCCCTGGCCTTGTTCTGACTGATGATATTGTGCTTTTTCATCATCTTTTCCCACAGATATAGTTGATTTGATTCCTGTGTATTCCATCTGGCAAGGTCCACATGTATAGTCGCCATTTATGTTGTTGAAAAAAGGTGTTTGCAGTGAAGAAGTCGTTGGTCTTACAAAATTCTGTCATGTGATCTCTGGCATGATTTCTATTACCAAGGTCGTATTTTCCAACTACCGATCCTTCTTTGTTTCCAATTTTCGCGTTCTAATCACTAGTAATTATCAATGCATCCTGATTGCATATTCAATCAATTTCAGACTGCCGAAGTTGGTAAAAAATCTTCAGTTTCTTCATCTTTGGCCTAGTGGTTGGTGTGTAAGAATAGCGGATTATTTTCAAGCCTTGAGGGCTAATGTAATATGTTCTGCTGACTTGCTTGGTGCCTGTTATGCCTTTTTTTTCTTCCAATTTCACCCATTTGTAATGGAAATTTCTAGTTTGTGCCTATTCCACCACTGTTCTTTGGAAGCAAACAACTTGTATTCTAGATTTCATAGATAAAGAGGAAATTTTTTTTTGGATTTTGAACTTGGAGTTGAATCAGGCTTTTGCTATGGTATGATGTGATGAATGTGTCTTACATGTGCCAAGGACATGAATTTTGGGGGGCCAAAGGGTGGAATGTCAAAGATTGAATTGTGTCCCCCAAAAAATATGCGTATCGATTTGGCTAGGCCATGATTCCCAGTATTGCGTGATTGTCCACCATTTTGTCATCTGATATGATTTTCCTGTGTTGTGAATCCTATCTTTACGATGTTAATGAGATGAGATTAGTGGCAGTTATGTTAATGAGGTTGGACTCAATCTATAAGATTAGATCGTATTTTAAGCCAATCTCTTTTGAAACACAAGAGATAAGCGAGCAGAGAGACACAGGAACCTCATACAACCAAGAAATTAATGCCAGGTGCAGAGTGCATCCTTTAGACCCGGGGTCCCTGCACTGAGAAGATTGGGGAAGATCGATGACAAGGACTTTCCTCCAGAGCCAACAGAGAAAGCCTTCCCCTGGAGCTGATGCCCTGAACTTGGACTTGTAGCCTACTAGGCCAGGAGAGAATAAATTTCTCTTTGTTAAAGCCATCCTTTTGTGGTATTTCTGTCATAGCAGTACTAGATAACTAAGACATAATTTGGGACCATTTTGCCCATAGAATTCTTCAGTATTGCAACTCGAGGCCTGAATTTTTTCTTCAGTTCTTTCAGCTTGAGAAATGCCGAGCATGTTCTTCCTTTCTGGTTTTCCAACTCCAGGTCTTTGCACAATTTATTATAATACTTTTCTTTGTCTTTTCGAGCACCTTTGAAAATTTCTGTTCAGCTCTTTTACTTCACCATTTCTTCCATTAGCTTTAGCTACTCTACGTTCAAAAGCAAGTTTCAGAGTCTCTTCTAACATTCATTCTAGTCTTTGCTTTCTTTCCTGTCTTTTTAATGACCTTTTTCTTTCTTCGTGTATGATGTCATCCCACAATTCATCTGGTCTTCAGTCATTAGTGTTCAGTGCTTCAAATCTATTCTTGAGATGGTCTCTAAATTCAGATGGGTTATACCCAAGGTTGTACTTTGGCTCTTGTGAACTTGTTTTAATTTTCTGCAGCTTCAAATTGCAGTTGCATGTGAGCAATTGATGGTCTGTTCCACAGCTGGCCTCTGGACTTGTTCTGATTGAGAGCAAGACTGGGGTGCACTGGCCAGAAATCAAACCCATTTCTCCCACATGGAAGGGAAGAATTAATTCTACCACTGAAACACCACTGTCCCCTTATTCATCCATAATACCTAATAAATTATAAAGGTACACTTCTAAGGACATATTAAAGTCTTCAGTTAAAGAAGAATACCGAATAATCTTTGCTTCAAATGGTGCATTTGTGCATTCTCTTGAAGCAGCTGTACTCAGTTCTTGGTAGCTAAAGCAACCTGAGAGAATCCAGCCCTTAACAGTGTATGCAGTACTTTTAAGTGCCTGAGTACCTTTAATCCTCCCAACAGCACGGTGAGGTGGCAATATTACCCACATGTCAAAGATGTATAATAAAATCTGAGCCCTACGGAGATTAGGAAATTTGCTAAAGTGACACTAGTTACACTAGTAGGATGGAGCTGAATTGGAATCCAGATCTTCTAACCCAATGTCTTCTGAGTTTCAAATATTTTTGCTACTTAACCATGTTGAGTGATCGGCAACATTTGAGTGAACCTAGTATAGTAAGTAAAATAGATGGTTAGATCTAACGTAAATAACAGCTTTGTTAATCAGTCACAATTTATTGAGCAACCTCTGGGTGTGGTAAGGGAAAAGCTAAAGAAAAATAGATCTTTGCCCCTTAAGAGATTGTTTTTGCAATAAAAGATACATATCTGTGAATAGGAAAATTACTCAGGGACTCTTACAAAGCAATATACAGTATTTTATCAATTGTAAGCTACATCCTATTCCAATTTTAATGTCTCTGGATGCATTTTAAAATTAGTTGAATGTCATAGTTTATTTATTTCTTGGTGGCACACAAAATAACAAAGCATCTTACAATGTATGTCTTCTTAGAGTCAAGGAAATACTCTCTCTAGGGAATGAAAGAATGAAAAAAACAATTTATTTTACAGCAAGCTACAAATATTTATTCATCAAATGCAAATCTTTTTTCATATGTGTTAATAAAGTTAATATCTCTTACCACAAAAACTAGATGTCATCACTGTGAACATTATTGATTTCCACTGCCTGGCTCATGTCCAATTTCCTCTTTCTCAAGATACAGACACAGTCTGAAGTCCCTCAGCTGTGATTTGAAGCAACCCCCATAAATTAGATCACCAATTTCAAATGCCAGTGTAGCCACTGGGTGAAAAGTTCATAAAGAATTGTCAGACAGGCAGAACATTAGCACAAAATGGTATGGGAGTTTGTTATGGATTGAATCATGTCCCCCCAAAATGTGTGTCAACTTGGATAGTCCAGGGATCCCAGTATGTGCTTGTCCACCATTTTGTCACCTGATGTGATTTTCCTGTGTTGTAAATCCTACCTCTATGGTGTTATTCAGGTGGGATTAGTGACAGTTACGTTAACAAGGCAGGATTCAATCTACAAGATTAGGTTGTGTCTTAAGTCAATCTCTTTTGAGATATAGAAGAGAAAAGTGAGCAGAGAGACATGGGGACCTCATACCACCAAGACAGTGGCACCAGGAGCAGAGCACGTCTTTTGGACCTGGGATCCTTGCACTGAGAAGCTCCTAGACCAGGGAAAGATTAATGACAAGGACCTTCCCCCAAAGCTGACATAGAGATAAAGACTTCCCTTGGAGCTGGCGCCCTAAATTCCAACTTCTAGCCTCCGAAACTGTGAGAGAATAAATATCTCTTTGTTAAAGCCATCCACTTGTGGTATTTCTGTTATAGCATCACTGGATGACCAAACAGAAGGAGCACACAGTGTTCATGGAGATACAGTGTTTGAGGTGTACTGTCAGAGAAGTAAAATCTCAACAGGTGAATTTGAGGGAGAAGCTGTCCTGATGAAAGAATCTTTGTGGCACAGGGGCAGGAAACAGAGTATTGGAGAGCAGTGCTATATGCAGATGATATGTAGATCTGCAAAAGGTCCGGGCTTCGTATGGTGCGACAGAAGAATTTCCACCACAGAACCACAGACGTCGATTCAAATCCTGGCCAAGTTGCCGACCCTCAACAGATAGTAATAAAATTTGTTGGTCATAAGGAGGCTTCATGGGTTTGGTTTTTTATTTTTTTTAAGGAGGCTTCCACTACCTGTCTGTCAGTTTGCTGTACTGTGGTAGCTTGTATGTTGCTATGCTACTGGTATTTCAAATACCAGCAGGATCCCCCATGGTGGACAGGTTTCAGCAAAGCTTCCAGACTAAGACAGACTAGGAAGAAAGGCCTGGTGATCTACTTCTGAAAGTTAGCTAATGAAAACCTTGTGGATCACAACAGAATATTGTTCAATATGGTGCTGGAAGATGAGCCTCCTAGGTTGGAACCAAACCCATCAATTTCAACTTATAGCTATCCTATAGGACAGAGTAGAACTGCTCCATAGGGTTTCCAAGGAGCAGCTGGTGGATTCAAACTGCCAACCTTTTGGTTAGCAGCCGAGCTCTTAACCACTGCACCACCAAGGCACTCAAAATACACCGTGGCTGCAAGAATATTTGTTTCTGTTGTACATGGAGTTGTCATAAGTCAGAGCCTTCCAGACAGTAACTAACAGCAACAAGGATACCTAGAAGGTTTTAATGGAAATGAGAGAATGACTGAAGCCACGCTTTGGAAAATTAATGTGGAATCTGTGATCAAAATGGATTAATGGAAAAAAATGGGAAAGTAGAAAACAAGTTAAAATGGTCTTTCAGATTGTTGTATGTTGGGGGGGGCTAGGGTAGCTGCTCATGGAGATGGGGTAGGTGGAGATGGGGCAACTGGGTGTGTGCAGACCTGGGAAGGAGAGGGAGTTGGAAGGCAGTGGGTGGAGGAGTGGATACAAGAAGATTGAACGCATACTAAGCAGCACCTACCCTGAAGGGAACCTTCTCATTGAGAGAGCTAGATGGAGGATCCAAGTTTGGAGCCCAGGAACCTGAGAGAGGGCTTGAGGGTAGATAGAAATAGAACCGAAGCGCTGAGAGAGGGGTGGGGGTAGATAGAAATAGACCCATTGAGGTGGAGTCCATCCTGACTGACAGCGACCTTACAGGACAGAGTAAAGCTGCCCATCAGTCGGAACTGACTCCAGGGCAACCGTTAATCTTTAAGGAAGCCACTGCCACATCCTTCTCTAACAGAGTGGCTGGCTGGTTTGAACCAGGGCTTCCAACCGGTTCCTTCTGGTTTGAACCCCTGCTGAAAAACTGCATTTGTAACAAGTTTCCTGCTGAAAATTTGCATTTCCAGCGCAGATATACTGAATCAGAATGTACATTTTAACAAGATCCCTAGGTGATTCTTGTGTATAACTTCCTGGGAACTTGTTAGCAATGCAGGTTCTCAGCAGGGGTTAGAACCAGAAGAACCCGGTTGGAAGCCCTGGTTGGAACTGCTGACATTTCCGGTTAGCAGAGAGCGCTTAACCACTGCGCCACCAGGGCTCCTAGATAGAAATAGGAAAAAAAAGGGGTAAAGAATTCCTGTAGGAAGTTTCCCACCACAGTGGCCTAAACCCTAAACGACAAAAAATCTGTACTCTGTTTCCAGTTCCCCGAGAACAGGTCACTCAGTTTCAGAGGAGGGTCCGCGGCTTCCGCAGAGGAGCGGCCTCGGGCCCGCAGCCCTGCTCCCTGCCGGGACCGGGGTGTAGCGGAGCGCGCCCCTCCCCCGCTCGTCCCGCCGCTCCTCGGTGTGCCGCACGTCCCGCCGGGCCCGCCCCCGGGCGCCTTCCCACTGGGCGGAGCCGATGCGGCCTGGGCGCGCTGTCTCGGCCTGACCCGCTTCCCGCCGCCCCCGCTGCTCTCCGTCCGCGGGTGAGTCCGCAGCGCCGCGGCGACATCATGTTGGGCGTGATCAAGAACTCGCTGTTTGGGAGCACGGAGACATGGCCTTGGCAGGTCCTGAGCAAAGGGGACAAGGTAGGCCCGCAGGGCTGCGGGGGCGTGAAGGAGGGCTGCGCCACCACCGCCACCCTAGGTGGGGCAGGAGAGGGTTCTGAGAGTCTAATGGGGGAGGAATGTGCCCCTGAAAGCCTGAATGTGCTTTAGGGTGTCTACTGTGGACATGGACCCCGGGGAAGTAGGAGAAGGCCCTCTAATGCCCTCCTCTCCCCCCTCCCCCCCTCCCCGGCTGAGAAGGAGGAGGGCAAGACGTCGGGTGCTGCAGGTCAGAGAGCACAGCTGGGAGGAGGGGCCACAGAGAGGAGACGTTGATTTGAGGGGAACCCAGTAACCTAGTGCCGTCGAGTCGATTTCAACTCATAGCGACCCTATAGGCCCGGGTAGAACTGCCCCATAGAGTTTCCAAGGAGCGCCTGGCGGATTCGAACTGCCGACCCTTTGGTTAGCGGCCGTAGCACTTAACCACTACGCCACCAGGGTTTCGGATTTGAGGGGAAAATCCCAACTTGGTGACTTGGACACTGCCTATTGAATCCTTTTGTTCATTCAAACATTCCAAACATCTGTTTGCTGAGACATTCTGTCCTCAAGGAACTCCGAACTAGTGGAGATCTATGCCGTGGTGGAGGTAAATGTGCAAAGCCTGGGTGCACAGGAGTCAGAGTACTCAGTTCTAAAGGGAGGTGATGGGGCCTTCACAGTTGGGCCTGGAAGAATGTGTAGGAGCCACAGGAAAGAGAAGAGGGTGTGCTAAGGCCCAGAGCTGTAAAATTGCTTATTGGCCAAGGGAATTCCAGAGTTGAGTGCCTAGAATGCAGGATGAGTGATTGCTGTAAACCCCCAAATTTGCATCAGTGCTAAACCAGTTGTGGTGGAGTGGACTTTAACTCATAGTGACCCCATGTGTGTCAGAGTAGAACGGTGCTCCATAGGGTTTTCCAGAAGTAGATGTCAGGCCTTTCTTCTGAGGCTCCTCTGGGTGAATGCAAAGCTCCAGCCTTTTGGTTAGCAGTCAAGCATTAACCGTTTGCATCACTCGGGAACCCCATATCAGTGCTAACACCTGTAAATTGGCTACTCTCCTGAAATAAAGGAGCCCTGGTGGCACAGTGATTAAGAGCTCAGCTGCTAGCCAAAAGGTGTCCTGTAGGGTTGCTATGAGTCAGAATCAACTCTATGGCAACGAGTTTTGGGTGGCATTAACAGCTAAGCACTTGGATACTACCCAAAAGCTTGGTAGTTGGAACCTACCTAGCAGCATTCAGGGAGATAGATCCAGCAATCTGCTTTCATAAAGATTACATAAAAGAGAACTCTATGGGGCAGTTTTACTCTGTCACATGAGGTCACTATGAGTTGGAATGTACTCAGCAGCACATAACCACTAGATTTTAATCTTCTTGTGGACAGGTACTTTGTGCTGTTTGTCCCTGTATACCCAGGCTCCCAGCACAATGCCTCATTTGTTAAAGGACTGTGTTGTCGGGAGGACAAGCTCTGATCGTCACCCAAAAGACATCTAGTGTAGATTTTTCCAGCAGGTGTACCAGAGGCCTGTCACTTGATCGGACCTTTCTCAGTTTTCCCAGCTGTATGTAAAATGACCAGTTTCGTACCAATCAAAGGTCACAAATCCAGTGCCTACAGCAGCCAAACAGGTGGTGGAAATGAGTGAAGCTGGCTATTTTAGACTACAAGGTGTGGTGGAGACAAATTGGAGAGAGAGTTCAGAGTCCGTCTAAAAAGGGCAGCTCTAGCCAGTAGTTACCACAGAGTCATGGGAACCAGTGTTGCCACATCTGACATTCTCAAGAAAATCCAGAAATCCAGGTTCTTCATGTGAAATCTCCCAATGTAAAATTCATTCATTCAACAAGTGACTATTTGCTGTGTGCCAACTATGTGCCAGGCACTCGTCTAGGCAGTGGGGATAAAGTAGTGAACAAAATTGACAACAGTCCCTGCCCTCGTGGAGTTTACATTTTAGTGGATAATGAACAAATGATTCAGGGAAATATGTCATGTGTCATATGAGGAGCAATGCTGTGAAGAGAAACAAGCAGAGAAGTGGGGTAAGGAATAGGGAACGTTAGAGGTCAGGCTGTGATTTTGAGTAGAGCAACTATTTAGTTAGTTGCAACTATTGACAACTAACTAAAAATGTTTGTGAACACTGCAGGCCAAAGGATCCTCTCTGTGAGCCAGATTGTGCCATGTTCCGTGCCAGTCTGTGGCCTGCAGCCCAGATAATTTCTAGGGTCCCTATTGGTTCTAACACTTTAGGAATCCATGCGTTACCTATAGATCCCAGAGAGCTTTTCTTTCTGCGGTGGAATCAGGCTCACCAAGGTTTTTGGGGTTAAGGATGATTGTGAGTACAAGACTAGGTCTGGGCTGATGCGAGTCCTGTTTGCCCTCGGGCCCTGTCTTCACTTAGCCCCTGCTCTGCTTCTCTGTCTCAGGGCTGTGTTTCCCAGGCTCCTGGGTCAGCTGGCTCCCAGTTATGTTTGGCCAGTGGGAGGCAGTGTTGCTGGCGCCTCTACACCTATTAATTAAATAAGGTTCTTGCCTCTCACTGGTCAAGAATGAACAGGTAAGGCACAGAGAATTTTTCCACAACAAATCCAGTGCCATCGAGTTCATTCCAACCCACACAGCAAAGCTTTATTAAAAGAGGCTTGCAAGCAGAGACAAGGAGGTCCTAGGCAACGCTTACCCCCATCTCCCAGAACAAAGGATTTGCATGAGTTTTTGAAGGTTTTGGGGCAGGAAACGATTTATGTTTATTCATAGGTATAGGCGGGGTTTTCCAGCAGGTGGCCCAACTGGGCGGAAATATATTAACTACAGTGTGCACGCAGCAGCTTTCTAAGATGGCTTTAAGATGGCTCCTTTCCCGGAGGCTTCTGGGATTCATAGCAGGACTTATTATGGGGTGTCCCACCTACGCAGCCTCCCGCTCCCTGAGTTCGATTCAGCAGCTGCAGCCTGTTACTGCCCCTGGTGGAAGGTCACACAGCAGTCACAGGTGCATGTCCCTGGGGCTGGTTTCATCCGGCTACTTCTGAGAGACAACTTTAAGGAAGTTTCTGGGCTGTTTTCTGATACCTTGCCCCATTGTTCTGGGGAATGGCTTTGTTTCTGTGCCTGGGCCCATTTCCTGTTACTTTGTTACTTTAACTTACTTATGTGAATTGCAGATTTGGGGGCCCCTCTGTTCCCTATCTTAGCAGTGGTGGGAGAGAGGAGGGCAAGAGGAAGGGAGAAACCCAACTGTTGCCCCCTGTTCTGCCTTTATCAGGTCTCTAGCTCCAGGAGCCACTTCTCTGTGGCTCCAACTCCTACCAGACAGGCCACCATAGCTTCTACCAGGTAGTCCGGGTACCTGAGGTCAGGTAGTGGGTAATCATTCCTTTCTCCCGCCTGGGGTGCTTACTGACCTCTGAGTTGCTTCACTGTCTTGTTTGGTATTTCAGCCCTTCTGTTATCTGTGTAACCATATTCTTGCATTAAGGTGCCTCTGTCCCAAATACTCTAGTTTGTTTACTGTTAGGCCTTTATTGATACAGCCTCACCTGCTACTGATTTGGTGCCTCTAGAGGTAAATGCAGCTCCCTGATAAGCATCTTCCCTCAACACTTGATGGGAGTGTGGGGTCACATGGAATCTTGTTACCAGGCTGGAACAAATCATGTAACCCATATGAACCTCTGCTCACGCATCTGTAGAATAAGCATAAAAACATTTTTCCCATCTATTCTCAGAGCTGTTAGAAATATTAAATTTCTATTAAATATTTAATATCTATTCATATTTTTTATTCATATATATAATCTATCTGCTTATTTATATTTGCTTTGTTTTAATTCGAAATCGACTCGACGGCACTGGGTTTGGTTTGGTTTTGGGTTGTTTGAATTATTAAATATTGATTTGCTAAATATTTGTTTTCAAACAAGAAAATGCTTTTAGGCTGTAATGCATTGTACCCTACAAATGAAGTGTTATTGTTCTGTCAACCCAACTCAGCTCCACTCTTATTAGCTGTGTAGCCACAGGCAAGTTATTCAACCTCTCTGAGGTTAGTCATGAGAAAATAAAAATGCATACCTTATAAGATTGTTCTGAGGTTTAAATGAGATAACCAGTTATAAATTGTTCAACAGAACAACCCTTGGTTGGCTGTGGTAATGTTAGCTCCCTTCCTCTTAGTTTTACGGTAATTTAGGGGAAGTTACGTATGTAACCTCGCAACCACTCAGAAGCCTCCAATTCTCTAACTGTGAGATGAGAATGACGATGTCTATGTGACAACTAAGTAAATATTCGAAGATACTTGTATACCTTTTATTTACATATGTATACAAAATTATTTTCAAGAGAGAGAACCTCTCCCTGAAATTATCTCTGTTACTCCAGAAAGACCCTGGGTCAGAAACCGTTATCCACTCTCACTGGGGTTGGGTGGGCCAATGGGTTGCACACAGCGTGCCCTGCATAGCAGAGGCTCGGGTTCACCAGGTGTTCAGGACTGATTCTGTGCAGGCTCCTGCTTACCTTATCTGGTGCCTACTGCACTGCTCTGGGTTGGACTGGGTGGGCCCAGTGGTTGCCCAGAGCAGGCCTGATATTAATAACTGTGTCCAGCCTGGGCACATTTGTTAGGACCCAACTGCCTGGGTCGGAATCGTGGCTCCATGACTTGCCCGCTGTAACTTGGGCATGTTACTTAATCTCTTGTGCTCCAGTTTCATCTGAAAATGGAGATAAAAGTGCTGACTTCTTCTTAGGGTGGTTAGAGGGATTGGTTGAATGAATCCGTGTAAGGTATTTAAAGTAACACAGAACACAGAAATTACTCAGGTTGATTTTCATTATTGTTAATATTTTCTTGTGACCCTAATACTTCCCAGCATGCTTTCTCCTTTTCAAAATGGGTGACTAAGAGCCTGACATAACTAATGTCATGATGAACCTTTACATTTTTCTCCTGCCTTCTCTTTCACATACCTCTGTTAATGACTTTGTTTTGACCTAATGTTAATGACTTTGTTCTTTGTTTGATCAGATACAAATAACTTTGTTTTGTTCTATCCAACCACCTGTGACTTTCAACCTCCCACATAGAGATTAAAGCCCAGGTGTCTGATATATGTATCTTTAGCCTGATAAAGAGATGTCTGGCATGTATCTCTTTAGTCTGATAAAGGGTCTTTTGTCACTGTCTTGAATGAAAAAACCCTCCAGCCACACTTCTAACCCTTGTAAAATTCTGTATAAGCTGTAATGTAAAGTTGCTCTTTGGAAGTCCATAGAGACTGCCTATGTTACTGCCGGGACCCCGTGATGTATACATCTCGTGAATAAGCTTTCTTACTCTTTCTGACTTGTAGTACGTTTCTCTGGCTCGACTACCCCAGGGCACAGAACCTAATCAGGTAACATTCTGATGAAAAGGCTGGCTTCCAAAATCAGTATGTAGAGATACACCACATCAGGCGGCAAGAAAAAATGACCTTACAGAAAAAAAAAATGAAAAACCAAACCTATTGCTGTCAAGTGGATTCCGACTCAAAGTAACTCTATAGGACAGAGCAGAACTGCCTCATAGCGTTTCCAAGGAGCAGCAGGTGGATTTGAACTGCTGACCTTTGGGGTAGCAGCCGAGCTTTTAACCATTGCATCACCAGAGGACCTTGCAAATCCCATAGTGTGCTTGAGAGACATCTGTCTAGGACTTGAACTTGACGAGGGTTCCTGCTGAATGTTGAAAATTGGCATTTGTGGCCATAGGCCCAAATCTTCATCTAGTAACTGATTGGGAGTATGTGCTAGCTGGATATGGGGTGAGGGGGACTATTAGCGTGTTCCAGCTAATGAGCACATACACTGAGGACATTAAATGTTAAGAATCAAACTGTGTTAACTTAGGTGTCTTGTTCTCTACAGAAATTTAGCTCCCTGGAAAGCAAGAATCATTTCATAATATCCATCTCTCAGACCTAAAATTTCACAGTGTTCCAGTGGTTCAAATGAGAGGTTATGGATACAGCTGCCGTGAAAACAGATGGTACCTGCAGTAGAACCAGCCGAAGACATAGTGACCCAGCTTTTCTCCAGGATAGATGCAGTTAGACTAGTTTCACATCTCTAGACCTAGTGAAGGCTGTTGTATTCTTTGTCATTAGAGTACTACCAGGTTTCATTCCCCAGCACTCCTCTCCCACTGTATCCATTCAGCAAATACTTAGAGAGTGCTTACCTTATGCAGGACATGGTACTAGATGCTGAGGGATACAGTGGTAAACAATAGAAACAGTCCCTAACTCCCTAAGACCTAGGGTTAGGGGGTGATGAGGGTGCCAGACACGTCATTATTTAATTGTAATTACAGTAAGTTTTGTGCTGTTAAGTTAAAGTACCAAAAAAAAAAAAAAAAAACAAACCCATTGTTGTCAAGTGAATTCAAACTCATAGTGACCCTATAGTGTTAAAGTACAAGGGCCTGTAAAAAATATCATGAGTAATCTGTTGAGGAGTTAGATAAGTAAGTAGGGGTTAATCAGGCAAAGTGGAGAAGAATACTCTGGGCAGAGGAAGCAGCAGATACCAAAAGCAGCCCTGAGCTAGGAATGGCCATGGGCATTGAAGGAAATAGCAGAAGGCTGGTGGAGAGGTGCTCTCAGTTTTCGGAGTGGCTGGCAAGGTAAACAGAAGCTAGGTGGTACCTGGATCATCTAGGGTAGTAGGTTAAGAGCTTGGTGATGATGGCGTTTGTTATTTTTGTTGTTAGGGGCCGTTGAGTCGGCTCCAACTTCTAGTGACCGTATGTACAACAGAAGGAACCACTGCCTGGTCCTGTGCCATCCTTACAGTCGCTGCTATGCTTGAGCCCGTTGTTGCAGCCACTGTGTCAATCCATCTTGCTGAGAGTCATCCTCTTTTTCGCTAACCCTTTACTTTACCAAGCATGATGTCCTTCCCCAGGGACTGATTCCCCCTGATAACCTGTCCAAAGTATGGGAGATGTAGTCTTGCCATCCTTGCTTCTAAGGAGCATTCTGGCTGTACTTCTTCCAAGACAGATTTGTTCATTCTTTTGGCAGTCCACGGTGTATTCAACACTCTTCAGCAACACCACAATTCAAAGGTGTCAATTCTTTTTTGGTCTTCTGCTTGTATGTGGAGCGACTGAAATGCCATGGCTTAGGTCAGGCGCACCTTAGTCTTCAAGGAGACATCTTTGCTTTTCAAAACTTTAAAGAGGCCTTTTGCAGCAGATTTTTCCAGTGCAGTGCATCTTTTGATTTCTTGACTGCTGCTTCCATGGGTGTTGATTTTGGATACAAGTAAAATGAAATCCTTGACAACTTCAATCTTTTCTTCATTTATCATGAAATTACTTATTGGTCCAGCTGTGAGGATTTTTGTTTTCTTTATATTGAGATGTAATCCATAGTGAAGGCTGTCATCTTTGATCTTCATCGGTAAGTGCTTCAAGTTCTCTTCACTTTCAGCAAGCAAAGTTGTGCCATTTGCATAATACAGGTTGTTAATGAGTCTTGCCCCAATTCTGATGCCCCGTTCTTCTTCATATAGCCCAGCTTCTTGGGTTGTTTGCCCAGTATACAGACTGAATAGGTATGGTGAAAGGATACAACCCTGAGGCACACCTTTCCTGACTTTAAACCACTCAGTATCCCCTTGTTCTGTCCGAACAGCTGCCTCTTGATCTATGTACAGGTTCCTCATGAGCACAATTAAGTGTTCTGGAATTCTCATTCTTCGTAATGTTATCCATAATTTGTTATGATCCACACAGTCGAATGCCTTTGACAGTCAATAAAACAGGTAAACATCTTTCTGGTATTCTCTGCTTTCAGCCAGGATCCATCTGACATCAGCAATGATACCCTGGTTCCGTGTCCTCTTCTGAATCCACCACCTTCAACTTCTGGCAGTTCCCTGTAAATACGCTGCCTTAGCCGCTTTTGAATGATCTTTAGCAAAATTTTACTTTTGTGTGATATTAATGATGTTATTTGATAATTTCTGCATTTGGTTGGATCACCTTTCTTGGGATTAGGCATAAATATAGGTCTCTCCTAGTCAGATGGCCAGGTAGCTAGCTGTCTTCCAAATTTCTTGGCATAGGCAAGTGAGCCCTTCCAGTGCTGTATCCGCTTGATGGAACATCTCAATTGGTATTCCGTCAATTCCTGGAGCCTTGTTTTTCGCCAATGCCTTCAGTGTAGCTTGGACTTCTTCCTTTAAAGTATCATCGGTTCCTGATCACATGCTGCCTCCTGAAATGGTTGAACATTGACCAATTCTTTTTGGTATAGTGACTCTGTATATTCCTTCCATTTTCTTTCCTTTTTTAAAATAATTTTTATTGTGCTTTAAGTGAAAGTTTACAAATCAAGTCAGTCTGTCACATATAAACTTATATACACCTTACTACATACTCCCATTTATGCTCCCCCTGATGAGTCTGCCCGCTCCCTCCTTCTGGTCTCTCCTTTCATGACCGTTTTGCCAATTTCTAACCAAGATGCAAACACAGTCTCAATTGTCCACCTGATACAAGTATTCCATTTTCTTTTGATGCTTCCTGCGTCATTTAATATTTTCCCGATAGAATCCAAGCAACGCAAGGCTTGAATATTTTTTTCAGTTCTTTCAGCTTGAGAAATACTCTTCCTGTTTGGTTTTTTATCTCCAGGTCTTTGCACATGTCATTATAATACTTGGCATTTAGGCAGGGAATTAATTACCATGAGTAGATTTACGTAGAATGCTCTGTGTGTTCCTGGGCAATCTCAGCCTCATCCATGGCTTTAGTCACCACGTAGGCTAATGACTTGTAGATTTATATCTCCATGCCAGTCTTCTGCTGAACTCCAGCCCTGTGTGTCCAAGTGCCCAATGTACAGTTCACTCATCTGTAACAGGAGGTAGATGAACAGGTAGATAATGCCACCGCCCTTCTAGTTCTAGAGTTATCTGACTTTTGGAGTTCATAAGAAAGAGGGATCACTCAGGAGGAGAAGGTGAAGTTGAGCCAAGCCTTAAAGGATGGTAGACTTATCATGGTGGCTTTGACTATCTGGATCAAACTGGATTTTTTTCTTGGCAGACTCTCTCTCCTTGCTGTGGACTTTCTGACAAGGAACAGGCTGAAAGCACAGATCACCTGTACCACTTCCCAGAGTTCTTTTCTGCTCCCAGAACCCTCCCATTCAAGACTCAGACATAGTTG
The DNA here is from genome assembly GCF_024166365.1 of Elephas maximus indicus. Taxonomy (NCBI): domain Eukaryota; kingdom Metazoa; phylum Chordata; class Mammalia; order Proboscidea; family Elephantidae; genus Elephas; species Elephas maximus. The sequence goes on along the minus strand of NC_064822.1, from coordinate 71,543,213 downwards.
AAAAATCCTATATTTAGATCAGAGCCCCATGGCCTAGTGGTTAAGAGCTATCTATGACTGCTAACCAAAAGGTCGGCAGTTTGAATCCACCAGCTGTTCCTTGGAAATTCTATAGGGCAGCTTTACTCTGGCCTGTACGGTTGCTATGAGTCAGAACTGACTTGACAACAACGGGTTTGAATTTTATATTTAGATCACAAAAGTCAGTTGAACTCATTTAGGATGGATGAAACTGGCTTGCTATCACATTACTACAACTTAACTATAGGTTACAAAATCCAGGTCCCTGTGACAGCCGATAAGTCGTCCTGGAATCTAGCCCTTGCTCGTCTTTCTGGCCTCATCACTGCCCATGCACTGCCTGACAGTCTTTGCTCCAGCCACAGTTAAATATATATATTCTTCGCCCACATTGTACTGTTCCTGACCTCTCCTCTTTTACTCCTGGGGTGCTCGTTACCTGGAATCCTCTCCCTAAACTATCAGAGCATTTACCACATTGTATAAGGATTATATAAGGAGATTTGGTGGCACAATGGTTAAGTGCTCAGCTACTAACCAAAACGTTGGCAGTTTGAGCCCACCCTGTGGTTCTGCAGGAGAAAGACCTGGCAATCTGCTCCCATAAAGATTACAGACAAGAAGACCATCTGGGGCAATTCTACTCTGTCACATTGGGTCACTATGAGTTGGAATCAAGTCAACCGCACCTAATAACATAACAACATAAAAATTATTTATGTAATTTTTCTCACCACGCAACTGGACTGTCCATATCACGTTAATATACAAATCTGTAGCACCTGGCAAAGGCTTTTGGTAAATGTTTAGTCGATGAATCAGTGGAACAGTGGCCAAAGCTCCATTTGCGTGATCCATAAGCACCTCGGTGCCAGTTTGACCTACTCACACACATGAACGTACACACCCACCCACCACCCACACTGTCCTAAGCATCCCCCCTCTGTGTTCCCACACTGCCCTGGATCTCGTCACCCCTAAACGCGTCATCAGATCGTGTTGTTATTAGTTGCCGTGGCGTCAGCTCCTACTCGTGGCGACCTTATGTATAACGGAACAAAAAGTTGCCTGGTCCTGTACCATCTTCATGATCATCGGTACGTCTGAGTGCAGCGTTGTGGCTCTTTCATCAGATTATAACCTTCTGTTTTCCTGGCTTTTTCCCGTATTAGACCAGGCATCTCCTGATGTCCGAGACCAGGTCTTTGATCTCTGTATCATAGCACCTGGCATAGTTATTGCTGGTTGAAATAACAAAAAAAGAAAAAAAAAAAAAACCCAAAGGAAAGAGCCAGCCTTCTGGGTGATCTCATGGAAGACTTGTTGGGTTTCTCCATTGTCCATTTGTAAAAGAAGTACCTGTGTAAATTGACTTCTGGTGCCCCTAATCTGAGTTTGACACTTGTATACAAATGCATACAAATGTCTGTCCAAAATTACTAACTCAGTGGCTAATTTATCCCTCCCAGCAGTGTAGTATCTTGCAAAAAGCATTCGACTGAAGGTAGAGCACTTCAGTTCTCTTTCCGCCATTTAGTAGCTGTGTGATCCCTCTGGTTCCTAGTTTCTTCTTCAGTAAAATTAGTTGGATTAGATGAGTTTTAAAACCCCTTTTAGGTCTGAAATTCCATGATTCACAGAGTGGCATTTCCGAAATTTAAAACATTACAAGTGGCTAAGAATCAATGGCACCTCAAATGAAGGGCAAGCTCTAGAAGGACAGCTGGGGCCAGAATAGAGCAAAACACCCCAAGTTTACATAACACATTGTGCTACTGAAAGGCTCTTTGAAAATGTCAGACTCACAGAGTGGAGGACCTCACAAACATCCTTCAGTGAGTAAGCAGAATGCCCCAAGCTCAAGGCTGATTCATGGTCTGTTGCAATTTCCCCTATACCGTGTGAGGGAGGGGGAGTTTAATCATGTGATGGAGAGTGAAATGGGCCCTCAGGCCTCTTTCTTATACCAGACTGTGTAGTTCTTATATGAATATATGTGGATGGAAAAAGTTGAAAAGGTGTTAACACACTTTTAAAACTCGTGTCCCTTTTTAGAAATAAAACCTATTACTCTAATTTTGTTTGGCCAAAACAGTGGGTATTTTTTGCATTACAAATATAAAAATATAATGTTAAATATACTTGTTCAGATTACTACACAGATCACTCATAGCCTCACAGCCCTACCCTCCTCCAAAGATTCCTTATGTCCCTTTGGGGGTTGAACCTTCAGTTTAGGATGTCAAAGGAAGGCCTGTTTTTCCAGCCTTCCTAAGGGGCAGCCAGGTCCTCTATTATGTGTCTATTTTTCATAATCAGTTGCACAGGTAGCCGCTTAATGAATATCTATTGAGCAGCTAGCTCTATGGTATAGTTCATTTCCACAAAGACTTCATAGCAGATTTTTCAAACTGTAGTAATGTTCCATTACCAAATAGTGAAATCAATATAGACCAACTTTTTCTTCTCTCAATAAAATAGAATAAAATTGATTCAAGTAAAGTAGAAGATAATTAAGCAGAATAGAAAGAAAGTATCAGAATGCATCCCATCCATAAGGGTAAGGTATTATTTTGTAAAACATTTTCTCAATCATATGTATGTTCATGATGGTGTTGTGTGCAATCAAGTGGATTCCAACTCAAAGCATAGAACGGCCCTGTAAGATTTCCAAGGCTGTAATCCTTAGGGAAGCAGACTGCCATATCTTTCTCCCATGGAGCAGCCGGTGGGTTTGAACTGCTGATCTTTTGGTGAGCAGCCGAGCACTTAACCACTGTGTCACCAGGGCTCCTTTGTTTCATGATAGGTCATGATATAAAAATGTATTTTCTGTCGTAGATTGTGATTTCTAAGAAGTTTGAAAAACACTGCCTTTCAGTATGTCCAGGATACAGCACTCTATCACATGAGATGCCAAATGTCAAGGAGGAGGAGTGGGAAGGGCAGGGGTGCTGCGAGTGTCCGTAGTGAGTTATCACCAGGGAAGGGACAGTGATCTAAGGACAGAGACTCCGTGCAGAGACTTGTGGTGAGGGGCGGGGGGGGATCACTGCCAGGCAGGAGGGATCTGTGCGGGAAGTGAGCATTAGGGGAGTGGGCAGCACAATTTGGTGAGATAAGAGGTAGGGAGAGGGCATCGTGGCCCGGAGCACAGTGCGAACAAGACACCTCTGATTGTCTCGGATCACAGCCCTGCTATTAGAATGAGGCCAATCTTGGGGCCTTAGAGTTTGGGGGGATTTTCTTCTTGTTGCATTTCTTTATTTCCTCACTTCCAATGTTTTCTTCTCTTTTTCTGGATCTCCTGTTACTGAGATGTTGCATCTCCTGACCTGATCCTCTGGTTTTCTTTTCTGTTTCACCTCTTTATCTTTTTATTTGGCTTTCTGAGAGAGTTCCTGCAATTTTATCATCCAACTTTATTTCTAAATTTTTCATTTCTGCTATCTTATTTTTGATATTCTTTTGTTCTGTGAATGTTTCCTTTTTGTAGCCTTCTGGTGTTTCGTGGTTACAATATCTTCTCTTACTTCTCTGAGCATATTACTTATATGACGTTTTCTTCTGCTTCAAACATTGTGTCTACCTTTATAGAAATCCCAGGCTCTATTTCTCATGGTCCTTCATACTCAAGCCTGTCTCTCTTGGCCCACCACTATACCCAGGCTCCTTATGGGAAGTTCCTTAGCAGTGTGCGTCTCTGGAAGGCGTACTCTTCCTCCTTCTGAAGACATCCCAGGTTGCTACTTTGTATCTCTTAAGCACTGTGTATTATTTCTCTAGGAAGAAGTCTCCTATGAGGAAAGGGCCTGTGAAGGCGGGAAGTTTGCCACAGTAGAAGTGAAGGATAAGCCTGTGGATGAGGCTCTGCGGGAAGCAATGCCCAAAGTTGTGAAGTACGTGGGAGGCACCAATGACAAGGGTGAGTATCCCTGAAGGTGTGGCTCTGGTCTCAGAGGCTAGCTTTGCATGGTCTCAGTTTATCTGAAAGCACCAGGGAGGGGCCACAAGGCCCCTGCACCTACCTGTTTCAGTGGCACATGAACTTCCTGTGCTATGTGTGCAGGTGTTCATCAGAGGAAGCTCCGGGGAGACCACAGTGATGTCAGACCAGCCTTCCACTTCACTTTCCATTGTCCCTGCTTAATCTTGCTGAGTTCATGCTTCTGCCCCAAGTATGGAGCTATATTCTCTATCGTTTTTAAAGGCTACGGTGCTTACAAGTGTTTGAATTGGTTGGCTAGGTGAGGTGTGTCCCCAGTAACCCAAGGCACAGGGCGAGGCCGGCATCTGATTTGAGTCCTCCACACCAGGCTAGAAATCCCCAGAGTCAGCCCCCTGAGAGCTTCAGATTCTGTGGGGTATTGAAGCTCAGTGAGCCACAAGAATGGCATTTTTCAGGCTGTGTTCTGGCAAATGGTTAACATGAGGGGTCTGAGAATTCTTAGGCTGCCCATTTTTAGAGACTTGGCAGTCCATGCTGGCCGCCTCCTAAATTTAAAATGATAGGCCTGAAGGTTCATGTAAGGTATACCTATTTGCTTATAAACCATATTTAAATATGAGCTTAACTCTTCTTAAGAAGCTCTGTAATTTGGATTGCCCTTTGGGATCATTATATACCAAAAATGGGTCAGAAAGGAAGATGAAAAAAAAAGAGACACTATTTTAATTTTTAGGATATTTCTTAAGATAGTAACTTAAAAAGTTAGAAACTGGCATTAACCTTAGGAACGTTTTCTGGAACCAGGCCTGCATTAAGATGAGTATCTACAGCAGCCATAGCAGGAACCTGGGAGACTCAGAGAATATATAATTTAGGGTCCTGGGCATGTGGGGAAAATAAGTTGCCCAGTAAAAAGGTCAAGAAGAAATCTTTTCCTTCTTAACACTTTGTCATAACATTTAAAAAATATATATGTATAAAAATGATAAAATTTATTAAAGAAAATCTTGAAAATAACAAAACAGCACCCTGAGTCCCTCCATTCTAATACAGTCATTGTTGTCTTTTAGATGTATTTCTTTAGGGCTTTTTTTTTAGGCTTTTTAATGTAGTCATAGTGTTTGTGCAGTTGTACTTATTTCATAATTATTTTCCACTGTTGCTAAATTGTCTTCCTAAGCTTAATAATAGTGTATCATATTGCATCATGAGACTGTAATTTATTTTTAGGCATAATCCTACTTTATTTTTATGGCTCCCAGTTTTTTATAATCATATATTCTGCAGCAGTGAATATTCTTATGCCTATAGCCTTTTCCATAGTTTGGATTATTGCCCTAAAATTGATTTTTAGATATGAGGTAGTTGGATATAGATATATTTATGGTCTTGATATATATTACCAAATAATTTTTCCAAGGAACTTGTGGCTCTACACTACTGTTATTGTTGTTGTTACTTGCCATCAAGTCAGCCCCAACTCGCAGCGACCTTACATATAACAGAACAAAATGTTGCTCAGTTCTGTGCCACCTTTATGATTGTTGGTATGTTTGAGTCCATTGTTGTAGCTGTACTATACAACTACCTCCAATGTATAAAAGTAAGAGGTATTCCTGAACACAACCAAACACTTTGAGAGACAGAGTAGCAGGGGCAGGGGTCTGGGGACTGTGGTTTCAGGGGACATCTAGGTCAATGGGCATAACAAAGTTTATTAAGAAAATGTACTGTATCCCACTTTGATGAGTGGCGTTTGGAGTTTTAAAGGCTAACGAGCAGACATCTAAGATGTGTCAGTTGGTCCCAACCCACCTGGAGCAAAGGAAAGTGAAGAACACCAAAGACACAAGGAAAATATTAGCCCAAGAGACAGAAAGGGCCACACAAACCAGAGACTCCATCAACCTGAGACCAGAAGAACTAGATGGTGCCCGCCTACCACCAATGACTGCCCTGACAGGGAACACAACAAAGAGCCCCTGACAGAGCAGGAAAAAAGTGGGGTGCAGAGCTCAAATTCTAATAAAAAGACCAGACTTAATGGTCTGACTGAGACTAGAGGAACCCCAGAAGACATGGCCCCCAGACTAAAACCATTCCCAAAGCCAGCTCTTCAGACAAAGATTAAAAACCCATTGCCGCTGAGTCAGTTCTGACTCACAGCAACCATGTGGGACAGAGTAGAGCTGCCTTGTAGAGTTTCCAAGGAGCACCTGGTAAATTTGGACTTCCGACCTTTTGGTTAGCAGATAGGTCTTAACCAGTATACCATCAGGGTTTCCAGACAGATTATACTGGACTATAAAATATAAAATAATACTCATGAAAAGTGTCCTTCTTAGTTCAAGTAGATAAACGAGACTAAATGGGCAACTCCTATCCAGAGGCAGGATGTGAAGGGAGAAAGGGGCAGGAGCTGACTGAATGGACACGGGAAACCCGGGATGGAAAGGGGATTGCTGTCACATTTTAGGGATTGCTACTAGCGTCACATAACAATATGTGTATAAATTTTTGTATGACTTGAGCTGTAAACTTTCACCTAAAGCACAGTAAAAAAAAAAAAAAAAAAATGAGAGGTATTTGTGTTTGTCTGATTATATATTTTATACCTAGAAAGTTTGTTATTAATTTCAAGAACAAAAAACACTGCCTTGGCGGAAGAATGAGTATTAGATCTACAGACCTGAGTAAGTCCTGTTTCTGATATCCACCTCATTCTGTGTGTTTCTGTGTTTTCAGGAATTGGGATGGGAATGACAGTCCCTATTTCCTTTGCCGTGTTCCCCAATGAAGATGGCTCCCTACAGAAGAAACTAAAAGTCTGGTTCCGGATTCCGAATCAGTTTCAGAGCGACCCTCCAGTTCCCAGCGATGACAGCATCAAGATCGAGGAGAGGGAAGGCATCACCATCTACTCAAAGTAAGGAGATGATTCTCCAGGTATTCAAGGGTAAGGCTGAATTTCCACAGCCACCTATTGAATCCTCTTCTGTGAGCCTTTGCCTTGAACTTATATTGATGATGACTTCATTTAAGTAAGAAATACTGTGTCCTGACAAATTCTCACTTCAATTTCTTCAGGCTTCAACATACAAATATTTCTATTCTATCTGAAAAAAATGCTGTTGACAGTGGCCAAATTGCCATGGGTAGAGAGGGCTTAAGCTTAAGCTGAACACCTACGTTAAGATGAGCACCGATAGCAGCCATAGCAGAGAATATCTAATTTAGGGTCATGGACACATGGGAAGCACAAAAGGCTGGGGAGACCTGATTTCTGTCCTACATTCCTCTTGAATACCAGAGGAGCAGGGAGGGTTTGTCAGAGCTGGGCTACCACCCCTGGCTGTTCATGGCCTGGAGTCCCTTGAGCAGAGCACACATCCATCCTGCTGTCATTCTAGTGTTTCCAGGGCCTCATGTGGGGTAGTGTCCCTTGACTGTGGAGAATAGCAGGTACATATGTTGCATGCTTTTATCCTTTGACTCAAAACCACCCACCTCCACTCAAAAACCAAGTCTCTTCTAAATAATCAGTGACTCTCTGTTTGTTTGGAGCCCTGGTGGCGCAGTGGTTAAGCGTTTGGTTGCTAACCAAAAGGTCAGTAGTTCTAATCTACCAGCCGCTCCTTGGAAACTCTATGGGTCAGTTCTGCTGTATATCCTATGGGGTCACTATGAGTGGGAATTGACTCGACAGCAACAGGTTTGGTTTCTCTGTTTGTTAGAACCCTACTATTTGATAGGCACTATAAGAAACCCTGGTGGCATAGTGGTTAGGTGCTATGGCTGCTAACCAAAAGGTCGGCAGCTTGAATCCACCAGGAGCTCCTTGGAAACTCTGTGGGGCAGTTCTACTCAGTTGTACAGGGTCGCTATGAGTTGGAATAGACTTGACAGCAACAGGCTAGGCTTGAACCATGTATTGCAGTTTTGGTTCTAATCTAGAGCAACCTTCACGAAGAGTAAATATACAAATAATCTTGCACTGGACAAAGTCCTGGTCCACTCATGGGCCTCTGAAGTTAATCATCTGTCTGCCCCGCTCCAGCTCTGCACCGGAGGGTGAGATACCTTTCCCTGGAGCTAAAACCAATCCTGAAAACGTGAGCTTGGCTGCTCTGGGAGCCTGATACAACCAGATTGATGTGTAGCCAGGTGACTGCAGGGGTCCCCAGAGGACAGTGAGTGGAATGCACTGGGCAGCTGGCACCAGGGCCTCCAATCCTGTGCTGCTTTCTCCAGCCCTCATGCAGACTCTTCAGCCTTCACTGCAGAGGCTACTGAGAAAGCAAACTATACTTATAGAATGTCTTTTCCCAGGGCGAGGACTAAGGTGGAGCAAGGGACTAGGGTGCAAAATTTAAGAAAGCTCTCACTTCACAGTACACTCAGGCTAGCACCTGAGAGTGAGCGCCTCCTTAAATTTTGCTCCCTAGTGTGTTATCTCATTAGGGGGAGAGCAGTTAGAAGTATATAGCAAGGTGTATATAGATTTTTGTATGAGAGACTGGCTCGATTTGTAAACTTTCACTTAAAGCACAATAAAAATTAAAAAAAAAAAAAATTTGCTCCCTAGGCACCTGATTGTCTTTTCCAATCCCTTTCCTATGTCGTGGGAGCAACCTGGTGTAATACACGGAACAAGTATTTTATAGTTGGAATCCCAGCACTAGTGCTGACTAGTTAGATGATGCTGGGGAACTTAGCCTCTCTACAATGGAGTTTCCCATCTGTTAAGTACTGATAATAAACCATACCTCGCAGGGTTATTGTTAGAGTAAAAATTTACTAAGATACTGTCTTAGTCATCTAGTGCTGCTATAACAGAAATATCCCACGTGGATGGCTTTAACAAAGAGAAATTTATTCTCTCACATCTAGTAGGTTACAAGTCCAAATTCAGGGGGTCAGCTCCAGGGGAAGGCTTTCTCTCTTTGCCGGCTCTGGAGGAAGGTCCTCATCCTCAATCTTCCCCTGGTCGAAGAGCTTCTCAGGCGCAAGGACCTCGGGTCCAAAGGATGCACTCTTCTCTTGGTGCTGCTTTCTTGGTGGTATGAGGTCCCCAACTCTGCTTGCTTCCCTTTCATCTCTTGAGAGATAAAAGGTGGTGCAGGCCACACCCCAGGGAAACTCCCTTTACCTTGGATCAGGGAGGTGACCTGCGTAAGGTAGTGTTACAATCCCACCCTAATCCTCTCAACATAAAATTACAATCACAAAATGGAGGACAACCACACAGTACTGGGAATCATGGCCTGACCAAGTCGACACATATTTTTGGGGGACACAATTCAATCCATGACAGATACTATTTATAAATTACCAATATTTATGACCTCTAGTAGGTTTCATCAGTTATTTTTTTCCCTTGCCGGTTGTTATTTCATAAGGAGTTAGGTTGGCTGATTTAATCAGTCCACATACAGCTTAAACCAGATGGGTCTAATTTCTAATCATTTATTTTACTGTTGTTATTGTGCGCCCTCAAGACAATTCCAACTCTTAGCAACCCTCTAGGACAGAGTAGAGCTGCCCCATAAAGTTTCCTAGGCTGAAATCTTTATAGGAGCAGGTCTTTTGTCCCATGGAGCAGCTGGTGGGTTCAAACTGCCAACCTTTCCGTTAGCAGCCAAGCACTTAATCATTGTGCCACCAGGACTCCTTATTTATCTTACTAGATCCAGGCTAATAAATTGGTACAATTTTTTTCTTTTTCTTTTGTTTGTAACTTTGTGTGTGTGTATAACTTGTGAGAATTTTCAAACTTATAAAAAAGGTAGAGACAATAAGATGATGAATCAGTATTTACCCATCACTAACCTTCAACAGTGATCAACTCAAGGCCGATTTTGTGTCATCTGTACCCTGACTGCTTCCATCCAGCCCCAACCCTGGGTTATTTATAGGCAAATCTCAGACATTATATTATTTCATTTGTAAATATTTCAGTGTGGTTACTGATGATGTTTAAAAAATATAAACATATTTATTACTCCTCACGGAAACCCCGGTGGCGTAGTGGTTAAGTGCTACAGTTGCTAACCAAAAGGTCGGCAGTTTGAATCCACCAGGTGCTCCTTGGAAACTCTATGGGGCAGTTCTACTCTGTCCTAAAGGGTCTCTGTGAGTCAGAATCGACTCAACGGCAACAGGATTACTCCTAAAATATGAATAATAATTCAGTAATATTCTAAAATACCCAATGTTCACATTTCCCCCATTATCTCGTAATTTATTTTTATGGTTGGTTTGATTCTGGCTCCAAATAAGGTTCATCCGTTGCAATTGGACGATACGTCTTTTAGGGCTTTTTTAATCCATAGCGTTGCTTACCTCCACCCCTTTTCCTTGCCATCTGTAGCTTGTTTGTCCTGTTGTTTCCCCCAGTTGGGACTTAGCTGATTGCATGCCATGGCAATTTAACATATTCCTCTGCCCCCTGTATCGCCTATGCATTTCGTAGTTAGAACTAGAAGCCTGACCAGTGGTGGTGTGTAGTTCCATCAGGAGCCTTCTACTGTCTGGTCACCTGTTTTTGTGATGTTTGTACCTGTCATGATCATTGCCTAAATGCCTTGTTTCATTCGGGGTTGTAAAATGGTGACAGTCTCTAACTTTCCGTCTTCATTTATCAGCTGGAATACGTCAATAAAGAGAAACTTCCCTTCATCTACTATTTGGCTTCCCTGAGACAAAGGCCTATAGAAAAGCCAAAATAACTACTTGATAAACCCACTGCTGTTGAGTCGATTCAGACACATAGTGACCCCGTCGGGTTTCCAAGGCTTTAAGTCTTTATGGAAGCAGACTGCCACCTCTTTCTCCCACGGAGCAGCTGGTGGGTTTGAACTGCTGACCTCATGGTTGGCAGCAGAGTGCTTTAACCACTGCCCTACCAGGGCTCCTTAACTGCTTGATACTTTCTCTTGATTTACCAGTTTTCAGAATAATGATTCTGTTCACTACCATCCACCAAAGATAGTCTTCATTTCTGATTTTTGGGTATCATTATAAAAATATGAATTTAAACGTATTTGATGTACTTTAGTCTTTGGCAGTTATTATTCTTATTGAAGCTCAAGTTGTCCTATCTTTGGCCAGTGGGAACCTCTTCAGGTTGGTTTCTTAGTCCTTTTGATACAGCTCTGGTAGTCTTTAGTGCCTTCCTTGCTTTCAGGTATGACAAGATGTTTCAAGCACATCTTGATGTCTTGTCCTAGAGCAGGAATTAGCCATTTCTCTAAGGAACGCTGGTTCTTTATGGCAGGAAAGGGTATCTAGAATAAGTGATACAGCAATACTATTAAAGCCAGGTCCGTGGCAGTTTCATTTTAATTCCCTGAAATCTAAACAGATGAAGGTACCTAGCACACTGTCTAGCCTGGCTCAGTAAATGTTGTTTTCAATCAACAACATACGGTCCTACCTTAGCATAGGACCATTCCTTATCTGGCCGCTGGGTGTCACTGCACAGTCAAGTGTGCGTCTATAAGCAGTCTGTAGGACTTTTGTGTTTATCTGATTGTGTTGAAGGCAGAGCCAATGAGATGGTAGAAGAGAAAATACTGTTTCAAATACACAGTGAGTGCATTAGATGACAAAATGAATTCTCAAATGAAAGCCTTGCATCCTTAATCTAGTCTTCCTTTTGTATGACCTTGTGAAAGGATGTACACCAAGGAATATTAATTACCAGTGGTTTTTAGATGACTAGAATGATGTGAATAAAATAACAGTTCCTTCCCCTTGCAAAACACTATCAGAATATGTTTATTATTCACAAGAGACAATAGAATTACCTTCACACTTAGTCCAGTGGTCACATTCCACATCGTCGTCTTCCCTCTTGTTCTATAAAGTTGGCTTAAGTTAGAGCTCAGCCTCCTGGGCTCATTTCAATCTCAGGTTCTCAGCAGAAATCAACAAAACAAGGCACACATTAGGTTTTAGATCAAAGCCCAAGCTAGTAATGAAACACTCCATTCCCTTGAGGAGGGTGGGGAGTAAACTTTGGGTCCCCAAATGTTCACCAGGCTGTAAAGCCTAAAAAGAATACCTCATTGTGGCACTTACTGCCCTCCACAACATAGCCCCACTCTAACTGTCCACCGACCTCAGAGCATCTCATCGCCCCGCTGTGGGCCAACATTCGCTTCCCTACCCTTGCTCACACTCATCCAGCTTCTCTCAGCCTCCTCCTCAGTCTCTGCCCATTGGAGGCTCCGTGAGGGTTTTTGTCATATTGTTTCCTGCTCTACTCCCAGCACCGAGAAAAGGTGTGCTCAATAAGTAATAGCTTAATGTCACATCCTCCATAACACCTTTCCTTCATTCCAAGTCAGACTCAACCCTCCCTTCTTCCTTACCCACAAAGCATTCTGTTTGTGCTCTGTGCCTCCATGCTAGTGTTTCTTCTGCTTTGTATAACTTTTATATATGATTCTGTCCTGATCACTACACTTAGACATCTCAAGGGTAGAAAGACATCCTTATCATCTTTGTAGTTCTTGTGTTACCTAGTGTGGTGCTTTGTGCTTAGTGATGTTCAACTCAATAAGAATGTTAAGCCTCTTTTCCTGCTTATGTGAGGTTGCCAGCTCCTAGTCTTATACTTCTTTTGGCTAGCACAGTGCTACGTGCTTGACAGACTCTCCACAAGTTTGTGTTGACTTGTTAAAGTTGTACACAAACTCAGATGGTCAGGCTCAGTCATTCCATTATCTCATTCTTCCTCACAACATGCTTGCACCAGATACTCCCTGAAAGATAACAGGTTATGATTTTTTGTATCCTGGGATCAAAAGCCTGCATCATCCTCTAGCCCTTTCTGACTCTTCCAACCTCTTGTTAGTCAGCTCCTTGTGTTTCTGAAACCAGGACGCCTGTGTCATTCCTCAGTTCCCATGGCAACCAAATGCTCTGTTTGAATATTAGTCTGTGATACTGGGTGAGATAAAATACAGTGCCCTGGAGGGAGGCTTCTTTGAAGATGTAGGTTTATAGACTTGTTAACAGGCTTTACAAAAATGGTTTATATACTTCATGTTTATTTCCTCTTAGGAGCTCAAAGCACTTGATAACCATTACTTAGCTCATACTCAAACATGTTCGTGAATTTGAAGTTGTGAACACCATGTTTTTATCCTTGGTGTATAGATTGGAAGCTGAAAGAGGGAGGAAGCAGGTGACTTTTCCATGACCACAGGCTGACTCAGGCAGAGCCAGGCTTCCTTGGTACACAAGGGCTGTGTGCCTGGTGGAATTTGGTTTTCTGGCCTGTGCGTGGGGTTTTTTGATTTAGGACAGGGTTAGTCAGTTAGATTGGCAGTAAAGAGGACACGTGTATCTGCTTCCATAGCCCACCCTGTTTGCTTGTTTTCTAGTAGAATGCTTCCATAATGAAGTGGCAGGGAAATCTGTGTGCTCATTACAAGCATCTCAGCCATCCTCGGAATAAAGAGTTGGCTTTGTTTTCCAACTGTGAATTTAGCAGTCTCCACATGATTATACTGTCCATATCACTCTCTGCTGGGTCTCCTTCTACATCTCTGATAACTCCTTCTCAGCATCCTTTACCAAGTCCTCCTCTTCCACCCACCACTTGGGTATCAGTATTCCCAAGAGCAACCTACTGACCCTCTGTCTGCTCAATATCTATGCCTTGTCTCACCCTTTCCCATGCTTATAGCCAGTACCTCATTTTGTCGTACTGTGGTGGCTTAAGTGTTCCCATGATACTGGAAGCTATGCCACCGGTGTTTCAAATGCCAGTAGGGTCATCCACGTTGGACAGGTTTCAGCAGGGCTTCCAGACCAAGGCAGACTAGGAAGAAAGGCCTGGCAATCTGCCTGTAAAAACCAGACAGTGAAAACCCTATGGATCGTTCATGGAATCCATACTTTCTGGAGCCACAGAGGCTGGATAAATTCCTGAAACTATTACCCTGAGATAATCCCGAAACCTTAAACCAAAAATATCCCCTTACGTTTTCTTTAAACAATAGTTTAGCTTAATTAGTAAAGAATGTCTGCCTTGAGCGGCGTGCTCTTTGAAAGAGCTATCTATATGGGATCAAATTGACAACAGCAACTCAAAAGATTAGAGAAGAAATGTAAGGGGCAGTGAGTTCATGTTAATGGTGGAGGAATAATCCCAAAAAGGAGGGTGGGAATGGTTGCCCAACTTGAAGAATGTGATTAGTGTCACTGAATTGTACTTGTAAAAATTCAATTGGTATAGGTTTTGCTGTGAGTATTTGTAACAATAACAAAACAAAAAGTAAAAAAAAAAAGCCTATGGATCAGAACAGAATATTATCTGATAGAGTGCTGGCAGATGAGCCCCCTAGGTTGGAAGGCACTACACAATAGCCGCAACAGTGAACCCAAACATAGCAACGATCCTTAAGATGGCGTGGAACTGGGGCCATTTTTGTTCTGTTATACGTCAGCTCGCCATGAGTCAGAGCCAACTTGACCGCAGTTAACAACAATAACAAATTTCTGGTGACTCCCAAAATTTCTGCCACTGGACTCATCTCTTTTCCAAATCAATATCTCTGACTCCAGTTCTTTCCCAAGTCTAAGGAGATTTCCACAGTGCCAGACACCCATTTAGGTACCCAATTAATCACGGCTACGTGAATGTATTTCACAGAGGCACCGTAACATCAGTATACCCCAAACCAAATCATTAACCTTTCCCATCCCTCCTTTCTGAAGTGACTTTTCAATTTGTATTCCTTATTCAGGTTAGAGGTATCAGCTTCCACTCAGAGGCTTAACTGGAAGCCCTGGAGAGCCCTCAACTCTTCTCTCTCTTACTCCCTTCCACAACCACTCACTTCTCAAATCTGCCTTTGTACGGGCCATTGTCATCTCACACTTGGCTGTTCCGAGCTTCCAGTGATTCTGTATCCCCCTGTTCCTCCCAGCCCCCCACTGCCACTGGAGGGATCTTTCTAAAACATAATCTAATCTGATCAGCCCCTTATTTTTTAAAACTGTTTTGTAGGTCCACCTTTGCATCTAGAATCAAGTTTGAACTCAGCGTAGCCTTAAGGCCCTTCCTAGTCTGGCTCCAGTCAATCCACTTTTCCTGTTTTAATTCCCACCACTGTCCCCTTAGTTTGTGTTTAGATACTATATGAATGAATGAATATGGGGGTGAATAGACTTAAAACTTAACTCACTGATAGGTTGTAAGTACTATCATATTTGGGTCCATCAGCCTGAAGACAGTAATTTTTATTGTTTATCCCAGAATTGTGCGTTTATTCAAGGAGTCTAATATGTATCAAGCTCTGTGTTAGGTGCTCAGGATACATCAGTGGACAAAAGTGACAAAGATCCCTGCCTTTATGGAGCCTATATTCTACCAGGGTAACTAGGAGTCGACTGGACGGCACTGGGTTTTTGTATATTCTGCCAGGAGGCACAGACCATAAACAATTAACATAATAAGTAAATTATGTAGTATATTAGAAGGTGATAAGTACTGCTTAAAAAAAGAAAAAAAAATAGAATAAAGGCAGAAGGTTGGCAGTGGGGGTGAGAAATGGACTGCTTGTTCAGGTTACAGTATTAAATAGGGTTCTGAGAGGCAGCCTCATTGAAAAGGTGAGAGTGGTGCAAATGGTTAACGTGCTTGGCTGCTAACTGAAAGGTCGGAGGTTCAGGTCCACTTAGAGGCACCTTGGAAGAAAGACTTGGTCATCAACTTCTGAAAATCAGCCATTGGAAACCCTGTGGAGCACAGTAGTACCCTGACACTCGTGGGGTCACATGAGCCAGAGCCCACTCGATGGCAGCTGGTTTGGTTTTCTTAGTTGGCTGGTGTTCCTTCAGATTGCCATCTTGTTCTTCCCCTTGGGAGCCAGAGAATCAAAAGGCTGTTCTGAGGGAATTGCAGAGTAACAGTAATAGCTACTGTTTGTTGCAGGCTTACTATGTGATAGACTCTGGGCTAAGCACCTCACATGGCCTTTTCTCCTTTAATCTTTACAACAGCCTTGAGAAATTGAAACTGTCGTTATCCCTATTTAACAAACAAAGGACCTGAAGCTTAAAGGAATTTGTCCCAGACCATGAGCTTTTTTTTTTTTTTTTTTTTTTATGAGCTAGAAAGTGGCAGAGCTGGGCAGAGCTGGGATTCGAGCACACCCACTAGCTGTTTAGCCTCCTACTGATGACTGAATACACTCGAGGACCACTCTTTTGGACCTTTCCTAAACCAGTAGATTTTCAGGGAACACAATTCAACATCACAGCATTAGAAGGGGCTGCAGAGAGCACACAGCACCTGCTTCCTCATCCAACATCTGATTTGCTTCATACAGGTGGTTTTCAATCCAAAGACATTCTTCATCGATAACTCCAGTGTCTTGCAGGCTTTTATGGCCAGAAAAACCCTTCCTTCATATTTATCCTTTGTCTCCTAATCCGGTTTCTTCTCGTTTGATCCACAATAAAGCTAGGGCTGAACTTTCTTCTTCTCCTGCCTTATAGCCTTTCTTCCATATACTTGAAGAACTGAGCCTCCTCCACTCCAAATTGATCTTAGCTCTGTCCATGTTCTGTCGCTGTTGTCTAGACATTAGAATTGCCATGTCCCTGAAATATGAAATCCTGGGTGTTTTCACGTCAGTAACTCGTAATCAATGTGCTGGATGCTTGCTGAGCATGACTAACCGCTTGTAAAGAGCAAGGCACGATTCAGAGAACCCCACCAAAAAAATGCGTCTGGCCTGTTCTTGGCCTGGTGCAAATGTGTACTTTTGAGTCATAAAGTTCATTAGAAATGGGGATGTGTCTGACTCTAATAAAGATTTTAGTGCAGCCCAGATTTAGAGTGGTATATTTAGGGTAGGCCACAGGATGAGTTTTAGAGCGTAGGCAGATGACGTGAGGGAACGAATAATGATCTTGCAAAGGAAGCCTTTGTTGCTTCTCTGTCCCCACCTTCTGCCATCAAGAAAAAAGCCTGATTTAGGAAAAGTCTCTTTACTTATTAGGAAAAGGAGGCTTTTATGATTCAAGCAGGAGAAGGGGTTTATTAGAAGGGGTTTCTTGATTTAGGGCATGCTTAAAGCTTGCATAGGGGCCTCTCCCAAGACTGCCTTGGGCCTCTGCCTGTGGTAGCTCTGTCCTTGCTGTGATGTGCTCAGTTAGAGCCGCTCTGCTGTGGGCGGAGGGGGGGAGCCTTAGCCATCACACCTTCACTCTCAGACTACAGAGGTGCCATCCCTGCACCCCCACCCTAACACCCTTTATCCTTCCTCCTTCCCCAGTCAGCGGCAAAGGCAGAGAAGAGGAGCAGCTGGGTGGAAGACGGGAGCTAGAGGAAAGGGTGAGGGCACAGCCATGGAGGCAGTCAGGTTAGCAGAGCCTACTGTTTGAGTCTACCCAGAGGCACCTCGGAAGAAAGACCTGGCAATCTAGTTCTGAAAAATCAGCCTTTGAAAACCCTATGGAGCACAGTTCTGCTCCAACACACATGGGATCAGCATGTGTCAGCATTGACTTGACAGCTACTGGTGGTATCATGTCTGGGAAATTTCAGGAAGCTCACATTTACTGACTACTGTGTTTCAATGCCTGCATTAGAGCTTTCACATCCACTATTGCGTTTCAGGCTCAGAACAACCTTAGTGGAAAAAGAAATTATATCCTGTTTTCACAGATGAGGAAACTGAGGTTCAGAAAGGTCAGGTATAACTGGTCAAATCCGTCCATCAAGGAAGTGGTGAATCCACAGTCTCACCACTGTGGCATGCTTGTCATAATAAGAATAGTGTGTGATTGCTTTTTTTAAAACGATTTCCCCCTCTCTCAAAGGTCATGTCTTTTTTTAACCAGCCCCTTGTCTCTATCCACAGGCAGTTTGGTGGTTATGCCAAGGAAGCTGACTACGTAAGTCATGCCGCCCAGCTGCGCACCGCCCTGGAGGGTACAGCCGCCTGCCGGAATGACATCTACTTCTGCACTGGGTACGACCCTCCCATGAAGCCCTACGGGCGTCGCAATGAGGTCTGGCTGTGGAAGACATGAGTGACTCACGGAGCTGAGCCCTCCCGGGAGTGTGTCGCTGTGTCCTTGACTCAAGTTCTAACTGCAATTCCAGCTACCTAGCTTGCCTTCCAAGCCAATCACTGCCAATTTTTTGAAATAAGTATGTTACAGATATTGAGGGCCTTTTTCTCAGGATAGGAAATCATACCCAAGATAGGCGGCATCATTCGGATTTATTTAGGAAATTCTCTATTATACCAGAAAAACCCCAGCAGCATTGTCCCAGGTATCTGGGTTACTAAAAACTGCTTTTTTTGTTTGTTTTAATCATCATTGAATTTGTAATTTTTTATTGAGGGAAAAGTGTGATTTGTATGTGAGCTTTCATCTGTGATTCTTATGAGTGCATTGTCTAAAAAGAAACTGAAAATAAAGATCTTTGACTTCAAAAGCTGAGACGAATCATAATTATTTCTAAGGTTCTACAGTCTTACAGAGAATGTAGTTACGAGTACCATTGTGGGAGATGGGGGCAATGGTGGCTCCGTGGTAGAATTCTCGCCTCCAGCACGGGAGACCTGGGTTCCATTCCCAATGGACCTCATGCGAAGCTACCGCTCGTCTGTCAGTGGGGGCTCGCATGTTGCTGTGGTGCTGAACAGGTTTCAGCAGAGCTTCCAGACTGAGATGGATCAGGAAGAAAGGCCTGATGACCTACTTCCACAAATCACCCAAAGTAAAACCCTGTGGATCACAGTGATCCGATCCACAAGTGATCGTGAGGATGGTACAGGACCGGGCAGCATTGTCGTGCGTGGTGCATGGGGTCGCCATGGGTCGGGGACCGGCTCAATAGCAGCTAACAACAGCAACAGTTTAAGGTGTTTAACAGGAGCTCTACTGGCACAGTGGTTAAGTACTTGGCTGCTAACCAAAAGGTCAGTGGTTCGAACCTACCCAGTAGCTCCATGGGAGAAAGATGTGGCAGTCTGCTTCTGTAAAGATTACACCCTTGGAAACCTGTGAGGCAGTTCTACTCTGTCCTATAGGGTCACTTTGAGTCGGAATCGACTCAGTGGCTTGATTTGGATTTGATTGTAGCAGGAATCCTATGTTTAGAGTTCCAAACTCCTTCAGAATATAAACCCATGGTAGGAGAACATGCATCACAAGCCTAAATATCTCTAAATCTAGACATTTTATTGTGATTGTTTTGTAGTGATTCCACGATTATAAGCTGAGAGTCAAGAGTGTTTACAGCTTCGGTACACAAAGGGTTCCAGAAGTCACAAGAGCAAACTAAGGAGAAAATCATCACAGTGTGGGTACACAGACATCCCTAGAGACAGAAAAAATTTGCCAGGAGAATTTATTCAGAGTGAGGAGATAAGTTTTGAAAAAGCTGGGCTCCAGTTTCATTAGCTGAGGTAGATAGAAACAATCTGCAGTTTGGCCAAAGAGAAAGAAAGGGGACCCAAGGCTGTGAGTGGGAGGTGAGGAAAGGATGTGAGCGAGAACAGAGTTTGTATATGAGTGTGGATGGAAGATGGATCACGGGGCTGCGCAGAGGACACACTGATGCTCCCAGAGTTCACCTGGGCTCCATCCTGTCAGCAGCCCTACCCTAGCACAGCTGGAAAGGTTCTCCATGAGAAGCCCACCTCAGCACCCACCAGCACTCCTCGCAGGTTACTAAATGAGCAGTAAGGGCCCTGTGGAGTGCTCACTAAGGAAAAAAAATGGGCTTTAATCCTCGCCATGAAGGGTTCTTACTGAACATAAAGTGCGATTTTCTAAAGAGGGATGAGAGCTATACCAGCTCCTTTTGTGGAAGCATTTCAGAATAACAGCCTTCCATGATCACTGCCAAAGATCTGTGGTTAAAAACCACCAGTTACCATGCTGGTGCCTCACGTGTATCTCTCTACTTACTCCATATGCAGACTCTGAGGGAGGTTCTAGCTCCATCCACACGCACACATGAGGGGGACCCTGGGCTGAGGGTCCCATATGCTCCCACGATGAACTCAGGGCCAAAGCGAAAGTGTAGCCATAGGGACAGCCAAGCAATGAACCGCATACACAGCTACCACCCATCTGTCAATGGAGGCTTATGTGTTGCTATGACATGCTTATGTCGTGTCAAGGGTATTTTATTTATCTTAAGGAAATTGGAAAGTAAGTGAAGGGCTTTGAGCAGGCACATGACACCATCATATTTTAGAGAGGAAAATCCGTGCACAGTGTGGAAATGGATTGGAAGGGGATATGACTGGAGGCAAAGAGACAAGTCACAAAACTCTAAAGATGATGGTGGCTATCAGAGGATCATGGCAATGGGAACAGAGAGAAGTGGACAGTTTGGAGGGAGAGAGAGCTTCAACAGGAGTTGGTGATTAATCGGTGAGTGAGCTGAGGGAGACAGGGTCATGTGCAATGACCAGGATTTGGCCTGAGCATGTGGGTGGATGAGGCTACCACTCCTTGAGGCAGGGAGCACAGATGAGAAGCAGGATGATGGGGCGGCAGGGCCCAAAGAGGGTGTTTAGACCTGCAGAGCATCCAAGTTGAGGCTATCTAGTGAGCAGTGGAGTGTATGGTCTGATGCCAAAAAAAGAAACCCAACCTGGAGATATATGGTTAGATATCATCACTACTGTATATAGGTAGAGTGGATGAATTATGAACTCACCCCGGGAAAGGCTATAGGGTAAGAAGAGAATCTAGGTAAGAACCCAGGTGAACCCCAGTATTTATGTGAAGAGCAGAGGAGAAGAGCCTGGCAGAGATCAAAAAGAAATGGCCAGTGGTATAGGAGGAAAGTCAGAAAATCTAAAAGGATGAGGTGATCAGAAAGGGTTGAGCACTCTATCAGTAAGTGCTACTGACACACATCCTGAATACACCTTGAGTCCATCTCTGCTGGCATCATCCTAGGACGGTCATCATCCTTGTTACCTGGACTCCTGCAATGGCCTCCTACCTGTCTCCATAGTCCCACTCTTACCTCCCTTTGGTCCGTTTCTATACAACATCCAGAGGGGTCTTTGCTTAAAAACCCTCTTTTGCACTTAGACTAAAATCCAAGCTCCATTTCTTTCTTGCCCCAGGGCCCATGCGCTAGCTGTTCTGTCTTTCTGAAACCCTTTTCACCTCCTTTTTAGATGATTGGGTCTTCTTATCCTTTCAGTCCTAATTTAACCCCCTCCTCTTTAGAGAGGCCTTCAACAACCCCACTGTCTAAAGCAGGGCCCCTCCTGTAGTTCTCTATCATAGCATTGTTTTTTTTTTTTACCTTTATAACATAAACCACCATTTGTAATTACTGGACGTGTATTCATTTACATTTTTTTCTGTCTCTCACGCTAGATTTTAAGTTTGATTAGGAGAAGGCCCATACCTTCTTTGTTCTCCCTTATATCCTCAGCACTTAGCTCAGGGAAGTCTCTGTGTGGTGCAAATGGTTAATGTGCTCAGCAGCTATTAAATGTTCAAGGCCACCCAGAGGCACAGCGGAAGAAAGGCCTGGCAAGCTACCCAAAAAAAATCAGACCAACAGTTCAACTCTGACACACATGGCGTCATCATAAGTCAGAGCTGACATGACAGCAGCTTGTTTATACAGCTCAAGAATGTATTATTTGGGAAATATTAAGCCATAAGGAATAGAAAACTGAGCCAACAATAGCTTAAACCAATTAAGTTTTATTTTCTCACATAGCAAGAAATCCAGAGGTAGGCAGTGACTGGTGTTGGTTCAGTGGCTCAATGCTGACATCTCTGCAGTTGTTTTGCACTTTTCTTCATGGCTGCAAGATGGCTAGTACAGCCGTTGCCATCTCATCCACATTCAAGGCAGGAAAAGGAGGGGAGCGGAAAGGCTGTGCCAGCTGCATCTGTCCTAAGTTATGAGGAACTCCCCAGAAATTCTCCCAGCAGGTTTCCACTACAACTCATGGGCCAGAACTGGAACTCAGAGTCACTCATAGCCACATGGGAGAAGTACGTGTTTGGCTTCCTGGCTGCTGTAGTGGAGAGCAGCAAGGGGGAAGGATGTCCAGAATGGGTGATTAATCAACAATGTCTTCTTCTGCAAAGGGGTAATGAGTAGGTGTGTGTACCTGGAGTCAGAAGCTTGCAAAGGTGAGAGGTGGAAGATAGCTGGAGAGACGCACTGAGGCCAGATTGCAAAGGACTTTAAAGGCTTTAATTCTACATCCTCACTCCTGAACCAGTGCACATGGCTCTGGCCCTCTGCTCTCTTCTCCCAGTATCTCCTGATTTCCCCGTCTGTCATGGATTGAATTGTGTCCCCCCAAAATATGTGTCAATTTGGCTAGGCCATGATTCCCACTATTGTGTGGTTGTCCTCCATTTTGTCATCTGATGTGATTATCCTAAACCCAAAAACCCAGTGCCGTGGGGTCGATTCCGACCTATAGGACAGAGTAGAACTGCCCCATAGAGCTCCAATGTGTTGTAAATCCTACCTCTATGATGTTAATGAGGCGGGATTAGTGGCAGGTATGTTAATGAGGCAGGACTCAATCTGCAAGATTAGGTTGTGTTTTAAGGCACTCTCTTTTGAGGTATAAAAGAGAGAAAAGAGCAGGGAGACATGGGGACCTCATACGATGAAAAAATAAGAGCCAGGAGAATAGCGCCTCCTTTGGACCCAGGGTGCCTGTGCTGAGAAGCTCCTCGACCTGGTAAGATTGATGAAAACGGCCTTCCCTCAGAGCTGACAGCGAGAGAAAGCCTTACCCTGGAGCTGACACCCTGAAATTGGACTTCTAGACTCCTAGACTGTGAGAAAATTAATTTCTCTTTGGTAAAGCCATCTACTTGTGGTATTTCTGTTATAGCAGCACTAGATAACTAAGACACCATCTTTTGTCTCTTTCCCCTTTGAAAACCCAAAACGCTGGAGCATGGTCAAGCTGAACAAGGCAGGAATGGTTTTCAGTCTTTTTCCCCACAGTGAGGACTTAGTGGGTGACTAGATGATGGGTATAGAGTGAGTTAAGAGAAAAGAGGGTCAAAAACTAAGAAAATGATATAGGCTTATCCTTGTTCTAGACTGAATAACAAATAACAGAACCACAGAGATCAGGGTTTCTAATTGCCAATCCATGGACTTGTAAAGCAATATTTTTCCTGATTCCCACTCTGACTTTTGCCTTTATCTTTACCAATTTTTTTTTTTTTTTACCAATATAGAAATTGTTGAAAAGCCCCTTTGATCACATCTTACTCTTTCTCTCCCTAGGGTCTGAGTAGGGAACATAGCTAATATCCTAGACTGCTGTCTAGTTAAGTTGAAAACAGCGAAGTAGACAGTATTAAAAAAAAACCTAGCTGCCATCAAGTCAGCCCCAACTCATGGGGACCCATGTGTATCAGAGTAGAACTATACTCCCTAGGGTGTCAATGGCTGAGTTTTCAGAAGGAGATCACCAGACCTTTCCTCCGAAGCAACTCTAGGGGGACTTGAACCACCACCCTTTCGGTTAGCAGCCAAGAGCCTTAACCATTTGCACCACTCAGGGACTCCAAAAAATAGGCAGTAGAGTACAGATATTAATGAGTGTCTGAACTACACTCTAGTGTCACAGCCTTAAGGCAGCAGCCTCTCTGGAACTGCATACAGAAGGATGCTTTGCTTCCCCCAGAAGCCATCCTCCTGAGGCATTAGTATTTTTGATGCATTTGGTGAGTACCACCCAGGAAAATTTATTCTGCGTGGACCATAACACAATACCACACTCTTATGCTTAAGTGAGTGTTTAAGGCTCATTAGGTGATTCTGTGTATAAATACAGTTGAACCCTTGACTGAGGACAGGGAGTTGGTCATCGCTTATTTAAGGAAAACCTTAATTTACATTTGGCTTCTCTACTCTAAAGTAATGTTACTTTGATCTTGAGCACAGTAATTAAAGCTTCAGAGCATGCCACACTGATGGGTATTTATTTGGTTGCATGCCACAAATTTTGCCTTTGAATTTATATTCTTTACTAGCTCCAGATTTTTTCTTTAGTTTTTTTTTTTTTCACCTTCTTAGTTTTCACTTTGCTTCTATACCAACCATTACATTATAGGAATGTGAGCCCAGACACAAGTAATATCCACAAATGCAAAATCAAAATCCATGTAAGGTAGAAATGTCAGCATGGACGGAGGGGGTGTCAAGAATTGGCATGTCCTGTACAGGGAGCTAACTCAGGATCAAGCTTCAGGTAAATCTGCCTGGTCTTTCCTTGGCAATAATTAGTCTGAACCTCATCAAATAGTCATTTTACAAGCTGGTTCAAATCCCAGCCAGTTTTCATATTATACATACCTCTTCCTCTCTCTTTGGTTCATTATCCTAATAATTGCTGGTTCCCTGAAGATGCACCCCATTTTCCATCCTCCATGCCTTTGCTCACACTGCTCCCCAAGCCTAGAATTCCCCATCTCTCCCTATCAATCCTCCCCCTATCCCTCAAGTCCCAGCTCAAAGTCTTCGCATTCTTCCCTAACCCCTCCAGTAAGACTTCTCTTCCTTTATAATTTATATTCCATAACTTCCCCCCATTTTATTACTGTAGATTGGCTTGAATTTTAACAGATAAGAATGCTCAGTGACTAACATTTATTGAACATTCATTGTGTTCAAGGTGCTGTGCTAAACTCATTGCACGAATTACCTTACTACTATGGGTAGTCACTAGCACCTTCATCTGTACCCACTTTACAGATGAGGAACTGAGGCTCAGAGAGGTTCATGAACACACTCCAGGCTACACAGACGGTAGGTGACAGAGCCAGGATTTGAACACAGGCAGTTTAATTCCAAAGCCCATGGATTTATCCACTATGTAATGCAGCAGTAAATACTCAGCCCTATGTCTGGTTTCCCTGGTCGGCAAGAAAGGAAAGGCAGCAGGATGCGTATCTACAGGCCTGTGTACTGGGTGGATGCTCCCCCTCCCTGCCCGGATTACTCTGTGGCTCAGCCAAGCAGCAGTGATATAATCTCTGTGTCTCCAGGGTAAATGCTGCTGCCTGGAATTTAGATCAACAGACTGTGAGGGCTTGAAAGTCAAGAAACAGAATGGCTACCCAGCAGTAATTTATTTACCACTTGTCAAATTAGCATTCCTTATCTTCTCTCCCCTCCTTCTCTGGATTAAAATTCAACAAAATAAAGTCCTTAAACTACCAGTCCAAACACAGGACTATTGCCGCTCCTAAATAATGCCTGGAGTGCCTGGGTGGTGGTGCAAATAATTAATGCACTTGCTACTAACCCAAAGGTTGGAGTTCAAGTCTACCCAGAAGTGCCTCCAAAGAAAGGACTGGTTATCTGTTTCCAAAAAATTAGCCATTGAAAAACCTGTGGAGCACAGCTCTACTCAGATACGCATGGGATCTGCATGTGTTGGAATCAATTCAACGGCAACTGGTAAATAATGTCTCTGTCGTAACTTTGAATATATAATGTGGGTTTGTAATAATATTGTCTCTGTTCTCTTCGTCAGAATCCTTTCTTAAGGGCTTCCAGATTGCGAATCCACAACGGGGTGTTTGCCGTGTCAGCAAAATGGGTTTTACGAGTGCAGGTCCCTAAACTAGAGGTACAGCCCAGCAAAGCCTCCGCTCTAAGAATCAGGAGGAACCTTCAGGACTGGGAGCGTCTGCAAAGGCTCTAGAGAAGCAGTAGCGTTATGGGAGCTGATTTAATTCTTAGGAGAGGAGGCTTGGTGACCCTTGGAGAACCCCATCCTCTCAGAGGATAGACACCCACCTTCTCTCCAAGGTTCATTCTGTCACCTGTGCTCAGGGTCGAGTCTCCCACATCCTCAGGAATTTCATTCTGTCATCTACTCCATCCTTTGTGATTTCAATCTCTCCCTCTTTCCTGGCTCCTTCCTCTTAGCATAAAATAATGTTCGAGCCTTTCCAACTAAAGCAAAAAATCTTCCCTTAATCCTACCTTACGCTCTCATTTCCTTCACAAATTGCCTTACACATTCATTTACAGAGGAAGTGTTCATTTCCTTTCCTTTCATTCACTCCATTCACTGATGTTGACTTTCTCTGAAAGCTATACCCAGTTGCAAAGTCCAACAAGCACATGTTGGTCTTTCTGAGGTTAGACGGTTCCTCTATACCTTTAACACTGTGACCTCTAGTTGCATTCCTCCTTTGGCATCTGACCTGTCATCCTCCGGGTGCACCTCCCTCGGACTTCTCCCCTGTTTCCTCCACAGGCTCCCCCTTCCCTGCCCCATTCTCCAGGGGACTGTACTCTATCCTCCTATTGCCACATCCCATTGCCCTGTACACCCTCCCATGATGAGCTAGCTCATCACTGACCATGCAGGCCATTCTATGGGGTCTGTGACCATCCATGTCCTGGTGATTCCCATGTATTTATCTCCAGCTCATCTCTCTTCCTGACTTCATTTTTCTTCATCCCATCATCTCCTTTCACAACGTGACCCTCAGCCATTCAGAAGTAGGGAATGGGCCCATAGCTGGGAAATACACTGAATGGTCCCTCTCAGTGGCACAAAGACATGACAAAAGCTTCAAGGGCTTATAATGAGCCTCTGGGTTGTGCAACGGTTAAGCATTCAGCTACTAACTGAAGAGTTGCTGAGTCTACCAAGAAGCACTTGAAAGAAAGTCCTGGCAGTCTGCTTCTGAAAGATCACAGCCATGGAAAACCGTATGGAGCATAATTCTACTCTGAAACACATAGGGTCACCACTGGTCAGAACTGACTCAACAGCAACCGGTATGGTATGTACATGAGGGTTTATAAGGAATGGATAAGATCCGCCTTCTTTCTTTTTTCTGGTAGGAAGGAAAGCAGGGGCCAGGGAAGTAGCGGATTATCCTTCATGTTGCACATATCTCTTAGCACATAAATCACATTTATTTATTAGCATCTCTCTTCAACTAGATGTGCTTTTCTTGAGTGCTGTATTTAGAATTATTCATTTGTGAACTCTCAGTTCCCAGCAGAGTGCCAATACGTAGCAAAAGCCCGTGTATGATCATGGAATGAATAAATGAATGAATGCATCTTCCAATCCATAAAGCTGTGAAACAAAGCTGAGAAAAGAAGATGGGGAAGGGAAGCCTAACTGACTGTATGCCACCTGGCTTGGTGCATGTATGTGATGCCAGTGGGAACTTGGCACATGAAGAAAAGCACAAAAATGCAGAAATAAATTTATAAGCTCCTGGCTCCTCTGAATTTCTCCTACATAAAATGGATGGGTGGGGTGGGGAGGAGTAAGGGATCCTCTCCTGGGACACAAACCCTCAGTATCTCTGTCCAAGCCAGGAGCTGACTTTTGGGAGACCACGTGCATTTTGCTGACCTTCCCTATTAACCATACTTTAGCCGGAACCTTGTGTTTGGCTTTACCCTTGGTTCCTTCTCACCATTCATTCATTCATTCATTTCACAAATATTATAGAGTACCTACTATTCTTTACTGTTCTAGGCAATTCAATGTATCAGTGAACAAAATAGAGGAAGATCCTTGCCCTTGTGGAGTAGGAGGTATAGATAGTAACCAAAAGACATAATGAATAGTTGTTGTTTCTGTTAGGTGCTGTCGAATCAGTTCCAACTCATAGCAACCCTATGTACAACAGAACAAAACACTGCCCGGTCCTGCACCATCCTCACAATCATCGTTATGCTTGAGCCCATTGTTGCAGCCACTGTGTCAATCCATTTTGTTGAAGGTCTTCCTCTTTTTCGCTGACCCTGTACTTTACCAAGCATGATGTCCTTCTCTCGGGTCTGGTCTCTCTTGATAACATGCCCAAAGTATGGGAGACAAAGTCTCACCATCTTCATGTCTAATGAGCACTCTGGCTGTACTTCTTCCAAGACAGATTTGTTCATTCTTTTGGCAGTCCATGGTATAGTCAATATTCTTCACCAACACCATGATTCAAAGACATCGATTCTTCTTCTATCTCCCTTATTCATTGTCCAGCTTTCGCATGTATATGAGGCAACCGAAAACATCATGGCTTGGGTCAGGCACACCTTAGTCCTAAAAGTGACACCTTTACTTTTTAATGTTTTAAACATCTTTTGCAGCAAATTTGCCCAATGCAATGTGTCCTTTGATTTCTTGACTGTTGCTTCCATGGGCATTGACTGTGGACCCAGGTAAAATGAAGTCCTTGACAGCTTTGATCTTTTCTCTGTTTATCATGATGTTGTTTATTGGTCCAGTTGTGAGGATTTTTCTTTTCTTTATGTTGAGGTGTAATTCATACTGAAGGCTGTGGTTTTTGATCTTCATCAGTAAGTTATCCAAGTCCTCTTCACTTTTAGCAAGGAAGGTTGTGTCATCTGCATAACACACGTTGTTAATGAGTCTTCCTCCAATTCTGATGCCACATTCTTCTTCATAAGTCCAGCTTCTTGTATTACTTGCTCAGCATATGGATTGAATAAGTGTGGTGAAAGGACACGGCCCTGACGCACAACTTTCCTGACTTTAAACCATGCAGTATCCCTTGTTTTGTTCGAACGACTGCCTCTTGGTCTAAGTACAGGCTCCTCATGAGCAAAATTAAGTGTTCTGGAATTTCCATTCCTTGCAATGTTATGTGTAATTTGTTATGATCCACACACAGCTAAATGCCTTTGCATAGTCAATAAAACACAAGTAAACATCTTTCTGGTATTCTCTGCTTTTAGCCAGGATCCATCTGACATCACTAATGATATCTCTTGTTCCACGTCCTTTTCTGAATCCACCTTGAATTTCTGGCAGTTCCCTGTCAATGTACTGTTGCAACCACTTTTGAATGATCTTCAGTTAAATTTTACTCGTGTGTGATACTAATGATATTGTTCAATAATTTCCACATTCTGTTAGATCACCTTTCTTTGAAATGGATACAAATATGGATCTCTTCTAGTTGGTTGGCCAGGTAGCTGTCTTCCAAATTTCTTGGCATAGACGAGTGAGCGCTTCCAGCACTGCATCCATTTGTTGAAACATCTCAGTTGGTATTCCGTCAATTCCTGGAGCCTTGTTTTTGCCAATGCTTGTGTGTTGCTGTGATGCTGGAAGCTATGCCACTGGTATTCAAATACCAACATGGTCTCCCATGGTGGATAGGTTTTGGCTGACGGTCCACACTAAGACAGACTAGGAAGAAGGACCTGGTAGTTTACTTCTGAAAAAAAAAAAAAAATTAGCCAGTGAAAACCTTATGAATAGCAGCAGAACACTGCCTGATACAGTGCCAGAAGATGAGCCCCTCAGGTTGGAAGGCACTCAAAAGACTACCGGGGAAGAGCCGCCTCCTCAAAGCAGAGTTGACTTTAATGGTGGGGATGGAGTCAAGCTTTCAGGACCTTTATCTGCTGATGTGGCAGGACTCAAAATGAGAAGAAACAGCTGCAAATATCCATTAACAACTGGATGTGGAATATATGAAGTATGAATCTAGGAAAATTAGAGATCGTCAAAAATGAAATGGAATACATAAACATCAATATGCTGGGCATTAGTGAGCTGAAATGGATTGGTACTGGACATTCTGAGTCAAACAATTATATCATCTACTATGCCAGGAATGACAAATTGGAAAGGAATGGTGTTGCGTTCATCATCAAAAAAGAATATTTCAAGATCTATCCTGAAGTACAACGATGTCAGTGATAGGATACTATCCATATGCCTTTAAGGAAGACCAGTTAATACAACTATTATTCAAATTTATGCACCAACCACTAAGGCCAAAGATGAAGAAATTGAAGATTTTTACGAACTTCTGCAGTCTGAAATTGATCAAACATGCAATAAATGGTATATTGCATGGCATTTTAGAAACTGCTCTGGCAAAAATTAAGAAATAGAGCCAGATAAAGAGGACGGGCAGTGTTATGGAATATGGTGTGGACAGGGTAAAAAAAAAACAAACCAAGCCCACTGCTGTCGAGTCAATTCTGACTCATAGCGACCCTATAGGAGAGTAGAACTGCCCCATAGAGTTTTCAAGGAGCGCCTGGCGGATTTGAACTGCCGACCTCTTGGTTAGCAGTCGTAGCACTTAACCACTATACCACCAGGGTTTCCTGGCGGGTATGTACACTTTACCTAGGGTGGTCAGGGAAGGCCCCGCAGAGAACAGAGACTTGAAGGCAATGAGGTAGTTTTTGCTGTTGGTTGCTGTGGGGCCTATTCTGACTCATGGTGACCATGTGTGCAGAGTAGAACTGCTCCATAGGGTTTTCAAGGCCGTGACTTTTAGAAGCAGATCACCAGGCCTGTCTTCCAAGATGCCTCTGGGTTGGTTTGGACCACCATCCTTTCCGCTGGCAGGCAAACACTTAATCTTTTGTGCCACCCAGAGACTCCTGTGAGGTAATTAGCCTTGTGGGTATCTTGAGGAAGCACATTTTAGGCACAGGAAACAGCCAGTTCAAAGGCCCTAAGACAAAGTGATCCTGTGTGAGTGAGAAACAGTTGGAAGGCAGAGGGTTGAGCAAGGGTGAAAGTAGAGAAGCTGAGATCAGAGAGGTAAGGGCAGGTCATATAAAGCCTCATAGGCCATTTTAAAGACTTTGCCTCTCCTCTATACGAAAGGAGAGCCCACTGCAGGATTTAAGCAGAAAGATAAAACCAAACTTAAGTTTTAAAAGTATCCCTTTGGCTGCTGTGCTAATTATATACTTTGGAGGTGGGGGAAACAAGAACAAAAGTAGAAAACCAGTTAGAAGTCTACCCAGTAATGTAGACAAGAGAGAGAAACAGTGCAGTGGTGAAAACTGGTCAGAGTCGGTATATGCTTTGAAGGTAGAGCCAACGGGGTCTTTTGAGGGACTGGACATAGGGTGTCAAAGATGGAGAAGCATCAAGATGATGGCAAGACTTTTGGTTTGAGCAAGGAGAAGGATGGTTCTGCCATCAACTGAGATGTGAAAGGCTGCTGATGAAGCAGGTTTAGGTATCAGGGATTCAGTTTTCCTTCACTCTCTGCCTCCAAACCATCATGAAGACAAGATTCTACCTCCAAAGTATCTCTCAAATGTTATCAGTTCTCTCCATCACCTCCACCCAACCCCAGGGAACTGATGGCGACCATCACTCCTCACCTGGATTCTTGAGCTGGTCTCCTGCTTCCTATCCTACTCCTCTCCAATCCATTCTCAAATGCCTTGTGTTGCTTAACGGGTTAGATGGTCTGCAGCCAGACTGATCTTTCATCAACACAAACTGGACCGCACCACTCCCAACTTAATACTCTTTAGTGGTTTCCTGTTGCAGCAGACTCCTTTCTCTGGTTCACAGTCCCTGTACCACCTGATGCCCACTTCCTACCCCATTCTCATTCTTTGCTACTTCCATCCTTGCTGCTAACACAATGACCTTTCTGTTTCTCAAACACACCAAGGTCTGGGACACCTTAGGGCTCCTGCTTGTCTTGACCTCCCTGCCTCGAATGTTCTTCCTCCCACTCTGCATGGGTGTGGCTGGCTCTTTCCCATCCTTCAGGTTTAAATGTTGCCTTCTCAGAGAGGACTTTCCAACTCACCCTAACTAACAGAGGCACCCCCCGCCCATTTTCCTCTATCACAGCATCCGTCATATTTAGTTTTTTTATAATCAGCAAGTATGTACGTGCATGTGTGTCTTTTATTTGCTATTCTCTTGCCTACTCTCCCACCAAACTGTAAGCTCATTGAGGGCAAGGACCATGTCTGCTTGGTTCACCACTATATCCATAAATAGTTACTGATGATCGATAAATATGTGTTGAATAAATGAATGAATGATATTGTATGTAATTTAAGCAATTTATAGCTTAAATGCAGTGAATAAAATTACTCTGAGAACAGCATCCATACATACTCCTTAACACAGCATACAAAGCCCTGGATGATTGCACCCCTGAGACGTGCCATCTCCCTCTCCCCAGGCCATGTTCTGGCCACACTGACCTATTGCTGTTTGGTGAAGTGGCTGTGGCCTTCCTCGCCCTGGCCATTGTGCAGCCTGTTTTCTCTGTCTGGACCACTCTTAGCCCTCATTTCACATAACTTAACTCAGCTTAGATGCCTCTGCCTCAAAGCTCTTCCCTGAACCCTCCTCACGTGTGCTCAGAGAATATTTACTGAATATTTACCAACTTTTTTGTTACCTGCTTACCCTCTACTCTGTCCCAGCTCCTTGAGGACAGGTGGGGGGCTCTAAATCATGCTCACTGTGATAGCACAAGCGTAAGCAGCACAGCACCTGGCACGATGCTCAAAACAGTCATTGAAAGAATGAATGAGCAAATTAATGAATTTATGCTAACAAAGTATTTCCAGGGAAAGGCCTAGGAATGAATAAATGGGCTGGGCTGCTTTAATAAGTAGACTTAATATCTGAAGTTACCACAATAGTTTGCATATTGATAATTATGGTATCGAAGTCCTTTAAAAGTGTTGGTATCTTGGGTAGGTTAAACAGTCTTACTTAAGCTTTTAATATGGTTCATACCATCACTTTGGTTTTAACTCAGCCCAGCTCAACTCATCACAAAAACCATTGATGTTTTTCCTTTCTGTAAAATATACCATGGGGAAAAAGAGAGGAAACATTTATTTAAGTCCAGAAAGAGCAAGAAACTAGAAGCCCTGATGGCTCAATGGTTAAAGTGATCCACTGCTAACTTAAAGGCCTGCAGTTCGAAGCCACCTGCAGCTCTGCAGGAGAAAGATGTGGCAGTCTCCTTCTGTAGAGATTCACAGCCTTGGAAACCCTACAGGGTCACTATGAGTCATTGAATCGACTCCATAGCAGTGGGTTTGTTTTAATCAGAGGACTAGTTAGCAGCAGACATTCAAATCCAAGTCAGACTCCAAACCAGTGCTCATTTGATGGAATGAGCATTCTTCAGACTTTTTTTACTCCAACCCACAGTCATAAACATATTTTATCAACATACACACACACACCTGAAACAAAAGCTTTATGAAACAATACTATCAATGGTAAAATAAAAAGCCTGACAAAGTTAATATCAAATATTATTTCATCAATATATATATATACAGTATAAAAATTCAAGATAAACAGTAGAGAAATAAAATTTAGACATGATTTTTATTTAGTAAACAGGTATACGTACCTGGCTATAAATCTATTCCAGTAGAATACATGAGGGCAAGGCAAAGCATACATCTGGTACTCTGTTGAGTCTGATTTCCTTTTTAAATCCAATCAAAGTTGAAAACACTAAAAGTTCACACAAATAGGTTATTGTGTTTGGTAATGATAGTAATACACTATTTAGCACTGGAAATTTTTCTTTAACCTGAATCCAGATAATAAACATATTGTCTTTTAATCATCCTTCCATATAAAAATTAAATGCAATCATTTATTCTCTTATTTTATCACAAAGTTTAGTTCAATTGTTGATTCAGGGTTTTGAGAAGCAAATGGATCTTTTACCCAAATGCTTTTCTTTCAAGCTTCAGATTTTCCCCTGGAAAGTAATGATTGTGACTTTGAGACGACAGTACATAACAATATCTTTAATTTTATTTCATTCAAACTGATTTTATAACGTTCCTTTCTACGTGGTGCAACAATGTCGGGAACATTCAGAATTATCACATTTATAAGGAAATTTGAAGACTTTAGCCTTTAAATGGAATGCAAGGGCCTCTGGGATTATCCGATCCTACAGCAATATGTGTTACAACAGAGTCACTAAGGCCAGTAGAGGTTCAAGTGGATAGGAATTAGACTGCACCTCTTGACGGGAGGAATATCAAATTATTGCAGTCATCTTTTAAAACTGCCAGACTTCTGGAATCCTTAAGTGAGTTTAACATGTTAAAACACATCATCATTTTCTCCCATGATTTAAATTCAGTTAAGAATGTCAAAAATATCAGGTAAATATGCACTTTCATTATCCAAATATCATGACCAAAAATATTTGCAAAATGAGGTTGTTTTTCAACTCAAAAAAAAGCTCAATGTTATTTCTGAGTTTATATTCCATGCTTAGTTTAGTAGTTTCTGTCACGACAACCAGGAACTCGGCTATAATATGGCTAAGCGAATATGGCCGGTTCCAATATCTGAACATAGTATTTGTAAGGTTTGCTCACTGGCATCTCATTTGATTTCAACAGATCCATGAGGATCTTTAGATGCTAGAGATTCATGATGATGAATAAAACATGGCATTAGTAATTTTTAACAATTTTAAATAACTCTGCCATATTTTCTGGTCATATTTGTTGTCCATGCTTATAATCTCTTTATAATTTTCCCACTTTAGATTATATTGAATCAACAGTGTATTCTTTCAACTCAGAGACTATATCTAACCCAGCTGAAGTGAAATTTAAACAAAGCAAACCCTCCGTAAAATTGTCTTGTAACTCGTATGCCATCTAACTAAACATATTGGCAATTCGAAACATCAGTGCTTTTATCAGGCTGAATCACAAAATCCATACCAGGCTGTAATTGCGTAAAAAGCCTTGCTTCTGTATGTTTGGCAGTACTGGAGATTTGATAAGCTATTATGGTATAATTTTTAATTTAGCAGCTGATTTATCATTTTAACATCAAAAATCACATGTTTCCATAATTTCTGGAAAATAATTTTTAACAGCTGTGTGAGCAGCTTTCTTTTTACATTTCTGTATACTACTAACTAGATGATAATAAGGTTTTCTCATTAGTAGTAGTTGAACAACTAAGAAATTGATAAATTTGGTAATATTTGAGGGACTTATGGGCAGTATATCATGCTGTTTACCCAGGCATGTTTTCAGTTTTGAAGGTTTTAAGTTCTCATTTGTAAGAATATTATTATAAATAATGCATAGGGCCTGTCATTTTTGTTAGGCTTTGCATATTTTACCAAATCACATTTAAATAAGCTTCACTCTAAAGTCTTGTACCTATTTTTTCCTTAGAATGCAGCTCAAATAAAATCGAAAATTTATTAGAGTCAGCATTTTTTTCTCAATCAATATTGTCAGATTTACACCTCCAGATCCAGCACTTGAACTTGAAGTTACCTCTATATTTTTCACATAATCCATTTTCATCTTGTAATAATAGAACAACCCAGTATAAGAGCAATTTATACTAGTTCATTTAAAATATTATAATAGTCACGAACTGGTAAAAAAAAAAAAAAAAGTCAGATGACTACTTTCCAAAAAATACCCTGACCTTTCACAAATGAAAGTTAGTTGAGTCTTGAAATTTGCTGACTCAAATAGAATTCTCCTATACTTCACACTAGCTGCACATTACAACCAGTTGCCATCAAGTTGATTCCAACTCATTGTGGCCCCATGAGTGTCCGAGAAGAACTGCACTCCATAGGGTTTTCAGATTGATTTTTTGGAACTAGATCACCAGGTCTTTCTTCCAAGGCACCTCCGGGTGGACTCAAGCCTCCAACCATTCAATTAGCAGCAGATCACATTAACTGTTGACATCACCCAGGGACTCCTCGTATTAGATTAATATACAATTAAACTGTACAGTGTTAGCACTCCTGTTACAGAATGGATCAAATTAACCACCATATACTAGAAAATCAAATGAGATGCTGTGGTGCAATGGAACACTTTTGCGTGGCCTTTCTCGCATGGTCTTATAATTCCCACCCAAGTGATTGGGCGGGACTGTGTGATAGGGTGATTGTGGCCCACCAAAGGGATTGGTCAGTTCTGCCATCCCACTGAACTTGAAATGAGCCACCCCAGAGGCAGGAAAGACAGGATCCCACCACCACCAAGGAAGAACAGCCAGGAGCCAGCATGTCCTTTCAACTCGGGATCCCTGCACTGAAATCTCCTGGATCCAGGAGACAAAGAGAGTTGCAACACTGAAGGCAGCGAAAAGCAGCACCAGAAACCCAGCAGCAGAGATCTGGCAGCAGAAGACAGCGTGATAGGTTTCCCCACCCACAGAGGGAGAAAGCTGAGTGCTTTTGGGCAGAGGCTGAGGGATAGGGAGAGGCATACCTGTGAGCAGAGCTGGGAAGTGGCTGCCCTGAAGGAAGAACTGTATCCTGAGTGTTCCTGAGCCTGAATTGTAACTACTACTTCCCTGATAAACCCCATAATCGTGAGTATTGTCTGTGAGTTCTGTGTGGCCATTACAATGAATTATCAAACCCAGCAGAGAAGTAGAAAGCGCAGTGGGAGGGACGGTTGGTGTCAGAATTGGTAGGAATGGTGGAGAGAGAAGGCATGTCTGACCTCTGCCTCACAGGAATCAGCCTTGGGCAGTTGCTCTTAATTCTCCTTCCCCCTTGGAAGTTAGAGGAGATCAGACACTGCCCACGTGCTGTTTTTACAGATGCCTACGGCCAGCTACATGATTTGCCTGGCCCAGTGCAAAATGAAGATGCAGGACTTCAGCTAGGGCTAGGGTCAGGGAAATTGATCTCCTTTCCCAGGGCCTACCATCCCAACCTATGGTGCATGGGTGACCCCAGATAAGGGTGACAGGGGTCACGGGGCACAGACAGAAAGGGGGAGTCTGAGTGACCCAGGACCCCAGGAGGTGGTGTGGAGTGGGTGGTTTAGAACTTGTCCCAGGGAGGTGAAGGGAGGCAGAACTGAGCAGGAGCTGAGGCTCCAAACCCCCGGCACATGCTCCATTGTTCTATCCAACTTTACTCGCAAAACACAAATTCAAAGATAAAATTATTGAGAACTTCGAGGTGGTGACCATAGAGCATTGAACTTCAAGCACAGGACTTTTCTGAGTGTGGAGCCCTGTGCAGCTTCACTGGTTACACACCCATGAAACCAGCCCTGGAGATGTCAGTGAGCCCAAAAGTGGATTTTCCATTCCTGGCCAATGCATCTCCTCTGCTGGCCGAGCATAGTAACTGCAGTATGATTTGCAGGGTGAAGACTATGTGATACAATAAGCTTTAAATAAAAATGTGTATCCCCCCCCCCCGCCAAAAAATGTGATGCACTTTCACATTTTTTTTTTTCTTTCCAGTCATGACCCACTAAAATTTTCCCGTTATTGTACCACACCACCTTCCAAGAGCAGTCTGAGTCCCAGGGAAGGCAGAAACCTAGGACTCCCTGGGCTGAAGAGGCAAGGCCAGCCTGGCACTTCTATATTAGTAGGACCTGGACTCTCCCTAGGAGTCCCTGGGAGGTGCAAACTATTAATGCACTCACCTGCTAACCATAAGGTTCAAGTCCACCCAGAGGTTCCTCAGAAGAAAGGCCTGCTGATCTGCTTCTGAAAGATCAGCTATTGAAAACCGGGTCTGTTACAACAATGACCAAAAAAAAGGAGTAGCTGCTGAGGCTGCTTATGTACAATCAAAAACCTCATGGGATTTGATTTCTTGGTTTGGAGTTTAGGGCCATGGTTTCATGGGACATCCCTGTTAATTGGCCTAATGGCAACATGTTTAATGTTTCTGTTCTACCTCCTAGTTTGATGCATAGTGCTTGGAGTCTTAAAAGCTCGCAAGCAGCCATCTAAGGCACAGCAATTGGTTTCTATTCACCTGGAACAACAGAGGAAGAAGGAGAGTCAGGAAAGAGGGGAAGACATGGAAAGTGTGGCTAATTGCCTCCATGAACAACTGCCTTCTTTGCCATGAGACCAGAAGAACTGTATGGTGCCTGGCTACCATTACTCAACATTTTGAACGGTGATTCCACAGAAGAATCCTGACTAAAAGGGGGAAAATGCAGAACAGGATTTAAAATTCTCATGGACTCCAGGCTTCCTGGAGCCATGAAGTTTGAATGAACCCCTGGAACCATTTCCCTGAGCTAATATTTAAACCTTAAACCAAAAATATTCCCTGGGAGGTGGGGCCGAGATGGCTGACTAGGTAGAAGCTACCTCAGATCCCTCTTGCAACAAAGACTTGGAAAAACAAGTGAATCAATCACATACATGACAATCTACGAACCCTGACCATCAAACACAGATCTAAAGAGTTGACCTGAGTGACAGAGACTGAGAACGAACAACCACAGGTAAGCAACGACTGCTTTCAGAGCCTGGAGCCAGCGTTCCAGTCAGAAAACCTTGGAGCTGGGCTTTGGACTGGGCGCAGGGGAGCTGAGCACGGCATCCTGAGACGGCGCAAACACGGGACGCAGCCCTAGGCCCCAGAAGTGACCTCGGAGGAAGCCCAGCCAGTGCACACAGACAGCGCAGCAACGCGGCTGACAGGATGAGAAGTCACCGGGAGGCAGCAACTGATTTTGGAGCCTGGAATGTGGCGTCCCAGCCGGGGAACCTTGGCACTGGGCTTTGGACTGGGAGTGGAGGAACTGACCAAGGCTTCTGAGACAGCACAAGCACAGGACACAGGCCTGACCCTTGAGGGCAATCTCGATCTAGCCAATGCACATAGGCTACACACCCCTCGGAAATCTCGGAT
Organism: Elephas maximus indicus; assembly: GCF_024166365.1. Classification (NCBI taxonomy): domain Eukaryota; kingdom Metazoa; phylum Chordata; class Mammalia; order Proboscidea; family Elephantidae; genus Elephas; species Elephas maximus. Next base: position 71,504,779 of record NC_064822.1, on the reverse strand, counting down.
AGAACAGTCATCACCAAACAAGATAAGTAACTTTGTCTATATTCCGGGGTGCTACTCTCTCCTATTTATCTGATACCTTCCCTCCCGTTCCCAGGTGGCTTCATTAATATTGGAATTTCCTGAGCCAGAGAGTGAAGTGCGCTGTGGTTTTTTTGTGTGCGTGTGCGTTTTGTTTTTTTTGGGGGGGGCTTTTCCTAACCCATTCTCCTAGCCTGAGAGAAGCAGCTACAAAAAACCCAGGGACCAAAAATCCTTCCCTGACTTCCTGAAATTGGACTAAAAATACAGAATCAGCTCCAGCCAAGCATATCAGATCCACAGTCTTGGGCTTTCATCCCTACCGGGAACAAGGTGGCTATTATAATGCAAAGGCAATTCTGATAGGAATCTGACTGTAATTGTTTTAGTCTGGAAAGATAAGTTTCCCAGGTCTGATATCTCTGCGTATTAAACAGAGCCCTCACTGACCCACAACGGGGAACTGAGGGCTGAAGCTCCCCCCAGACCACCTAGCCCCCTGCCTTAGGGGTCTGAGAATGGTGACACCTACCAATATGTAGAGGTACTTGCATTGGGTGCCTAAGATACAGCTGCAGAGCCCACCCACCAAAGTGCTTTAGGAATAGAGACACACCTACCTCACTGGCACTTGGGGGAAGCCTGTTAGCATCCTGCCCCCCCTGGAGTGTGACCTCCTGCTGCTACTAGAATCTGGTGCACACAACTATCACTACTACTCCTCTAGGTGGATAGGTGACAGTCTGCACCATGCACTTGATGACCCAAAATCAGATTCTACTCAAGAATAGTAAATGGACTCTTAGGTTTATATATCTGGTAACAGCACAAACCAGCTGGTAATAGGACATAAGTGATTCAAGAGCTACAACAATCAAGACAGCACAATCTAGTAGCCCATCTATGTATATTGAAAGAAAAAAAAAGATAAGACTCAGTGAGCAAATACGAAATAGATCACTACAATATCTTATAGATGGCTCAGAGACAGCAGTCGATATCAAACCACATAAAGAAGAGGACCATGATTGCTTCTACAACTCCCCAAACTAAAGAATCAAAATCTTTCCCAAATGAAGATACAATCCTGGAATTGCCAGATGCAGAATATAAAAAACTAATTTACAGAATGCTTCAAGACATCAGGGATGACCTCATAAATGAAATAAGGCAATCTACAGAAAAAGCCAAGGAACACACTGATAAAGCAGTGGAAGAAATCAAAAAGATTATTCTAGAACATATGGGAAAAATCAATAAGCTGCAAGAATCCATAGAGAGACAGCATTCAGAAATCCAAAAGATTAACAGTAAAATTACAGAATTAGACAACTTAATAAGAAGTCGGAGGAGCAGACTCGAGCAATTGGAATGCAGAGTAGCGGACCTGGAGGACAACGGAATTGACACAAATATAGCTAAAAAAAAAAATCAGATAAAAGAATTTTAAAAAATGAAGAAATCCTAAGAATCATGTGGGACTCTATCAAGAAGAATAACTTGCGTGTGATTGGAGTCCCAGAACAAGGAGGGATAACAGAAATACAGACAGAATAGTTGAAGATCTGTTGGCAGAAAACTTCCCTGACATCATGAAAGACAAAAAGATATCTATGCAAGATGCTCATCGAACCCCATATAAGATTGATCCAAAAAGAAAACCTCGAAGACATATTATCATCAAAGTTGCCAAAACCAAAGATAAAGAGAAAATTTTAAAAGCAGCCAGGGATAAAAGAAAGGTCTCCTACAAAGGAGAATCAATAAGAATAAGTTCAGACTATTAAGCAGAAACCACGCAGTCAAGAAGGCAAAGGCATGACATATATAGAGCACTGAAGGAGAAAAAGTACCAGCCAAGGATCATATATCCAGCAAAACTCTCTCTCAAATATGAAGGTGAAAATAAGACATTTACAGATAAACACAAACTTAGAGAATTTGCAAAAACCAAACCAAAGCTACAAGAAATACTAAAGGAAATTGTTTGGTCAGAAAATCAATAATATCAGATACCAGTACAACACAAGGTCACAGAACAGAACATCCTGATATCAACTCAAATAGGGAAATCACAAAAACAAACTAAGATTAATTTTAAAAAGAAAAAAATGCTCAAAACAGGGAATCATTGAAGTCAATATGTAAAAGATCACAATAATCAAAAAGAGGGACTGAATACAGGAGGCATAGAACTGCCATATGGAGAGGGAAACAAGGCAATATAGGACAATACAAGTTAGGTTTTTACTAAGAAAAATAGGGGTAAATATTAAGGTAACCACCAAGAGGTATAACAACTCCATAACTCAAAATAAAAACCAAGAAAAACATGACGACTCAGCAAACACAAATTCAACTACTATGAAAATGAGGAACACACAATTTACAAAGAAGAACGTCTCAGCACAAAAAAGTAAGTGGAAAAATGAAATTGTCAACAACACACACAAAAAGACATCAAAATGACAGCACTAAACACATACTTATCTATAATTACATACTTATCTATAATTACGCTGAATGTAAATGGACTAAATGCACCAATAAAGACACAGAGATTCTCAGACTGGATAAAGAAACATGATCCGTCTATATGCTGCCTACAAGAGACACACCTTAGACCTAGAGACACAAACTAAAACTCAAAGGATGGAAAAAAAAAAATCAAGCAAACAAAAAGCAAAAAAGAGCAGGAGTACCAATATTAATTTCTGACAAAATAGACTTTAAAGTTAAATCCACCACAAAGAATAAAGAAGGACACTACATAATGATTAAAGGGACAATTGACCAGGAAGATATAACCATATTAAATATTTATGCACCCAATGACAGGGCTGCAAGATACATAAAACAAACTTTAACAGAACTGAAAAGTGAGACAGACACCTCCACAATTATAGTAGGAGACTTCAACACACCACTTTCGGAGAAGGACAGGACTTCCAGTAAGAAGCTCAATAGAGACACAGAAGACCTAATTGCTACAATCAACCAACTTGACCTCATAGACTTATACAGACACTCCACCCAACAGCTGCAAAGTATACTTTTTTTTCTAGTGCACATGGAACATTCTCTAGAATAAACCACATATTAGGTCATAAAACAAACCTTGGCAGAATCCAAAACATCGAAATTTTACAAAGCGTCTTCTCAGACCACAAGGCCATAAAAGTGGAAATCAATAACAGAAAAATCAGGGAAAAGAAATCAAACTCTTGGAAACTGAACAATACCCTGCTCAAAAAAGACTGGGTTATAGAAGACATTAAGGAGGGAATAAAGAAATTTATAGAATGCAACGAGAATGAAAACACTTCCTATCAAAACCTCTGGGACACAGCAAAAGCACTGCTCAGAGGTCAATTTATATCAATAAATGCACACATACAAAAAGAAGAAAGAGCCAAAATCAGAGAACTGTCCCTACAACTTGAACAAATAGAAAGTGAGCAACAAAAGAATCCATCAGGCACCAGAAGAAAACAAATAAAAATTAGAGGTGAACTAAATGAATTAGAAAAGAGAAAAACAATTGAAAGAATTAACAAAGCCAAAAGCTGGTTCTTTGACAAAATTGATAAACCATTGGCCAGACTGACTAAAGAAATACAGGAAAGGAAGCAAATAACCCGAATAAGAAACGAGATGGGCCACATCACAACAGACTCAACTGAAATCAAAAGAATCATATCAGATTATTACGAAAAATTGTACTCTAACAAATTTGCAAACCTAGAAGAAATGGATGAATTCCTAGAAAAACACTACCTACCTAAACTAACACAATCAGAAGTAGAACAACTAAATAGACCCATAACAAAAAAAGAAATTGAAACGGTAATCAAAAAACTCCCAACAAAAAAAAGCCCTGGCCTGGACAGCTTCACTGCAGAGTTTTACGCAACTTTCAGAGAAGAGTTAACACCACTACTACTAAAGGTATTTCAAAGCATAAAAAATGACGGAATACTACCTAACTCATTCTATGAAGCCACCATATCCCTGATACCAAAACCAGGTAAATACATCACAAAAAAAGAAAATTACAGACCTATATCCCTCATGAACATAGATGCAAAAATCCTCAACAAAATTCTAGCCAGTAGAATTCAACAACATATCAAAAAAATAATCCACCATGACCAAGTGGGATTTATACCAGGTATGCAAGGCTGGTTTAATATTAGAAAAACCATTAATGTAATCCACCATATAAATAAAAGACAAAAACCACATGATCTTATCAATTGATGCAGAAAAGCCATTTGACAAAGTCCAACACCCATTCATGATAAAAACTCTCAGCAAAATAGGAGTTGAAGGAAAATTCCTCAACATAATAAAGGGCATCTATACAAAGCCAACAGCCAACATCACCCTAAATGGAGAGAGCCTGAAAGCATTTCCCCTGAGAACAGGAACCAGACGAGGACACCCTTTATCACCGCTCTTATTCAACATTGTGCTAGAGGTCCTAGCCAGAGCAATTAGGCTAGACAAAGAAATAAAGGGCATCTGGATTGGCAAGGAGGAAGTAAAATTATCTCTATTTGCAGATGACATGATCTTATACACAGAAAACCCTAAGGAATCCTCCAGAAAACTACTGAAACTAATAGAAGAGTGCGGCAGAGTCTCAGGTTATCACATAAACATACAAAAATCACTTGGATTCCTCTATATCAACAAAAAGAACATCGAAGAGGAAATCACCAAATCAATACCATTCACAGTAGCCCCCAAGAAGATAAAATACTTAGGAATAAATCTTACCAAAGATGTAAAAGACCTATGCAAAGAAAACTACAAAGTACTACTGCAGGAAATTAAAAAGGACCTACATAAGTGAAAAAACATACCTTGCTCATGGATAGGAAGACTTAACATAGTAAAAATGTCTATTCTACCAAAAGCCATCTATACATACAATGCACTTCCAATCCAAATTCCAATGACATTCTTTAATGTGAAGGAGAAACAAATCACCAACTTCATATGGAAGGGAAAGAAGCCTTGGATAAGTAAAGCATTACTGAAAAAGAAGAAGAAAGTGGGAGGTCTCACTCTACCTGATTTTAGAACATATTATACAGCCACAATAGTCAAAACAGCCTGGTACTTGTACAACAACAGGCACATAGACCAATGGAACAGAATTGAGAACCCAGATATAAATCCATCCACATATGAGCAGCTGATATTTGACAAAGGCCCAGTGTCAGTTAACTGGAGAAAAGATAGTCTTTTTAACAAATGGTGCTGGCATAACTGGATATCCATTTGCAAAAAAATGAAACAGGACCCATACCTCACACCATGCACAAAAACTAACTCCAAGTGGATCAAAGACCTAAACATAAAGATTAAAACGATAAAGATCATGGAAGAAAAAATAGGGACAACGTTAGGAGCCCTAATACAAGGCATAAACAGAATACAAAACATTACCAAAAATGCAGAAGAGAAACCAGATAACTAGGAGCTCCTAAAAATCAAACACCTATGCTCATCTAAAGACTTCACCAAAAGAGTAAAAAGACCACCTACAGATTGGGAAAGAATTTTCAGCTATGACATATCCGACCAGCGCCTGATCTCTAAAATCTATATGATTCTGTCAAAACTCAACCACAAAAAGACAAACAACCCAATCAAGAAGTGGGCAAAGGATATGAACACGCACTTCACTAAAGAAGATATTCAGGCAGCAAACAGATACATGAGAAAATGCTCTCGATCATTAGCCATTAGAGAAGTGCAAATTAAAACTACGATGAGATTCCATCTCACTCCAACAAGGCTGGCATTAATCCAAAAAACACAAAATAATAAATGTTGGAGAGGCTGTGGAGAGATTGGAACTCTTATACACTGCTGGTGGGAATGTCAAATGGTACAACCACTTTGGAAATCTATCTGGCGTTTTCTTAAAAAGTTAGAAATAGGACTACCATGCAACCCAGAAATCCGACTCCTCGGAATATACCCTAGAGAAATAAGAGCCTTCACACAAACAGATGTATGCACACCCATGTTTATTGCAGCTCTGTTTACAATAGCAAAAAGCTGGAAGCAACCAGGGTGTCCATCAACAGATGAATGGTTAAATAAATTATGGTATATTCACACAATGGAATACTACACATCGATAAAGAACAGTGAGGAATCTGTGAAACATTTCATAACATGGAGGAACCTGGAAGGCATTATGCTGAGTGAAATTAGTCAGAGGCAAAAGGACAAATATTGTATAAGACCACTATTTTAAGATCTTGAGAAATAGTATAAACTGAGAGGAACACATACTTTTGTGGTTACGAGGGGGGGGAGGGAGGGAGGGGGGAGGGAGGGTGGGAGAGGGTTATTTAGTTAGTAGATAAGAACTACTTTAGGTGAAGGGAAGGACAATTCTCAATACACAGAAGGTCAGCTCAACTGGACTGGACCAAAAACAAAGAAGTTTCTGGGATAAACTGAATGCTTCAAAGGTCAGCGGAGCAAGGGTGGGGGTTTGGGGACTATGGCTTAAGGGGACTTCTAAGTCAATTGGCAAAATAATTCTATTATGAAAACATTCTGCATCCCACTTTGAAGTGTGGCGTCTGGGGTCTTAAATGCTAACAAGAGGCCATCTAAGATGCATCAATTGGTCTCAACCCACCTGGATCAAAGGAGAATGAAGAATACCAAGGTCACACGATAACTATGAGCCCAAGAGACAGAAAGGGCCATGTGTACCAGAGACTTACATCATCCTGAGACCAGAAGAACTAGATGGTGCCCGGCCACAACCGATGACTGCCCTGACAGGGAGCATAACAGAGAACCCCTGAGGGAGCAGGAGATCAGTGGGGTGCAGACCCCAAATTCTCATAAAAAGACCAGACTTAATGGTCTGACTAAGACTAGAAGAATCCCGGCGGTCATGGTCCCGAAACCTGTTGGCCCAGGACAGGAACCATTCCTGAAGACAACTCATCAGACATGGAAGGGACTGGACAACGGGTTGGAGAGAGATGCTGATGAAGAGTGAGCTACTTGTATCAGGTGGACACCTGAGACTGATGGCATCTCCTGTCTGGATGGGAGATAGGAGGGTAGAGAGGTTTAGAAACTGGCAAAACCGTCACGAAAGGAGAGACTAGAAGGAGGGAGCGGGCTGAATATGGGGGAGAGTAAGTGGCAGTATGGAGTAATGTGTATATATGCTTATATGTGACAGACTGACTTGATCTTGTAAACTTTCACTTAAAGCACAATAAAAATTGTTTTAAAAAAAATGAAGAAAAAATATTCCCTGAAGTCTTCTTAAAATCAATATTTTAGCTTAACTTGTAAAAAAATATCTACCTTGAGCATTATGCTCTTCTAAGAACTATGTATATGGAATCAAATTGACAACGGCAACTCCAAAGATTAGATAGGAACTTTAGGGGGCAGTGAATTTATGTTAAGGAACAACTCAGAAAAGGAGGGTAAGAATGGTTATACAACTCAAAGAATGTAATCAATATCACTAAATGGTACATGTAGAAACTGTTGAACTGGTGTACGTTTTGCTGTGTATACTCTAAACAACAACAAAATAAATTAAACTTAAAAAAAAAAAAGCTAAAGGAAATCAATAAAGTTATCCCAAAAAGTTGATACAATAAAAGATATTCAGCCTTGAAAATAAATAAATAAAATCTCTAACCATAAAAAAAGAAGAAACCCCTACTGAGCACAATTCTGCTCCAACATACATGGCATTGTCATGAGTCAGAATTGACTCAAGGACAACTTTGTTTTTTTAGAATCTTACTAACCAAGAAGCAATTGTCTCTGGTCCAAGGGGGCCCAACCTCTATATACCTTGTGTTTCCCTAAGAGTTTGTCCTTTAAGCTGGGAAGCATCAGGAAAGACAGCCTGGGATAGCAGCGAGAATACTGGCCAAGAGTCGAGCAGCCATAGCTGTCTCCTCCAACGCTCTATAACCTTGGGTACATCCCTTCGTTTCTCTGGGCCTCAGATTCCTGGTTATTAAATTCCCCATATTATAATACTGGCTTCCTTATTATTAATTATTAATGAAAGGGTTAAGCTCCCTAACCCTTTAACCTCTAACATCCCCTCCAGCTGTGTCCTGTGAGAAGAAGAAAACATTGCAAAAAGGTATTTGGCAAAAGACCTTTGGCCTCTTGACTCTTTTATCTCCATTTTTAATGGGCTCATTGTAATCAATATATTTTGATTCATCAAAGCCATACTGAGCTGTTTGGTCTGATGCTGTTGCTACATAAAAGGCAAAAGAAATGGGCTGTGAGTAATTTGGATTTGCAAAAGGGGCCCGCATTTCCTTAAGGCTGAGCAACAGACGGATTCATTCTATAACCCCAGATTTTAAAATCACAGTAATTAATACCTGGGACAGGTCCTTTTATCTAAGGTGCTCAAAGGGTAATTAACCCATTAATTCACCAGCCTCAAGCCATCAGGAGAGTCAGGAGGAATCTCCCTAGAAGACTAGCATGCCAGAAACAAAACAACACAACAATGAGGAATGACCATGACTAAACAGCCTGAAGGGGGTCCTTTTCATCCCTCTTGGGGTTGGGGTCACCAAAGCAGTTCTCGTGGAAGAATTAAATGGAAAATCCTCCTATTGTTGGACTGGCAGTAACTTAACCACTCACTGGGCTTTTTGAGTGAATTCTCCTGGAGGTCACATTTCATCATCGTGAAAATCCCTTTATCCTTAACTTAAACTTTTCTTTAGCCTTTACAGCTTCAGACAAACCACAATTATGCCCAAAGCTAGTAAAGGGGACAATTCTTGTCCCTCGAATTTTCTTCTCTTAAAGGACAAAATGGCTTTGTAAAGTTAACAAAAAAAACAAAAACGAAGCGGTGTTCTATCTTTAGAGACTCCTTTTAAAGTTGAGGAGTCTCTAAAATAGAACCCCATTTCAGAATGAATTTATCAAGGGTCTATTAAGTTCCCGACTTATTTGCAGGTGGTTTCCATGAGAAGCATCTGTGAAAGACCACACTACTAAAAAGTACCTTCCAAGAAAGCCTGGAATTCTATCATTAGAATCATTCAATTCATCAATCTATCCATCACCTAGGAAGTGCCCCAACTGGACAAGGTGCTATGAGAGCATAAAATGTAGAACCTTACCCCCAGGCAGCTATAAATCTAATTGGGGAATAAGGTTCCTGTACAAATAAAACAGCAGCAAATGATACAAGGCAGAAAATATAATTTTTACAAATTTGATTAGGACAGACAGTAAGTGTTCTTGAGTTCACGGTGGGAGGTGATCAGCGAGGTAGAGAGTGATTAGGGAAAGCTTCATAGAGGAGATACGAAGAACTATATCTTAGAGGTTGGGAATGTATTTGGATGGGAGTAAAGCAAGAGACACTTCAGCAGAGGGCAAGCAGGTATGAGCTTGTTTCTTTGTGGGGCAATGGGAAAATTCGCTTGGCTAACCCACAGGGCCTGAAGATCTGAAAGAAATAAAAGTTGGATAGGAAAGGTAAGGCCAGATCATGGAGCATCTTGAAACCAGACTAACATGTTTAATGTGCAGTGATTTGGGGTCTTCAGAAGTTCTCTGTCAAAATGTAAATATCCAGGAAAAGAACCAAGGAGTGAATTTTGGGGAACAGATGGCACAGGCCAGACACTGACCTGTGGACTTTATTATATATCATCACAGGAGAAAATTAATATGTGATACCAATATCACCTTGAGTTCTGAGTTCTTTAGTCCTGAGACCTAGGAATGTCCTGATAAAATGAGACCCAGGCAAGAGCATTCTGATGGAGGTGAGGAGGGCAAGGATAGAGGGAAATGATAGCCAAAGCCTTGGGCAATGCCAGAAATGATTGGTCCAGTTAGCGGCCCACACTGGATGGACAGCCAGGACCGGGAGAAGAATTTCCAAAAGGGAGTAGTAGAGTGGACTTCCTCTTTTGGAAATTTACAATTCTGCCAAACGCTGCCTTTTAATGCAAATAACCATTCTTATGGGCAGGTGAAACTCTTATTCCTTTGTTGAACTGGAGGCTCTTTTGGATCTTACAATTAAAATCAAGATGTGTGAAAGTCTCTGGAGATGGCTTTTCTAGAGAGTGTGTCACAAGAAGAATGAAGTGTGAGGCCAGCTGAGGACCTCTCATAGGCTCCTGAACACGTGGAGGATACAGGGAGGAAACAGAATTCCTAAATTCGTACCCCTTCAGACCCACCCTCAGGCTAAGGTGCCTCTGGCCAGCAGTAGAATGAAAAATGTTCTCAGCAAAGAAATATCTGTAGAAAATTTGCTGTGAAACTGGAGTAGGTGTGTCTTTCTGTCCTTCCGGCTCTTTTTATAGATGCTGCAGGAACGTGAATGAGGGCATACAGTTCTTCCGCCCATTTTGGAAGAGATTAAAGAAGCTGAGGTTGTCTCCTTCTTACTCATTGGCAGTTACAACCTTGCCTCCACTACAGCCTCAGCTGCCAGAGGGGACACAGAGAAGGTAAGTCGGAGGTAAGGGGCCGTGCCCACAGCTATAAACCTGGATCACTCCAGCCATCAGGCTTGGGAATAACTGAAGGGGCGTAAAGCTAGTGAAGTAATTTTTCCAAGTGAGTATGCGGGATGCAGACTTTGGTGTTAAACTGTCCAAAAAGTTATTTGAAAGCTGGCACTATTTTGTATAATTGTTTGATAAATAAATGGTAGGTGTTTAATAATAACCTCTTGCATTGGGTTGACTTGAATTGAATGAAACGAGGAAACAGTCGCCAAAATTACTGGGAATTACTGACTTTTTCAAGCAGTGGATCAGTGCCTAAAATGACTCAATGATCCATTAATGTTGGCAACTCTTATTCTGGAGCCTGATATAACTGAATTTCCATCCATCATGCAAAACCTTGTCACACTCATTTTATGAAAAAGATTCTACATTAGCCTTTAAAGAGCCTTGGTGGAGATTGTGACATAGAGATGGATGAATAATTTAGGGCCCCCAAGTGGAGTCTGTTCTGCTTTTCCCAGCAGAAGGATGGAGCTCAGCTAGTTTTGAAGGTTTGGCGTTGTTTTCCTCATTTCTTTTACTGACACCCCATACACAAGGGCTATAAATTTTGAGGTAATATATGTGGCAGTATTTCCTGTCCCTTTGGACCGTTTATAAATATGCTTTTGATTTTTTTTTCCCCTAGGGAAGCATAACATTTAGATAAGTACCAAGAGTCAAACAAAATGTAACTCGGCTCTCTCCAGCATCTAGTGACAATTTGAGGCAAGCCATTTTATTTAGTATGCCCAGGGGTCTTCATTTTAGAATGAGACACATTTATAGTGTCCTGTTTGGCCCAGGACTATGCAAAGGTGCTCATGTGGATGAATATAAAGTGCTAAGTTTGTCTTACCTTTTTTCTACAGAGGATCAGAAGACCGTTCTCGTGAGGGCCACCTATAAGTCACCATGTATGATGACTGCATTGAGTCCAATGGGGATTATTATTTCCTCTGTGACACTGAGGGGGCATGGGGCATTGTTCTGGAGTCTGTGGCAGCAATTGGCATAGTGGTTACAATTATACTGCTCTTGGCATTTCTCTTCTTCATGCGAAAGGTTCAAGACTGCAGCCAATGGAATGTCCTTCCCACCCAGCTCCTCTTTCTCCTGGGTGTGCTAGGGCTCTTTGGCCTTGCTTTTGCCTTCATCATCCAGCTCAATCAGCAAACTGCCCCTGTACGTTACTTTCTTTTTGGGGTACTCTTTGCTCTCTGTTTCTCATGTCTCTTGGCTCATGCCTCCAACCTGGTGAAGCTGGTCCGGGGTAGAGTCTCCTTCACTTGGACAACAATTCTGTGCATTGCTATTGGTTGCAGCCTGTTGCAGATAATAATTGCCATTGAGTATGTGACTCTCATGATGACCAGAGGTATGATGTTTGTGCACATGACACCCTGTGATCTCAACGTGGACTTTGTCGTACTCCTGGTCTATGTCCTCTTCCTGATGGCCCTCACATTCTTCGTCTCCAAAGCCACCTTCTGTGGCCCATGTGAGAACTGGAAGCAGCATGGAAGGCTCATCTTTGTTACTGTGTTCATCTCTATCATTATCTGGGTCATATGGATCTCCATGCTTATGAGAGGCAACCCACAGCTCCAGCGGCAGCCCCAGTGGGACGACCCCGTCATCTGCATTGCTCTGGTCACCAACGCGTGGGTTTTCCTGCTTCTGTACATCATACCTGAGCTCTGCATTCTGTACAGGTCACGTAAGCAGGATTGCCCTTTACAGGGCAACACCGGCCCAGTGCCAGGCTACCAACACAGCTTCAGAGTGGAGAACCAAGAGCTCTCAAGAGGTACTTTCCGAGGGTTTCAGGGAACAGGGAGGCTCCCCAGTGGAAGAAACAGGAGAGAAGTGGGGTGCCAGAATGGGCCAAAAAGTAACAAAAAGGGAGTGGGTCAGATTGTAGGTAGGTGTCTTAATAGCTGAGGCATGGAGATGAAGACACCCAGAAACAAGAATAAACTTTTATGAAAAATCAGTTCTTCCAAAATATGGAGATTTATGGGGAGAGACCAAAAGAGGCATGAAATCAAAGGCTTCAAATGATGAGGGTGTGGCTCTGAGTACTCAGGCTGGGTAAAGGCACCCACTATAAAATGAGTTAACCAGCCACAAACTAGGCTGGGACTATGTAATTGCATGACATATAATAAGTCCAGCTGCTTTAGCCATCAAATACAGAAGTCAATCCTGGCATCAGTGATTGACACTTTTAAAATTTAAGTCCCCAAGCTAATTTACCCAAATATAACACTAAACTGGTTTGTAGGGCTTATCACCTCATTAAAGTCACAATGCCCAACAGCTTCTGGATTTTTACTTTTCAAACCCTTCATTGCTCAAGACTGTTCAAGGTTTACAAAAAGCCACAGGAAGAGCCATTAAATCTGAATCCTGGGTAAAGGCTCAGATATATAGTCTTTAGTTAGAATAAAGCAACTTGCTTATGTGACATTTTCGTAATAATTTTTTATCCTTATATAAGACCAGGGTAGCTGACTATACTTTGTTAAGGAATAAGATATATTATCCACGACAACAAGGATGCTTGAACCCCAACAAACCTGGAGGAAATATTAGCTAATTTTAGTTCTCTGGAAATATGTCAAAACTCATGAGTTCCTTTATGAAACATCTGGCCTATTATTCATAACCCCATATCATAGTTTTACATTAATTTTGTGTCTTAATAGGCATCTGATTTCTCACAATTTATTTCTAATGCACAAAAATGATGTTATTTCATATATTGTATGGCACATATAATGTTCACTAGACTAGAAAATTAATGGAAGATTTCCTTTTAAGTACATACACTTTTTTGAGCTGTAATCTATGGGTAATTACATACTCAAATTAAATCCTGTTCAGATAGATGCATCCATTAATTCTTTTCAGCTCAGTTGACCAAGTCGGAAATTGACACCATACATGCTTCCTATAAAAGTTTTTAACTGCTTGTTGGTGATGCCCAATCAGATCCCTGAGGTGTGTGGTAGAATTGCAGAGTCAACCTTTCTTGAAACTACATTTCATAGTGCTCAGCAGAAGATTGGATAAAACTGCTTGTGTTTGTTTTGTTTTAAGTATGTTTCCAAGAAACAAAAGCCAGAGAGAGACAGAAATTCTTGGAGGTTCACAATAACCCAGTACACACTGGGACTTGTAGTAACCAATACTCCATGCCCCCAAAATATTAGGTAAGTTTTTAAAGCATTCTAAGGAGTGTCTGAGTTGAAGAGCAAGGGCTTGAGGAGGTACAAGGTACCTGGTTTAGTCAGGACTATACTTATTATCCAAGCATGATTAGAAAATTATTCTGCAAATGGTAGTCAATGCCAGTGTAACATATCATTTGGTAAAATATATATATATATATATATATATATATATATATATATATATATATATTTACCAATAGTATAGTAAAGAACACAGAGATTGCTCTGAGATTAAACAGAATAACCAGAAACTTAAGCTCAGAAAATAGAATCAGAATTTAGGTAACCTGGGAAAAGTAAATCAAAAATTAGAGGAATGAATAAAACTCAATAAAACGTGCAGGAGTATGCCTGGCTAGGAAAAACAAATAGATACAGAATAGTAAGAGTCAGGAAAGTATAAGCAATAACTTGAAAAACCCTAAGTGTTATCCTAGATCATGAACTGAGGTGGAAAAGCAGCTTACCACTGTCCTTGTTTTATTTGCTCAAGAAACAAGCACAATGTGACTCCAGTCATATAATTATTCGATTACCACTGGGCTATGGGACCCAGAATTATTCAGTTGAGGGAAGAGTAGGACGAGGGGTGATTAGCAGGGAATTCCACAAATATGAAGACCTCTCCCTAAGAGGCTGTTGTCCTGTGTCTTCCAACTCCAACTAAAAATGGAAATGCATTCAAACTGAAGCATGAGAGATTTAGATTAAAGATGAAAATAAGAGTTGATGAGTACTGAAACAGCTCAGCAAAGAGGATTAAGGACTCCATTTCCCTGGAAGTTTTTAAAAAGATTAGGCTTTATCTCTCTGAAGTGGCTTAAGGACTTAATTCCAAGATACAAAAACATCTGGATGGAGAGTTAAAATGCAATCAAGCATGTTGCTACAGGACCTCAAACAAATGGGCCTAAATATTCCTTGCCCTGTGTTATGAGTGTGTTCCTGGAAAGCTGTAAATAGTAATTGAACTTTTAAAATCAGTTGCTGTCTTAACTAAGCCTCTAAAATGTGATATAATTTGCAGAGATCTTAAATATAGAAGAAAATCATTCAGGAATCTTTTTTATGAAAGGAAATCTTTTAATGATTGCCTGTTTTATCTGTTTCAGATTGATTACAATTTTGTTATATCAAGTTTGCTAAAAGCAAGATCCATCTACCTTTGAAAGTATCACATTACCGACTGCACTTTTGTATCTACTGTTTGAGTTTGGACAAACTCGTATGTTTCTTTTTTAAGGTACTAGGACAAGTATAAGCAATGAGTCCACATAACATAAAATGGATCAATGAGGTGAAGCAAGAGAAAAGAATTCCTGCAAACCTAAGTCATTCAGATTGTTTTCTTTAGCAAACACCAAATTTTGCTGAACATAGCCCTTTTTGACAATTCGCAACTTCTTTTTTTCTTCAAGCACCTACCTTACCAGGGGAAACCCAATTTGAATGGTCCCGAGCAGTATAATTTTTGTTTGTTCGTCTGTGGGAAGCTTTTTTGTTTTTTTGCCACCCTGAAGAGCCCACAGGTCAGAAAGAGAGAACTGAGATAAAGCAGGGAAAGAGACAGTGAGCCATGGGCAGGATTTGTTTGCTTGGTCTGAGGAAAGAGAAAGCAAGGACAGTAACATTAATAAAGCCTGAGGAAGCATCAGCATAAGCAGGCAGCATGGGGCATCAGAAAGAGCAGAATCTGGCCCCGCACATCCTGGCTTTGAGACTCGCTCTGCCTCTTACCAACTTTGAGACCATACCAAGGTCCTCAACTTCTGGGAGCCTCAAACTCTTTGTCTTTAAAAAATGATTACAATGTCCCTGCCTCCTCTACATATAAATGCTAGATCTTACTTATCCTATCAAGATTTCACATCATGAGGTGGTTGCAGGTTTAACACACAGAAAGACTCAGCCTTTTGATAAAGCCATGACCAGTAACTAGAGCTGTACGAATTGGGCTGCTTTCATTTATGACCTGACCTGATGAGACAAGATGTTGGATGAAAGTTTGTTGCCAAGGGACTGAGCGTGAAGGAGGCTTTCATGCCACAAAGAACAAAGTTTAACCAAGGATTAGTTCGTTCTGCCACATAGCAAAGACGGGCACGTCATATGTCACAGAATCAAACCCTCTAAAAAGTCCCAGTAGGAGCAGTATGACGGAACATCAGTAGTAACTACACCAACACCAATAACAATAATATACAGGAGACAGCACATATGAGGTTTTCTATATGTTGTTGTTTTGTGTGGTTGAGTTGGTTCTGACTCATTGTGACCCTATAAAACAGAGCAGAACTGAGTTTCCAAGGAGCGGTTGATGGATGCAAACTGCCAACCTTTTGGTTAGCAGCCAAGCTCTTAACCACTGCACCACCAGGGCTCCAGGTTTTCTATATAGCATGCATTATTCTAAGGGCTTTACATATATTAATTGGTTTAATCCTCAAATAACCCTACGAAATAGATTTACTATTACGGTGACCATCATCCTTCTCTTATTCCCCTCAGGAAACAAAGGCAATGAAAGGTTAAGGAACTTGGCCCCCGATAGCAAAGCTAACAAGTGAAAGAGCCACGCAGTCCTGCTCCAGGTTCATGAGCTCAATGTTAGAGCCTCTAAGTTAGAGCCTCGTCAAATAACGAATACATACTGACCAAGTGCCTGACCTTAGAGAGGAAGCAGCCAAAAAGCAGATACAGTTCCTGTCTTCATGGAGCTTACAGCCTGGTTGAGGAGACAGACATTAAACAAATAACTGTGTGTACATGTGATTATTCTGTGACAGTATAGAATTATCTCTAGGAATTTTTTTTATTATGTCCAGTTTAAAATTTGAATCAAAGCTTGTATAGTATTGAGCCTAAAGAGACCTTAGAGATAATCTAGTTTTATTTATTTTACCGTTGAAGAGCGTGAGATGTCCAAGGTCACACAGGTTATTCTGAGAGAACAAGGACTGACCCAGCACTAGTGTTCTTTCTCTAGAAAGTGATGACTCTTCAGCCTCTTCAATCATTAAACACAGATGTTCTTCTCCTGAACGCAGAATAACTATCCATCTACAACCTTCCTAATCAACTTTAGAAACATTTTTTTCATCACGGATTTTTTTTTAAAAAAAAAACAGCTTAAACTGAGTTTTTTTTATATAGCATTTTCTTGCTTTAGAGGGTCAGGAGCCTCTTGGCAAGCCATTGAGTCTTCCCTTGTCCTCATGTGCTGTTTCTACATAAACCTCTGACATTAACTCAGCCCTCCTTTGGCTTTCAGCCCGAGACAGTGATGGCGCTGAGGAGGATGTAGCATTATCTTCCTGTGGTACCCCCATTCAGCTGCAGGTAAATGTGCTCGTCTACTTTCACCAGAGCAAGCACTCCTTACTCAGAAGAGCCTTCAGGGTTCATTTCCAATGGTGTTTACCAACCTGAGAGAGGAGAGGCAGGGCAAGAACATCTCTAAAGGTGTGTGGCGCTTGAGCCATCCAGATTTGAGCCATACCAGAACAGTGTAACAAGGACAAGTCACGCCTTTTGCCTCTGCCAAGCCCTTTTCAGTCCTCTCCACCACCGCCATCAACAACATATTTTAAAGCAGGTAGAATGTCCAAGGAAAGAAAAGGCAGCTTGACAGATTTGTCTGAGTGTGAAGAGGAGCAGCAGGCTCAGGCTTTTTTGCCTTGGGAACAACAGGGAATTGTTAATATGTGTGAGCACGGGATCTGTTTTTAGAATCAGTGGTCTAAATGTATCCCCTGAGCCCCCCTGGCTGCCTCTCTGAGTCACTGTCTCGCTCCAGCAGCCCAGGCTGACCCAAGAACTGGGTTAGGTCTGTCATCATCATCTGGATGCCCAGATGGGTGTACCAGTTACAATCCTTTCAGGCAAAAACAGAGGGAGTGCTGCTGAACTGAACCGGAGGCAACTCATATTTGTGCAGCTCTTGTATTATGGGGACCAAAAGTAACTACAATCCAAGAGTGAGAGTCACGCTCAGACCATTTGTTCTAAGAACTTTATTAGGCAATCCTAACTAGGCAAATCCCTCTGGTACATTATCTGGAATTTAGCCTTTTCCTGGAATGACACACAAACACATGTATAGCTATATCATTTGTTATAATTAACCCACGAGAGGGCATTTACACAATGAAAAAATCTTTCCTGGCCCCTCCAAGAAGTTCTTGGATTTGTTTCAATTTCCAGGGACCTGCTAGCTATTCCAGAACCTTGCCAAAAGATTCCTGTTAACAACTAAGAGGAGAGATGGTAGGTAAAGAAGTTCTGATGTGGGTAGACTCAATGTTTTCTTCTTTTTGTTTATTAACAAAGGATTAGATGATGGTGAAATGATAATATTTCAGAGATAGTTCTGGGGAGTATCACCTCTTATGTTGGCTCAGAAAGTTGATGAGGCGTTTCTTCCTTTCCAGCCTGTTGATCCCACACAAGAGTATTTAATCCCACGGGCTAAACTAAGCCCCCAGCAAGATGCAGGATTATAAAGTCCACAAGAAATATGAGTAGCGAAAACCCAGGAGATGATCCTGGTTAACAGAGCCCTGATGAGCCCCCGCGGAGCCCACAAAGTCCTGTTACCAACAGAGCATCGACTTGTCTTTTTTCCTGTTAACTAGCTTCTCCATCTGTCTGGACTCTTCATCACAAAACTGCTCTTTCAAGTGTAATTACAGTCTTGTTGGCCACCCTACCTGGACTGTGTGTCTTTTTCTTCATTCACGTAACTGAAAAATTCCTTTCCTTAGCAATGCAGGGAAGAATTGGTGCCTCTTACTAACAGGCCCCAAAGACCCTGGTCTGAAGAAATTAGGGTCATGCTAATGTGAAAAAGATTAGTGGCAACTTACTACTGGATTACTCCTCTACACATTTTCTATAAAGGGCCCCTAAGTATGATTGAAGGTCCCTGGGTGGCGCAAACAGTTTGCACTCAACTGTTAACCTAAAGGTTGGAAGTTCAAACCCTCCCTGAGGTACCATGGTGGGGGGGGAAAAAGCCTGTCGATCTGCTTCCGTTAAGATTACAGCCAAGAAAATCCTATGGAGCCGTTCTGTTCTATAAGGCATTTGGTCACCATGACTCGGAATCGACTGACAGCAAATAACAATTGACTTAGAACTTGTGATAAATCCCCACAATTGGGCAATTTAAATAACATAGACATTTTCATGGACTTGCAGGCCGGCAGGTTTTCTACCATGGTGTTACCATGACATACTAGTATGGCAGCAGATGTGGTGAGGTCAATAACCGGCTTTGATGAACCAGTAACAGCAAAGAAAGAGCCACCCCAGCTGATACTCATAAAGGATTTTACGTGGTGAACATAAAAAGCCCAGCCTGTCTGTCTTGTTCCTAATGAGCCTTTACCTCTGCACCAATGACCTTGCTATCATTCCTCATGCAGCCCCACATCCTTCTCAATGGAGTCGTCTGTCATTTGTGTCCAAACCCACCAAAACCAAACCCATTGCCGTGGAGTCAATTCTGGCTCATAGCAGCCCTATAGGACAGAGTAGAAGTACCCCATAGGATTTCCAAGCCTGTAATGTTTACGGAAGCAGACTGCCACATCTTTCTCCCACGGAGCAAGTGGTGAGATCAGTCGCTGACATTTTGTTAGCGGCTGAGCCACCAGGGCTCCTTCCTTCATATCCATTTGTTATATATAAGTGGACCAGAGTCAGAGGCATGCTGTCAGAAGGGACCTTAGGGTCTAATTCAGCCCTCTTACCTTGCAGATGAGAAAACAGAGCCTAGAAGAATGGAATGGCTTGCCCAAAGTCACACAGGGTTAGTGGTGGACCAAGTCCTCTGACTCCTAAGCCAGTCTTTTTATAGTCCACTAGGCTTCTCCTAGGAGACCTGGTGATGCAGTGGTTAAGAGTTCGGCTGCTAACAGAAAAGTTAGCAGTTTGACTCCCCCAGCTGCTCCTTGAAAACCCTATAGGCAGTTCTACTCTGTCCTATAGGGTCCCTGAGTCAGAATCGATTTGATGGCAACGGGTTTGGTTCGGGTTTTCTTAGGGTTTTCTATCTTACATTTCTGTATTAGCATTCAAGCATGTTCCCCTTGAGAACCCAGTGAGGTATTTCAGACCAGTGAGTGTTGAGTGCCTGCTATGTGAAAGCGTGTTGAAAAAAAGCAAAACCTCTGTACGCATAAGAGTGTCTGTAACAGATAATGTGCACAGATTGTTCCGTAGCAACAAATACGCCCTGAGCACATAACAAGGTACCAGGAACCACACTAGTATCTAGCACTAGACAAGGCAGACAACATTGCTTTGGGGGAGCTTACATCTCAATGGGGGGATGTAACACAATGCAGAGAATTTTGGAAACATAACTCCCTCGTTTTACAGATGAGGAAAAGAGACTCACCAAGGATAACACATCTGGAAAGTGACAGAACCAAGACTAGAATCCAGGTCCCCAACTCCTGTTCAAGGACTCATCCTCTACCCAATGTTCCAACATTTTCATATAGTTTTCTACCCATAAAACCTACTGCTGTCGAGTCAATTCTGACTCAGAGCAACCTAAAAAAAGGGCCGAGCAGAATGGCCCTATAAGATTTCCAAAGTCATAATCTTTGTGGAAGCGGACTGCCACATCTTCCTCCCGGGGAGCCACTGGTGGGTTCAAACCGCTGACCTTTCAGTTAACAACTGAATGCTTCACCTCTGCACCACTGGGCTCCTTTATAGTTTTCTGCTCCACTAAAAAAATATAGCTGCTTTTTAAAAATCTGTGCCCTTTTATCAGCACTAACAAGTACCTTAGTAAATGACCAAAGAATTTGACCTTTTGTCTTTATTGGCAATGAAAACCTGAGAGAAGAATGTTTAAATACTCAAGAAAGACTCTGACCTCTAGAAGAGGGGGCACGCTATTTAACAAACCGCATGAAAGCCTGAATCTGGGAGTCGGAAGCAAGCCATACAACTGGCATCTGCTCTGGAAGACCAGTATCAATGACCCTTCTAGTTTTTATCCCAGAAATGACACTCTCAGCATAATTTTGTTTTCTTTTGCCTGGTTTTGCAGGAAGGAGATATTTCTGTAGAGTCTTCTAGCAAACTGTATTAAACGCATTGAAGCCATACACGATGGCTAATTTTGTTTCACAAAATGTCTTTCCTAAAATCAGTAAAAAGGTAAAGTTGAACCTCTTTGTACCAAATTGCCTTTGAAGTTTACAGTACTATTTTACCGAATTTTGGATTATGTATTAGTTTTTTTTTTTTTTATTAGTTAGCTTTGGGGCTTTGGGGGTTGCGAGGAAGAGTGTCTTGTTGAGGTGGTTTCTGGAATGGAACTTTATTGTACGTTTACGCACACCAATAAGGGAGACAAAGCTCTCTCAGAAAGACCAGCACAGTCATTCAGCTGGCCTCATGGAGACTGAATGCTGGCAGGCACTGGGAAGACCACCACCACCCCTCGACAGACTCTCTCAGCAGCTTTGCTGCTTTCCACACTGTCTCTGCTTCCTTTTAGGGGTATTTTCACTTATCCGCCCACCACCAGCTGACTGGCTCTCTCCCCATATGTCATAGCTCAGATTCCTGAGAGACATTCTGGTTGGTCCAGCTGATCATCATGTCCTTGATTGGGAATTCTTTCCCATCAGACCTCCTGTTAAGTTACAACCAGCCTGTGGATTGGCTGCTCTTGAGTCAGGTGCCCACCATTGGTTCAGTCTGCTGTTGCTGCCTTGGTCGTGTGGCACAGAACTTAGTCACATCTGTCTGCTCTCTCTGTGGGAAGCTGTGCGGAGGGAAATTTTCTCTGGATAGCAGGGAGAGGCATAGCATGAACCTTGAGTGACCAACACAGGATACTTTAATCCAGAAAAATATGATTTTATGCAATTACAGAATATTTTCATGAAAATACATTTTAATTCCCTTTGAGTTTATGCAGCAGTTCACATAAAGCTTAAAAAATAGTCTTCTAAGTAGAGATCTATGAAGAACCCACTTTAAAAAATAGATTAAGCTATGATTAGCATATTGTACTCAATTCAATTATTATTTGAAGATCTAAACTCACTTATACATAATGGATTACATCATTTGAAAGATATCTATTCTCTTAAATATTTTAGATAGTCCCCTTCTGATTTTCCTTACTTATCTGATTTTATTATTTTATCCAAAAGAAGGGGTACCCATGAAAACTTCATTTTAAAGTACCTGCCTGTGTAGAATTAATGTATGCTTCATCTTGATGTACCTGATTCAAAGACCATCAAAGATTTGTTTCCCTCCACACTAAATTTCAGTCTCCCCCATAAGCTTCAAAGGCTTTCTACTTATCATGCTATATTTCAACCTGTGGCCAAGCTAAACTTCCCATTTATCTATTCTTCCTTCTTCTTTTAAATAAGCTCTCCTGTGTTGGCCAGATTCGTGTCTTCTTGTCCTTCTTTTTCTCCTTCCACATTTTCCAAGAACATTCATTGATGGTGTGGGGACACAAACTTGTCACACACCAAACCCAACTAAGTTGTGGCAGAATGAAGTTTCCTTTTTTTCTTGCAACTAAGATGTTAAAGAAGATATTTCTGCAGTATCCTCTCAGAATTAGCCCAATCATCTATTTTAAAAGCCACAATTAGTGAGGAATAAGCTAGAAAAGATGTGTTTTGCTACTTGGTACAAAGGCCTCTGTTTTTCACTTGTGAGAGGCACTTCTTCCTGAATGTTAAATGCTGGTGATCATGAAGGCATTGACTTCTGAGGAGACAAGCTTGACATCTGAATAAAGAAAGATGTTTTCTTGGAGTTGTTAAAAATGTCTTTGTGGCTCAGGCCAATTCTAAGCTACTGGTTTCTTGTGAGAGATCATTTTTGCCTCTCTTCAAAGACAGAGATTGTTTAGAATGAAGTGTGAATTTTAACATATACCAGGACATATTTATCCAAAGGACTTCAAAGTGGTTACCTCAGAAGGCACAAAATGCTGCCATTGCTCAAAACGTTATTAAAGAAGGACTCAGTGCTTAGGGGACAGTGAGTTTCTGTTAACGGTGATGGGAAAATTTGGGAACAGATAAGGGTGATGGCTAAAGAACACAATGAACACAATTAATGTCACTGAACTGTACATGTGAAGATTATTGAAATGGTAAATGTTTTGTTACATATGTGTTTACCATAATTTTTTTTTAAAGAGTTAAAAATAAGCATTATTAGAATGCCTTTCCTGGAGCTGCATTCAAGAATATCTGAAGAAAATCAGTGTGGCTGGACTTCTGTGACAGTCAAACTGTGTTTTCTGGACCAGGGAGGTGAGTTCATTATGAATTTTTATATTGAGCTGATCCACTACTCTAAGATCTACCAAGTGCATTTTGGAAAAACCAGTGGATATCCTTCTGGAGTTTTCTAAAGATAGTGAAACTATTAGAACGTGAACCATATTCAGTATCTAGTCAAATCGAATATGAAGACCCAAATAGTATGGTTCTTCAGGTGTCATCATAGGATTCAGGATGAACTAAAATGGTAGAAATCTCAGTTGCATTTTTTACTGTACACTAACTGTAGGATAATGAAGTATATGCAGTAAAGCAGATACAGACGGAGCTAGCCAAGAAAAAAAGGTCAAAACACAGGTAAAGAAAACATGGATTATAGTGTTGCATACATATTTCAATTTATAAAACTGACATTCTTTAACTCATTATCGAGTCCTTTATATGATATAAATCCACTAAGGGAGTACACTGTGCTTTTAAAATTCCTTTTTAATGTAAAAATTTTAATGTGAAATCCACCCCTTATTCTGTTTCAAGACCCACTGAATGTACTGAGGGGGATGGGTTTTTTAAAATATATACCACAAATGGAATGTTTTATTTTAGTTTCCATCTGGACTTTATTTGCATGTGGAAGAAAGTTGTGTAGACTTCATCTGCATTCATTTTTAAGTCCCTTAGTGTTTAATTCAGTGGCATTATTGCCAAGGCAATTTATTATGGAAAAAAACTGGGCTTTTCAATTTTGTTATGAATATATAGCTGATTCAGATTAAAAGAATGTTTCCTTTATCTGTGTTACTATTAGGATTTTGTCTTAAAAGCAAATGAAATTCTACAGTGAAAAGATACCCCTATATAGGCTAATAATAACAATAGATTTTAAATAGCACTTTACAATTTACAAATGATTTTTACATCCACTATCTCATTTAATCCATTGACTGGGTTAGGCAATGATTTTTCAATGGTGGAAAAACAAATAAACAGTAATAAAAATTCCTTCAATGCATAATTTAAGGTATATTCTGGCATGACTCTTAGTATTTATTCTCAAACACTACCTGCTATCTAAGAATTAGAAAATTCTAAGTGTGCATGTGCGTGTATTGATAGATATACACGTGTATATATCTTACTCAGATACTAAGAATCTCATCTAATAAACCACATTTGGACCACTATCACTCTGCTATTTTTCACAGCATAATCTATATTACCTCTATAAAATAAAATAGACACATATCCCTGGAGGGTCCATCTTTATGGAGAGATTTTACTGAAAGAGGTCCAAAAACAGACCGTGCTTTTTATTTGTAGCTACAGTTGTTATTGCCATGTCCTGCTGTTGATAACCATTTTTCTAAATACCAAACAACTGGTGGAAGTAGTTATTTACAAAATATGATAAATCAGCCAATTTTATGGAGCCACTGTGGTGGTCATAAGTGTTTTTTGCTCAGTATTTCCAAATTCTCCCGCCTTCCAGGGACATGGCAGGGTTGCCTTATTTGGCCCTTTTGTGGTTGGGTGGGACCAGGACACTAACTCTGGCCAAAAAGTTGTGAGCAGAAATGATGTCATTTCCAAAGTCACTTCCAGGCTGAAGCAATCATTGTTAGTGTATGAGACCCTCAAGAGCTTTTTTTTTTTTTTTTTCCCTCTCTGCCATGGTGGCAAGCAAAGTTCCAAATAGTGGTTGCTCCATCAATCTGGGTTCCAGACTGAGGGCAGCCCAGACAACCCATAATGGACATATAGTGTGAGCAAGAAATAAAATCTTATTGTTTTAAGTCATGGAGATTTGGGGTTGCTGGTACCTCAGCTAGCCCAGCCCATCCTGACTGGCACAGTCACTGAACCAGTTGTTTGTTATCCTGACATAAAACAAGGAGTTACTTGTCTGGATATTTTACTTTACCACCTGTTATTCTAATGTTCTTCAAAGAAATCCTTGGATTATAGGAAAGCCACCTGTTTTGATTGATATTTTCCAGAATGATCTGCCAGTTATGTGGCTCCACAGTTGTTCACATAATTACAATACAGTGAGATAGTTGCTCTCATAAAAGATTGTGGAAGGTGAAGTGTAATGTAGAACAAAGAGTTACTCTGTCTGGGAGAAAGAGAGCAAGAAAGACTTTTCAAAGGAGGTCAAAACCTCGAGCTCTCTTATATGATGGATAGGAATTCACCGGGCAAATGATGTGGGAAATGCTACTCAAAGCAGCCGCTAACAGGAAGTCTTTGTGCGAGTTAGAAAACTGTGCCTCCGCTGGGCAGATAGTTAGAAAATGAGCCCCCACCCTGAATGATGCAGCCCCTCAACAGGGCACAGGGCTTGGCAAGTAGAGTGAAGCTGTATTCCAACCCCACCTCACCGTCTCAGCCAGGTGTCTTTGTGCAGTGCAAAACCTCTGCAAACAAATGCAACGGCCCAGATATACAGGGCAGAAAAAGTGCCTGTGTAAAGAAAAGTGCAGTGCCAGGAAAAGCAAGGCACATTTGGAGAGGGCAGGGGGTGCATTGTTGCTAGAGCACAAATGCACGAGGGGAGAAGCAGTAGGAGATGAGGCTGGAGAGCTAGGCAGGTGTTACAGATTGAATTGTGTCCCCAAAAAATATGTGTTGTAAATTCTAACCCCTATAACAGTGATTGGAGCCCTGGTGGCACAGTGGTTAAGAGCTACAGTAAGCTATGGCTGCTAACTGAAAGTTGGCAGTTCAACTCCACCAGCCGCTCCCTGGAAACTTTATGAGCAGTTCTACTCTGTCCTGTAGGGTCACTATGACTCGCAATCAACTCAGTGGGTTTGGTTTGTTTTTTTAATACTTGTGGATGTAATACCATTTGGAAATAGGATTTTCTTTGTTATGTTCATGAGGCCATATCAGTGTAGCGTGTGTTTTAAACTTTTGAGTTATAAGATAAGCAGATTAGGCACAGAGAAGCAAGCAAGATGGGGAAATATAGATGCCACAGTCACATGACCATCACCAAGGAACCAAGGAACAGAAGCTAAAAAAGAGACAAGGACCTTTCCCCAGAGCACACAGAGAGAGGAAAGCTTCTCCTAGAGTAGTCACCCTGATTTCGGACTTCTTGCCTCCTAAACTGTGAGAAAATAAATGTCTGTCTGTTAAAGCCACCCACTTATGGTACTTCTGTTATAGTTGCACTGGATAACTAAGAGAGCAGGGGTCTCTCACGAAGGGCCTTATATCCTGTAGGGTAATGCTGTTCAGCTGTATGCATCCCCTCCCTAATGGAGTCAGCTTTGCTCTTTCCCAAAGCATGCTGGGAATGAATTTGGGATGGACTCAGGCTACGGTACAAGGCCGGAAGTGGCATGACTGGGCCAACAGCCAAGGCTGAGGAATGCCTTAGCAACAAGAAGGAAAACATCTGGGCCTGGATGTGAAGTCCCTGGGAACACTGACTGCCCCAGGACATGGGAGAAAAACCATGAGCCTTGGCCCCAGCTGGAATGGTGTGTAAGCTTGGGTCCCTTGCTAGGTGGTTGCAGAAAATACTCCAGTCGGCCACCACTGGAGAGCAGCTGTCTGCCCGTGTCAGTAAGTTTCCCTGAACGTATGAATCTGGAAAGGGCTATGTGTCAGTTCGTCGCATTATCTGCCAGGATGCACGGTGAGGGCCTTCCCTTGCTGGGGCTGTCCCCTGACATACCCCAATGGAAGGAACCTGGATGTTTGTCTCTGGGCTGAAAAGCACTGAAAGACATGATCTGATCATCCGTGCTGTCCTGAGCCACACTGCAGCGCAAGCACAAAAGGAAAAATGTACGGCCCTAGGTAGACTTATCAAGATGTTCTTCCACTCTTTGAACTAAGTGGAAAAAGTTAAGGAAAAACTCTCCAGTCAGAAAATATAAAGCCTGTTATTACCCAATCTGTTCACACACCATTGTCAACCGTAGAAGACCACGGGAAGGACGTGACAGCGGGGGAATTAAGGCTTGATTAGAAACAATTGTTCCTGTTACACACTAATACAGGGTCACAAAACAAACGAGAATGGCCTGTGTTTATTTAAATTTTGTTTATCATGGACTCTTGCATTAATTTTGATTTTTTTAAATATTGCATTGAATATTTATCTCATAGACCTATAAACTAATAAGGGTGAACTTATTGTGTGTCAATTGTACTTCAATAAATCTGATTAAAACAAAGTTCAAACGGGTCATAAGAAGAATGTTTAACTAAATATTAATACCTGCCTTGTTTTTTTGTGCTTTGATAAAGTGACTTAAGTGTAATTATGTGGATCTCTCTAAATTAATTTTTAAAAATTGCTATCCAAATAAAATAGAGATTTTAATGATAACACTAGAAAGAAATATATTATTTATCTTGATTACTGAGTCTGTTGGTGCCCTCTTAAGTTTTGTGCTGGAAACGAGTGCCTCACTCTCCTCATCTAAGTTCCCATCCTATTCCTCAGATGTGCCTTGTGTGAAAGGCTGTAACTTAGGGTGGCGAGGGAACCCTGGCTCCACATTAGAACCACCTGGGAAGTTTTATCCATTGCCTGGCCTTACTGCAGACCAGTTAAATCAGAATGTCTGCGAGCAGAGCCCAGCCATGGTCATGTGATTAAAAAAAAAAAAAAAGTCTTCAGGTGATTCTATTTTGCAGTCAGGGTTGCAAACCACTGTATTAAAGAGGTACGTGGGATTAGATGTAAGGAATAAGGAGGGCGGAGAAGTCAGGATCCTGGCTTGCATAACTAGGTGGATGATGATTCCACTTTCTGAAAGAGATAACCCAGGAAAAGGGCTTAGGAGAGACAGATTTGGACAGATTTAGGAAAGGACAGCAAATGAGTAGTTTTGAACAAGTCGAGTTTGTAGTATCTGTAGGAACCCACTAGCCTCTCTGTGGGAGAACAATGTGGCAGCCTGCTTCCGTAAAGATTTACAGCCTTGGAAACCCCGTGGGGCAGTTCTACTCTGTCCTTTAGAGTCACTGTGAGTCTTCTCCCAGACTCCTACAGAGTGCAGAGCCCACACTATAGCTCTGAATGTTCATTCATTTCTCCAAACCAAGAGAACATCTGAGATTCTTCCTACGGATTTCGGTTTAAAAGTTGGGAAGGCAGCTTGGCTGGGGCTTGCCTGGAAGATTGGTCGATCAACAAAATCCCCACAAGGACAAACGTGGCTGACTGTCCAGTGCCATTTTCCAAGCCTGCCTAATCAGACCTATCAGCTAAGATACTTGTGGCAAATATAAATTCTTGGGCCCTGAGCCACACCTACCAAGGCAGAATCTCCAGAAGGGGGCCCTGGGACTCCGCATTTTTAACTAGGTCCCATGTGATTGATTCTTAAGCTGGTGGGTCTGGGATATGCTGCTTTGTTAACAAGGAAAGACTTCATCTCTGGTCTGGTTTGTAGCAAAGACTGTCCAGACTTTTCCAATTTGGCCAAGGAAGGTGGAAAGTGATTGGCTCGAAATGGCAAATTAATGGAAAGATTTTGAGTCTGTCCTGCTCCTGGGAACATTCCGCTTCCAACTTCTATCTTCATCTCGCCTCGCCCCCTGTAATACTCAGCCCACTCCTACCCCAATGTCTGCCTCATCTAGACTAACCCTCACCCTCTCCCACCCAGCCACAACCCAGGAGAAACTTGCCCAGTTTTTCTAAAAGAAAATGTTGCCAGAAGCCACTTAAAACCAAAAACCCATCGACATCAATTCCGATTCATGCTGACGTCATGCATGTCTGAGCAGAACTGTGCTCCATGCGGTTTTTAAGGCTGTGACGTTTTAGAAGCAGATGGCTAGGCCTTTCTTCTGAGGTGTCTCTGGGTGGGTTCAAACCACCAACCTTTGGATGAGTAACTAATCATTTGAGCCACCCAGGGACTCCTGGAAGCAGCTTACTGCTTTGAAATTCAGGAAGATAAGCCCTTTTTGAACAATTGTTGGCATTTCCATCTATTTCCACTTTGGTTTATATAATCTGAAGGGTCTTTGTTCATGCATTTTGGTTCAAGTCAATTTAGAAAAGTAATGTTCTTGGGAAAAAAAAAGATATTCAGCTGATCTTTTGGGGGATCAATCTAAAATACTTCTTTGCTTTTTGCTTTGGGGGTTGTTTTTCTCTTTTTTCATACTTAAAGTTTGTTCTTGGGTAGTTTTCCTAGGGAACAGCACTTTCCCAAGCTCGACAAAGAAAAGCCTTGGGGAAATAAAACGTGAAAGTGATGAAATGTACTTAGCCCAAGAAGTAAAGAATTTCCTTTCTTTCCTCCAAGCCTCAGCCTTGAGTGGCTTTTATCACGTTGGATTTTAAGTATTCTTGCATGGAAACCAAAAAATCTGGTAGTTAATCAGCTGAGACTCCTCATGTAGACACCCAAACAGACAAGAGGGAAATTTGACAGTTGTTTTCTCTGAGCCAGAAGCCATAATCCTGACTAATTAGCCTGTGACCAAAACAAAACAAAGCAACTTTCTCCCAAAAAGTTTTATTTATTCATTTAACAAATGCTCCCATGTGTCCAGGCACTGTGCTAGGCCCAAGGAATACAGTGGGAAACAAAAGAATTTTCTGTCTTCTTGAAACTTAAAGAATAGTGGGAGAAAACCAAGTTAACCAGCAAAGTAATTTCAAATGATAAGTACCTTGGAGAAAAAGGCTGGTACTCTGAAGAAGAGTACGGAAACCAGCATTAAATTCATTGGTCATGAGAGGCCTCACTAAGGAAGGGACCTTTGAATTGAGATGTGAAGGTAGTGAAGGAACCGGCTGTGGAAAGAGTTAGGGGAAGATTCCAGAAGAGCTGGAGCCTCTCTAGGGCAGGACTTATGAGAAACCTTGGCTCTGAAGTGAATGGGGGAAAGCATGGATCATTAAGGACTCTAACTTGAAGGATAGGAACCTAGGATAGGCAAACAAGATAGAGAAGCAATGAGTGATGGGTTACAAGGGTGGTGGAAAGTTGATTCCTTTGGCCCTAGGGCAGGAGGGCAGGAGGCCCCAGGTGAGCCTTGTCTTGCAATAAGCACAGCAGCACTCATTTGCCCAAAGCCAAACCCAAACCAAACTTGTTGCCATCAAGTTAATTCTGACTCACAGTGACCTGATGTGTTACAGACTAGAACTCTGCTCTATAGGGTTCTCTTGGCCAAGACTTTCTTTTGTAGTACTGCTGGGTGGTTAAAAACTGCCAACATTCAGGTTAGAAGTTGAGCACAAACCATTGCACCACCTAGGGACCTCCATTTACTCCAAAACCAAATCCAAACCAAACCCCTTGCCATATTTATCCTCGTATGCCTTAAAATAATTTTACATTTTCTGAGTGTCTCATACAGTGAAAATGATTGAAGACCCCACTTAAGCCTTTAGGCCCAAACCAAACGGAGTCTTGTGAAAATCTACTTGGGATTAACTTCGACTATGAATATTATTGTTGTTGTTAGTTGCTGTCGAGTCGACTCCGACTCATAATGACCCCAAATGATAGAGTAGAACTGACCCACACGGTTTTCTTAGCTGTAATCTTTACAGAAGCAGATCACCAGGCCTTTCTCCTGTGGAGAAGCAAGGTGGGTTTGAACCGCCAACCTTTCAGTTAGCAGCTAAGCATTTAACCATTGTGCTATCAGGATTCCTTTATGTATATAAACCAAAAAAACCCAAACCCGTTGCCATGGAGTTGATTCCATCTCATAGCGACCCCATAGGACAGAGTACTGCCCTATACAGTTTCCAAGGAGTAGCTGGTGGATTCGAACTGCCAACCTTTTGTTTATTTATTTATTGGTTAGCAGCCGAGCTCTTAACCACTGCACCATCAGGGCTCCTTTTGTGTATATACGTTATATACATGACTCAAGAAAAAGCAGGGATCTGGGAAACTGTGGAAAGAGGGCAGTAATACCATTTGATTATAACACAACCCTAAGAGTACATGAGAAAGATCATGGAAAACAGGGTCACGGGATGGGTCATGTGCTTTTAAGTCAGGGATAGCTGATGACTTGCATTCAGTTGACACCCTTCTTTTGTGCTACTGATTTGAATGGAAATGTTTTTTACTTGGCAAAAGAATATGCATGCATGCATATAATGAATAGGAGATAAGGATAGTGGTTTCATGTCACTTGTAGAAATTACTTTCCGTCTCTGACAATTGCATCTGAACTGTGTATACACGAGTAGGTGTACATGTGTGTGCATGTTGCTGTCCATGAGACTGACGGTCAACAAAAAAGATATTTGCAGACCAAGAAAATCTCCCCATTTATGCCTTATGCAGAATTGATAATCATTTTTCACTCTACCCTCTAGTGTTAAATACAAAAAAGAGGGAAAATGTAGAACAGTTTCCAATTCTCATGGAATCCAGACTTTTTGGAAGCTGATGAACCACTAAAAATACATCCCTGAGATAATCTTTAAACCTTAAACCAAAAATATCCCCTGAAATCTTCCTAAAAACCAACAATAAAAAAAAAAGCTTAACTAGTAAAAAAAAAAGTCTGCCTTGAGCATTATGCTCTTTAAGAACTGACTATCTGGGATCAAATTAACAGCAACTCAAAAGATAAGATAGGAATACCTTAGGGGGCAGTGAGTTTATGTTAATGGGGGAGAAACAACTCAGAAAAGGAGGGTGAGAATGATTGCACAACTGGAAGAATGTAATCAATGTCACCGAATTTTACACATAGAAACTGTTGAATTGCTGTATGTCTTGCTGTGTATATTCTCAACAACAAACTAAATAAAATTTTAAAAATAAATATAAAACACACACATTAATCCCAGTGACCTGTGAAAAATATAAAGATGCCAATTCTATGTGTTAGAAAAAGGAAAAAAGAGAGAACCCAGCAGTGCCTTTCAAGGGGCCTGAAGTGTGGAACAGCCAAGGTAATCAAAGAATCATCTTCTGGGCATCCCAGTTCTGTGCCTTAAATAGGCTGCTCCTCCTCACCTCGGCCCCCTCTTTCTAGAAGCTCCTCTCAGGACACCCTTCCGGGAACTGAGAGGAAAGTGTAGGCACTCTTCCTGGAAGGAGGGTCTATGACAATGTCGAACTCATCTGCCCAATTTTGCAGGCAGTTCACGACACTCTGGAAATTGTAACTTAATGTTTTCTAGAATTCCTTGTCCTTAAGTGCTTAACTTAAATTTTACCTTAACATGCTCTTTTTTGTTGTTTTTTTTTTTTCCAGTTCTCTGCTTTCACAGAGATCTAGTTGTCCGTCTTCTCCCCGCATCCTCCCACCCCCACTCCCACCTTTTTCTGCATTCAGCCTTGTTTCCCTCCTCTCTCTGACTCTCCCTGCTAGCTAAGTGCAGCCAGATGCTTCCTCTGATCCTCGTCCTGGTTCCCAAGTATTCGCAGAGCTCATGGGCTTATGACTCAGATGACTAAACTTGTGCTATGCCAGTTCAACCCACAAAGCTTTTTGATTTTGCTGAGTAATACAAATTATAGGATTCTTCTTTTTGTAATTAATCACCTCAAAGAACAACATGGACTAGTTTTTTTGTCCTTAAAGAATATGGTAGTTTTTGACTAAAGAACTAAATAGGCCAATATCTTGGTCATCAACCACATGTGTCTGAGAGGTGGGACCTACCGGTTTACATAAAGTTCAAGTATCCTTGCAAAGAAGGATTCTACGTTACCACCGTGCCCACAATAAAGTCATAGAATATACTCTATTCACATGGTATTTTCCATTCTAAAGCAAGGGTATGAAGAAAAGAATTGTCGTGTAGAATACAACTACCAGCCCAGGGCTGGATTATGATGTCCATTAACAACTCTTATAAAAGGTGAGGACACATCCAAACAATGAAGAGAATTTTCATTTTCACCTGAGCGGCAAAGAAGTGTTCGGGTTGGAAGGATAGAGGCAGAAAACTTTGCAGTAAAACTGATAACTCTTCCATAGTTATTAGATTCAAACACTAAGAATGACAACCCAACAACTGAAAGTCCAAAAGGGAAGAGTTATGTTGTTCACCACAGGGCGTGGTGGGCCAGTGGTAGAATTTTTGGCTTTCCATGTGGGAGCCCTGGGTTAGGTTCCTCCCCAAACATGGTCACCACCCATCTATCAGTGGACGCTTGTGTGTTGCTGAGATGCTAAACAGGTTTCAGCAGAGCTTCCAGGTTAAGACAGACTAGAAAGAAAGGCCTGGAAATTTTCTTTCAAAAATCAGTCAGTGAAAACCCTGTGGATCACAACAGTCCAAAACCATTGCTCATGGGTTTGCCATGCATCAACCGACCACAGCTAACAGTCCAGCCTCACTCCTAACACTGCATTCCCATATCATCCCCAGCAGTGCCACAGCCTTGGACAACCGCAGCAACAGATAACTCAGTATTCTGCAGGAAGTTCTTCTGGAATCTGCCTCCCTGAAATCTGTATCCACTGACCCACCTGTTGTGCTGTCGTTATTAAATAAGTTTGAGAGGCAGCATGGAGTTATGGATGAGAGACCCAGAGGCAGGCCACCTGGCTTTGACTCCAGCACTATCACTTGCCAGCTATGTCACATCGGGCGTTACTTAACCTCTTTCTGCTTCAGTTTCTGTAGGTGTTAAATAAAAGGAGAATGATAATAATAATAACTCATAAGGTATTTATGAGTACTAAATACAAGTAGAAAAAGCCTGGTACAGAACAAGCACATGACAAATGTTAGCTATGATGATAATACGTACCCTCCAAAGTCATCTTCTTTCTAGATTAAATATCTCCACTTTCACCAACCATTCTGTGTATCATGTAGTTCTAAAAATAGCTCCTCTGATAGAAGCACCTCCATTCAAGTTAGATACAAAGAAATGGATTTAATATCCTGGTGTGGTGTAACTTGCCCCCAATTCAGTGGGAACAGCATATACCTTGACCTAGACTTCATAATTGTGTCAGTGCTGCCTACAATTGCTTTTGGCAGCTGAACCAAACATCACTAGGCCTTATCAGTTTTGTAAACATCTGCAACTACCAGGTCTTTTTCATACAAACCTCTGTCAAGCCAAGTCTTTCCAACCTGTACTTAGGTAATATATTTGGGGGGACATGAATACATTTACGTCTATTAAATAAAATTCTTGGTTGGGGAACTTCATTCCAGCCTATGGCAATACATTTGTATTCGGTCTTCCCTAATATTGTGTCATGTGCAGCACTTGATAAATATGCTTTTCTTTCATTCAAGTGATTAATAAAAAAAAATTATCCAAACAGATCCTAAGACAGCCCTAGGGGGTACCCCTAGAGACCTCCTTCTAATAAATGATCTCTTCTTGAATGTTTGACTTACGACTTCACCTAATGCCACTGTCATCATCCCTGCATTTCCCTGTCTTGTTCATAAAGACATCATGCTGAAATCAATATACAATTTTTCTATTGAAATTCCTTGTGGGGGAAAATTAGTTGATCTGGAATTATTTCTTCTTAGAGCTAGAAAGGTAGTAGCTTCACGTAATCACAGGGTATGGTGCTAGAGCCTCCCACCCTGCTGCAGAGCTCAGGGCGTAAGTACATGGGCTTGTGTCAGATATTTACTGGAGCTGCCAAGAAGATCCCTGACCCAATGTGAAGTGATGTCAGCCCTTTGCTTCCAAAAGTCAAGGGGAGTTGTTTGAATTAAGTTAATAAAAAAAAAAAAAAAATGCAGAGGGATCGATAAACCGTAATATGAGAAAGAACCTGAACTAGAAGCAACTTGGGCCAGGCAGTTTGGTATTTCACGTATGACAACCAAATTCCATCGAAATGTCTTCTTTTCTGTTGAAGCTGTGCTTAGATTTGGTGCCCGAGACATGTGGCTCAGGGCAGACACCTCAGGCTATGTCATCACACACACAACAGTTACTTGCAATGATTTTCCAAGGACTGCCTCTGAAACCCACTACTATAGACTGCACAGGGAGAAAGTGAATGCTGAAGGCTACCACACATGATCCCTGAGGGGAGCTATGACTCCATAGCAAAAGGAGAGAAGAGGTGCTGGGTATGGGTTTTTGACACAATACAGGGCTCAGGGAAATTGAAGGATTATCATGCTGGCTGGGAAAATAAAGAATTGTTTGCCTTGCTTTGCAATCGCTTCTTTAACAGCCAATTTTCCCAAGACGGAAATGTTCATTTGGCTTGGGGGTTGCAGAAGAGTGACCTGTCATTAACCAGAGAATGTTCTAGCTTGATCTTCACCCAACCCCTCTCCCCACAAAGGGGAGAGATGAGGGGAAGAGAAATCAATAGAAGGAAAGGCAATCAGGGAGGCAGGAAAATGAGAGGAATGCTCAAAATATATGGTAAACATGATAATTTTATTTGATTCTTTACTCAGACACCCCACTGGCGAAACAAAGTGTCTATAATCGGCCACACTAGTGTTGATAGCAGAAAGAGACAGAACAGAGTTCTGGTCCTGTTTGTATGAGCTCCATTAGGCCCAAGTTTCCTCCTCTATAAAATAAGGGCTGTGGAGGCACCAATTAGAGGATCTCTGTGACCTCTTCAAACTCTGAAATTCACAGCTCTGGAATATTCCACTCTGAAGGGTCAAGAAGATTGTAGGACTCTGGAGGTTGCAGAAACCATGGTTAGGTACCATTACTGTGACCCCTCAGACCTATCTGTACATCTGGAACATCCTGTAGCCAGGAGGCCAAAGCACTGGCTGCTCTGGACAGAAGAAATTCCAGGAAATGACCGCAAGGCAGAAATTTCTAAAGAGAACCATTGACAAACTGGAGGCTAATTTCCCAGGTCCTGGATCACAGCAGTCAACACTTGAGAAAGCTAGATTTTTCTGAAGCTGCCACTTCCAATTCTGAAATAATCCCATGTTTTAGATTGGAGCTGGATGATAAACCCATTGCTGTCGAGTCAATTCTGACTCATAGTAACCCTATAGGACAGAGTAGAACTGCCCCATTGGGTTTCCAAGGAGCACCTGGTGGATTTGAACCGCCAGCCTTTTGGTTATCAGCCACAGCACTTAACCACTACCCCACTAGAGTTGGACAATGGCAAACCTGAAATCTCTGGTAGAAGCAAAAGAAAATGGGTAAGGAAGGAAAAGGTCACTTGGGCCTAGTTCAGTTCTCAGTAGTCAAGTCTGAAAATGAAGGAAACCCAGAATGCATGGGCAAAGTGGGTTTCCTGCTGCTGCATTTCCAGGGCCAGGCTGTACTCTTTGTTTTGGCATATTTGTTCCTGATAAAAAGCCAGTATTCTCACCACATAAATACTCCCAGTACCCAGTGCTGTCAAGTCCATACTAGTCGAGACTAATAACAACCAGCATATCCGGCCCTACCTGTAAAGATGCCAGATTGCAAGCAAATGGACTGGAAATACCTTGGAAAGTATCACAAAAATAAGACAAAGACAATGAAATTCTGCCGAAGGATATCAAGAGCAAATTCTTCAAAGATGGCGGGAAGGAGGAAGCAAACAGCTCATAGATACAAGTCTTTTAAAATGGGATGTATTTGCCTGGAGCCTACTGAATATCTGCAGTTCAGCCTCATGCCCTTCATAAGAAAAGGGCTTTAAAAAATGACTGCTTTTTTTTTTAGAGAGATGCTGAGTCCCTGAGGGTAGATGCTCGAGCTTTCACCACCATCAAGTGGTACCATTGGGTATAGCAGCTTTGGACAGCCCTCAGCCTAAAGTGAGATGCAGAGATAAAACAGTCTATTTCTCATCTGACAATAATAGATGGGAGAGAGGCTGTTGAGCTTTACTGCATTATCACCT
This sequence comes from Elephas maximus indicus, assembly GCF_024166365.1. NCBI lineage: Eukaryota > Metazoa > Chordata > Mammalia > Proboscidea > Elephantidae > Elephas > Elephas maximus. The sequence goes on along the minus strand of NC_064822.1, from coordinate 71,467,888 downwards.
ATTTAGTTCAAAGGAGATGCCATGTTGGTTCCCAGCCATCAATCAATTGACATCACCCAAGGACCAGGCTGGGCTAAGTTCATACATTGTATTTCAGCCTAGGTATTTTTTTTAGAGATGAAGATCTATAGGGAGGGATTTGAAACCCTCTTCTCCAATATCATAAGGATTCTCAGGTGCCAAAACCTCCAGCCCCTGAGATTTTCCTATTTTAACAGAAGAGCTTATTTATGTGCATAAAAGACATGAGACTTGAAGAAGGGTTCACAGCCATGGGGGGTGACAAGTGCTGGTCAAGTGGGGGGCATTCTTCTATAGCCTGGCAAGGACAAGAATTCAGTGAGGTGATGACCTACTTGTCCAAAGACTGTGGGGACCACTTTATTTCTTAGAAGAGAAACAAATTGCTGCAGGTGTGTAATATTTCCAGGTCCTCTGCAGGTTTTGAAGAGATTAATGTGAGAGGGGCAGCCATTTTCTTCCCAAGTGAGAGTGTGAACCCAGACCATTTTGCGGCTTTATGTTCCACTCACTCCCCATACCCCCTTTGGAGTCCGTGGGTGGTGTAAATGGTTAACGAGCTCAGCTGCTACCAAAAGATTGGCAGTTCAAGTCCACCCGGAGGCACCTCTAAAGAAAGGCCTGGAGATCTATTTTGAAAATTAGCCACTGAAAACCGTGTGGAGCACAGTTCAACTCTGACACACATGGGGTCACCATGAGTTGGAGTGCACTTGACGGCAAGTGGTTTTCATTCACTGTTGCTTGGTTGATAAGGTAGAGACTGGAAAAGGAAAGAGCAGGGGAGGGAACAAGTATTTCTTGAGTACCTACACTATGATGGGTAACGTGTGAAACCACATGGTTTCCTCCTCACCACAAACCTCACTAGAATAGTGAGAAGGATCCAAATCATTACTTGTTAATTCCGCTTTTCAATAGTAGGCTAATGTTAGTGTAAAGCCATGTGGAGAAACAATCAACCTAACATTTGTGGAATGAAAGTGGTCCTAACTCAGCACGTTATTAATTCACCTCCAACCTCACCTCACCTCGCCTCTGTCCCACACTGGTTTTTCCTTTTGATGGAAAGCAGAGTGTCAGGCTGTATGGAGGTGACTCCCTGACTCAGCTTACAAATTTTTAAATGTCATTCAATTTGTATGGGGATCTTGTGTATTGCTGTTGCTCCTTCTGCAAAGAGAGATTTGCTATTGTCCTACCCCCACAGAGCTGCTTCTTGAATTATTAATAATTGTGAGGTGTCAGGTTTTTGCTGAGAGAAATTGTGAACCAATTCTGTCAAATAAGGGATCTGGATTTGTCCCCTCCTACAATTAAACCTTGGGTGAAATATGAAACTGGTTTTGAGGTCTCCTTCCTGTCTTTCCTGGGCTGCCAAACCCCATTCCAAGGTTGCCACTCCTCTGCCTTCCTAGGGCAAAACCCCAGGATCCATAGCCCTGCCTGGCTGCCCTTCTCACCCTTGCCAGCCTCTAAAGTTGGGGAAAACACATTTGTGTTAGATGTAACAAGGAGAAGGAGAGACACGTGGAGAAGGGACAAGCCCAGTGGAATTGAACTTAGAACTTCAGCTCTAACAGGAAGCCCACCAGGGGAACCAGCTGTTTCTCACCTCAGTGCCTAATGCCCACCACCTGCACAGCTGTTGCCACAGTGGGAGAGTTGTCACCACATCTTTATTGGGTATTCCAGGTGAGGAACAGCAAATAACTTATTACACAATGAACAATACCCCATTAGTGGACAATGCCCACTTACAGACTGCAGAGGGGAATACAGTGTAAATCTATTTACAGAGGCTGAGGATCAAGGGATGGGAGAAGGATCCAGTGCCAGGAATTTACAGCAAGAACAGGGCACAAATTCTGGCAAAGCTAAAGTGGGTTTGCAAAACGATAATGAGGTCCGGGAGAACTCTTGGTAAAGCATATGGGGAAGACTAGGTCTGGGGATTAACAGCAAATTTAGGAAAGGTACTAGAGAATGGTGGCCTGTGAACTGCCGCTGGGAAGCCACAAAGGCCCTGTGCTAGGCAGTGCCATAGAGATGAGCAAAATTAGGGTGACCTTTAGCCTCTCCTGCCTTAGCAAGAAGGGAGGGTGCCAGGAAATTGGCTTCCAGTGTAGATTTAGGTGGGATGGGGCTGAGACAGGCCTTTGCTGTTTGTGCTCAGATTTGCAGTCCTGCTCTGGGCCAAGCAATCCTCCCCAAACCTGCCTTGAGTTAGATGAATTGGTGCCTGAAGCTGAATGAGTCAATGTGTGGATCAGATGACCAGGCCGTTAGTCATGTAAAATGACAGGGAATAGCAAGATTACAATCCTGAGTTGCCAGACTCCCACTTAAAAGAAGTATCCTAAGTATGTGTCAAAGGAAACCTACTACAATGCTACTAAGAACTGGAGTCTTATCAACCCCCACCGCCTCAGTGCGGAATAGGAGTGGGTGAGGCTGGGAGGGAGGCAAGCTCTTCCTATAATGTTCCATACAGTTTCCTTAGAAGACTCTGGATTTAGCCCCCGTCCCTTTGGACTCCCCACTGGTTCTGCTGTTTGCTGTGGTTGTCCAACTCTTCAGAACAGGGTTAGCTGCCCTCTTTCCTTCCTTCATAATCGTTGTAAGGGCTAGCCCAAGCCTGGGCCCTTGGAATGGAGAAATCCTTTTGGGGCATCCGATTCTGAAAAGGAAGCAATCATATTGTTAAGACACCCCAGTTCCTGGCCATTTCAACAGAAATCTAATTTCCTCCTCCTTTTCCCAAACCCTCCCCCGAAGCCCTCCCTGTGCCCAGCATGCAGTTCTTGCTATCCCAACCTCTTGAGGCAGATTACATGACAATAGCCACATTATCCTTTCAAGGTAGCAGCCTAGAAAGCCACCAGAATGGGGTCCCTGGGGTGCTGACCCCCCAGAGGAAGAAGGAGAAAGAGATCATTTACCTGCAGCTGAAAATGGGTGGAATAAGGGACATAGAGTGTGTCGCCTCCCTCTTCAAGGCCTGGAACAGATGGAGAGGAGAAATTAAAGCATCAGGTGCCCCACTTTGTGCTCCCACCTAGACCCACACAATTGTATCAGGTGACAACGTGACATATTGGTCATTCAATTGTCTGTCTCCCCAGTAGACTGCAAGGTTTTTGAGGAGCAGAACCATGTCATGTTCACCCAATGCCAAGCCCAGGACCAGACACAGAATAGGCACAATACTGATTAAATAAATGAATATCGGTATGTGGTCACTAAGCCATTCCACTTCCAAAGCCTGTCCTAAGATCCACCTCACCCAAGGACCACTTCAAAAGCACATTTGAAAAGTCATAAAAACTAGTCTTTTCAGATAAGAATCTGGCCAAATGGGAATCTAGAGAGAGTCTCGCTGGGGCTTTACCCACTACCTTGACTGCCTGACAAGGAAAAAAAAAAGTTTTATTAATTTTCTTTGGTGAGGACACAGAATTTATGAGCAATTGTTTTCTATATATTTTGGGAAAACCAAAGGGCTTTAAACTTGGAAACAGAAGGGTTAGCACGTGCAATTATCATAAATACAATTTAAAACCATTCATTTATTTCCCACCAAACTTTTTGCTTAATTGACTCAAAAAACACTTAAATATCTTCTATATGTAAGATAAGGAACCGTGGTGACAGAGTGGTTAAAGCACTCGGCTGCTAACTAAAAGGTCGGTGGTTCAAATCCACCAGCCACTCTTTGGGAGAAAGATGTGGCAGTCTGCTTCTTACAGCCTTGGAAACCCTATAAGGCAGCTCTACTCTGTCGTTTAGGGTTGCTAGGAGTCGGAATCAACTCAATGGCAATGGGTTTTTTGAGTTGATATGTAAGATGTACAAGAATTATAAGGATTAACCAGAAATGATCTTGCTGCCCTGAAGCTGATACTACAGAGTAAGGAACATAAGACAGGTACACAAATAACTTGAAAGAGGCTCTGATAAGAGCATTTCAAAGTTCCTCAGACACTCAAAGCAGGGGCGGGGTGATTACAGAGGGAGACTGGGGAATGCTTGGCTCTGGAAAAGAGCAAGAATAGGAGAGAAGGACAAGTCAGGCTCAGGACAGAAGCACCCTGAGCCCAGACCCTGAGGCAGGAAAGTGCAGCTACTTGGTTTGTTTGGACTGAGAGCAAAGCTTCAGTGGCTGCTGAAGTACCTCGCTAAGGATTTGATATGACGTTGTGGATAATGGGGAGTCAGTGAAATATGTGAGCAGGAAAGTGTGGGGGTCAGAGAAGCATTTTAGGTTGAGAACCCAATGGTGCCCCTGCAGAGTTGAAAGAATTAAAGGAAGGACAAGCAGTTAAGGATTGTAGGGAGCCCAGGAGTAAAGTGACAGAGTGAAGCCATGGGAAAGAATGGGAGGGTTTGGGTGGGAAAAACGTCCCCTCCTGCCCTCCCCCCTCTCTTCAGGCTCCCAAGTATCCAGGAGTGGGGCCACAGCTGCAGTGTGAAGGCACCAGGAAGCTTTGTACCTATGGCTTCAAGAGCAGGGAGAAGACCTACTGTTAGCTGCAACCAAGAGCCTGGCCTCAGAGGCCCCTCACCCAAAGATCAAAGTAGACACTGGAGATCAGTGAAGAGATCTCCTATTGATAAGGACGGTTTCTGGCTATCAGTTTAGCCTCTTTTTCTTATGAGCAACAGAACACCTGACTCTCGCAACTCCAAGCAAGAAAAAAATCATTTGATTCTTTTATGTCAGATAAGATCTTGTCCCTTCCGTAAGTCTAGAAACATGCAATAAAATGTGGATCTCCAGGCTAAATGGAGATCCTCTGCAACTTTATGGAGATTTCTGCTGGCTTATGATAAAAGTGCTTGCTTTCTCCTCTGCTCTGTTGCAGGATATCATGGGTTTTTACGTGTTTATATCTATAAATGCAAGCTATTTACCTTTCCTTTTACAATTCTGAAAAGAATGCCTAATTATCTTTTATACCCAATCTCGTCTACTTGCCTCTTGGAATTTTTCTAGTCATTTCTTTTCCATTCCTTCGCTCCATCTTAACATGACTCAGAAAAAATTACATGGTATTGTACAGCAAGTACTAGAATAAGACTCCAGAGACCGGCTCCTGGTTCTGCTTGTCTCTGACTGGATGGGTTTTAGGCAATATCTGAGCCTTGAGCACCTTATTTATTCTATAAGAGATAAATGATCTAGAAAATCTCACATGTTTCTTACTGTTATAATATCCTATGACTCTCCCCATCTTCCTACGAGGAATTCTCCACCCAGTCAGGCTCTGTACCTTGAGTGATTTGCTCTTGAGAGTAGGCTCTGTTCTCCACACCAGTGCTCTGCTTCATGTGTCGAGGCTTACAAAAATCACCCTCCACAGGGTAATTCCTGGGGTCCTGTTGTTTGCCGAGCAGCAGGAACTCAGGCACAATATAAACCAACAGGAAAACCCAGCCATTGGCAACCAAGGCTGAGCTCAGGATGGTATCATCCCACTGGGAGCCAGGTTCAGGAATCAAAAGCAGGGTAATCCATGCCACCCAGATGACGATAGAGAGGAGTGTGGTGAGGTAGATGTGCATCCCATGTCTCTTCCAGCCACTGAAGGGTCCGCAGAAGGTGAAGGAGGACGTGAGAAGGGTCAGCACCATCAAGATGAGGACGTAGATGAGCAGCATGACAAAGTCCTCGTTGCGACGAAAAGGAGAAAGCTCGAAAAAGATATTGGTATTGGTCCTGTTCATGGTGAGGACAAGGTATTCAACAGCGATGACATCCTGTACCAGGCTGAAGCCCACGGCCAGGCCCAGCATCATCAGCAAGGAGAGGGGCTTCCTCCCACGGACCAGCTTCGTCAAGTTGAAGGCATGCACCAGGAGGCAGGAGAAGCAGAGGGCAAAGAGGATGCCAAAGAGGAAGAAGCGTGTGGGCCCCGTCTCCTTGTCCAGTTTGATGATGAAGGCAAAGGTGAGGCCGAAGACCCCCAACACCCCCAAGAGGAAGAGAAACTGGGTCGGGAGAACTTTTCGCTTGTTGGAGTCCTGCACCCTGGAAATGAGGATCAGGAGAGTGATCATGAAGATGACGGAGACCACGGCTCCAAACGCTGCCAATGTTTCTAGGACAATGCCCCAGGCTTCCTTTTTATCACAAAGTCTATAGTATTTGGATCCCAGGTCCCTGAAGAAGCAGCCAGGAGGAGGTGTAGCCATTCTGGTCCTGTATAAAAGCAAAGTAGAGGCATGGGAGTAATGTCTTAACAAAGGACTGGCGAAAGGATTAAGAACAAAATTTGTATGTTTAGCTGGAGTTTTGCCCCTGGATTTATTACATTAGATAAAGCTACTAATGTTTCCTTACCTCTTATGACAAATTCTAAGGGCCGATGAAGCAAAGGAACAAATCTCATACTCCCTCCCCTCCAATTTAACTATATTAATGTTTACCCTGAAGCCAAAGGACCCAATACTCTTATGAAATGGTTTCAGACCCTCACTTAAATTATATATGTATATATACATATAATCTCATAAATACCGTATCAGGATTTCTGATATTTTTAGTGTTTTCTTGGGAATTAGTGAACATGGAAATAGCCAAGGTTGAAGTCAATGCTTTAATCACAATTTATCAGTCTCAAGTGTTTTTTCCACGTTTGGCCGTTTCACATATTTTGTAAGCATCCCATTCTTTCGTGGCTGAGAGAGGTGTTTTCCTTATCTGAACTGTAGGTTTTTCTATAGAGAGCCAAACATTCACTTTTGAGCCTTGGAAGGATAAATGCAAACTGAAAATAAGAGGCTTTAATTCTCTTAGTTGAAAATAAGGGAAGAGGCTCCCTCCTCCTCTGTTCCTTTAGAATTCACTTCATATAATTTACAATTGTAAATCTAAGGTGTTTCTTCAATGACCTGGGAGCTACCTCTTTTTGAAATGTATACCAGTTGCCATGAGTCCCTTACCTTTAGAAAAGATAATAGTCTGATTATAGAGGAGACAGGCAGGTAAATATTTAACATAATTATTAATATTTAATTGTACATTAAATATTATATACCACTGAGTATATATGCCATCGAGTCAACTCCAATTCATGGCAACCCATGTGTGTCAGAGTAGAGCTATGCTGATTTTTCAAAGTAGATTGCCAGACCTTTCTTCCTAGTTTATCGTAGTCTGCAAACTCTGCTAAAACTGTTCAGCATCATGGCAACACACAAGGCTCCACTGCCAGACAAGTGGTCACTGCACTTGAGGTACCTGGGCCAGGAATCGAACCTGGGTCACTGGCATTGAAGGCAAGAATTCTCCTACAGAACCATAACTGCCCTATAAAAAAAAAAAAAAAAATTTTTTTTTTTTTTTTATAACTAGCTCTAAATTAGGTACCTGTCAAGAGGGAAGTCCTGGATAAAACGAAAACCATGGAAAATCAAACAACAAAAAAAAAAAATTTTTTTTTGCTCTTCTAATCACCTTTCATATGTATTCCGAAAAAACCCAAACCCATTGCCATCCAGTTGATTTCAAAGCCTAGAGACCCTGTAGGACAGAGTAGAATTGCCCCCATAGGGTTTCCAAGGCTGTAAAACTTTACAGAAGCAGACTGCCACATCTTTCTCTGGTGGGTTTGTACCACCAACTTTTGGTTAGCAGCCGAGCTCTTAACCACTCTACCACCAGGGCTCCTTCATATGTATTAATTTAATTTCATAACAACTCTATGAGATAAACTCTATTTAATTTCATAACAACTCTATGAGGTAAAATTATCTGTGTTTTATAGATGATGAAACTGAAGCAGGGAGAAGTTAAGTCAGTTGCCCAACGTCATACAGCCAGGAAATGGCAGTACCAAGGTCTGAATCCAGATTTCCTGGCTCCAGGATCCACACTCTTAACTACTACAGCTGCTACCTTTCAGATGAGATCTAATTGGCTTTAACTGCAATCTGAAATACACACACATGCTTTCTCATCAGATGCCTATAAAGTCCAGCTCTGTTTATGGTCCCGGTTCCATATGGCACCTGGGGATAGGAGCTCCCAGGTGCTAGGTGATCCACAAAGCACTCACCTGCTCAGGAATAATCAGAAACTGACTGAATGTATGGACCAGATAGTAGTCAAGTGCTACGGCTGCTAACCAAAGGGTTAGCACTCCGTCAGGCACTTTTTGGAAACTCTATGGGGGGAGTTCTACTCTGTTCTATAGGGTCGCTATGAGTTGGAATCGACTCAATGGCACTGGGTTTTTTCTTTTTTTTTAATAGAGGAAGGAAAGGGTTATTGAGGCCACCTCCATAGAAACACAGCAGTGAACAATCCAGCCTTCGCCAGTGCCCAAATAGAAGCAGACGATGTGCAGAAAGAAAGGGAAGGGCTGGGATTAAGAAGCGTCAACTGCATCCTTCTTCTTTCCTGATAGCAGATAAAAGCAACTCAGAAATAGTTTCTGCACCACACACCCATAAGCGCTTATAAAGCATTTCACTGGCACTTCCTAAGAAGTTATACCAGCCACTGTGGGGTCCTGTGATTGAGCCAAGAAAGTGAACTCTTCGCCTTCCATTCTGTCTCTTCAAGAGCAATCACAAGGCAGAGAATGGTGCAGGAGGATAGAAATGAGCCATCATTCACTACAGAAGGCAAAGGAGTGTCCTCCTTAATGTAGACAGGGAATTCAACCACTCACCTCCCTTAAAGATGCAAATTGTCTTTTCAATTAGATGAAATAGTTGTGCCAGAAATATTTTATTGACAAAGCAATTAGAAAAAAAATGATAAATATTTGTGCATATATATGTATTGTTGTTACTAGTTACCATTCAGTCAATTCTGACTCATGGCAACCCCATGTGTGCAGAGTAGAGCTGCTCCACAGGATTTTCAAGGCCGTGACCTTTCTAAAGCAGACCACCGGTGCCTACCTTCTGAGGCACCTCTAGGTGGGTTCAAACTGCCAACCTTTCAGCTAGTAGTCAAGTGCTTAACTGTTTGTGCCATCTAGGGACACTGTCTAAGTATACCTACATATTATATATATGTAGGTATATATACATATATATATATACATACATATATGTATATATATATATGTGTATATATATATATATATATATATATATATATATATATATATATATATATATATATATATATATATATATATATATATATGAGGAAACCCTGGTGGTGTAGTGGTTAAGAACTGCGGCTGCTAATCAAAAGGCCGGCAGTTCAAACCCATCAGGCGCTCCTTGGAAACCCTTTGAAGCAGCTCTGCTCTGTCCTATAGGGTCTCTATGAGTCGGAATTGACTTGACAGCAGCAGGTTTTCATATATATGAATGAATATTAGTATGTGTTAGAATATTATATATGCATATATCTATGTGTATTAGAATATAATAATCCCAAATAGTTGAAATCTATCTTCCTGACTTTTTAATGAAATTTTGACTCTCCAAGTTTAACTTTGTATTATATAGTCTTTCACTCAGCAAATATTAGTAAATTTAACACCACTGTGTACCAATCACTCTTCTAGGTATTGGGAATTCAGTGGTGAAAGGGGAAAACAGACATGTGCCCTGCCACGGTAGAAAAGACAGAGAGACAATCTGCTAATTCCCCAAAAGTTTTTCACGATCTTCCCTCACTGTGGGTCTGTCCCCTGAAAACTCTTTAAATCAGATTCTGTAGAGTCGACTCTGACTCATGGTGGCCCAATGTGTGTCAGAGTAGAACTGAGCTCCATCGGGCTTTCAGTGGCTGAGTTTTCAGAACTAGATTGCCAGAGACACCCCTGAGTGGACTCGAACCTCTAACCTTTCAGTTAGCAGCCCAGCTCCTTAACAATTTGCACCACCTAGGGAAGCAAGCACAATCTTTACCCCACTGGAAATTACGCCACAGTCCGTGATTAACACATCCTTGCTGCATGAAAAACACAGAAAAATGAATAGGTTATGTTCTACCTCTCCAGGGTGGTGTAGGATGAGAAACAGGAGGAAAGAGAAAGGCAAATGAGAGTAGAACTGCCACATAGGGTTTCCTAGGCTGTAAACTTTACTGGAGCAGATCTCCAGGTCTTTTCTCCCAAGGAGCCAATGGTGGGTCCAAACCGCTGACCTTTTGGCTAGCAGCTGAGCGCTTAACCATTGCACCACCAGGGCTCCTTAACACCTGAAATATAAGTACCCAAAGTCTGAGATGCCTTGCCTACAAATGCGTACTCTTTGGTGAGGGTGGGAATGGGAAAATGGATCTACACCATCAGCAAGGAAGAGGAAAAGCCCTGTCTCATTCAACGGCAGAGTACACAAGTGAAAGGGCCTGGGCCCTGGGCATTTCATCTTCACTTGAACCTTCTTCACCTCTCCACTTCTGTCCCTCTCAGATTAATCATAAGGGTGGTGTCCTGCAGGAAAGTATTTCCCTTTTCTCTTTTCTGTTCTCACCCTCCCTACCCCTTCCTGCCAATTGCTTCTTCCCCACCCCTCAAGGTATTTTTCTTTGTTGATGATAGTTGTCATCATAATCACCTGCTAGTTATGAAGGACTCTGAACCTAAGGACTCTGAATCCAGACCAAGATTGATGAGGTTTTGCCTAAGGGACAGTTCGAGTCCTGGACAGAGAGCTTCTGCTCAAATTTGGACCTACAGGACCCTCCTTTCTTGTGGAGCTGTGCAGGAGGGTGCTTTGTCTGGAGCCTCCTGTACCCACAAACAGACCAGGGCCTGATAACAGCAAGGGGCAGTAGGAGCAAATAGGGGAGAAAACCAATGTCCCTCAATTTTACCTCCACCTCTCACCCCAATCATGCAAGAGGGGTGAAGAAAGTCCCTGAAGTGCCTTTAAAACATTGTTTTTAATTTCTATACTAAAAATTTAAGTTTTTAGTGTAGAAATTTTCAAACATACTCAAAAATAAAAAAGAGAACAGTATAACTAAGGCCCACGTATCTATTACTACATTACTTTTTTTTTTTTTTTTCGTACTCTTCAATGTCTGGCTTCTTTTTTTCTTTATTATTATCATGGTAAAATATATATAAAACAAAATTTTCCATTTTAAACACTTTTAAGTGTACAATTCAGTGGCATTAGTTACAGTCACAATGTTGTACAAAATTCACCATTATTCCCAGAACTTTCTCATCACCTAAAACAGAAACTCTGTACCCATTAAGCAATAACTCCGCACTAGATTACTTTTAAGCATATCCCAGACATCATATAATTTTATCCATAAATACTTCTGTATGTATATCTAAAAGATAAAAACTCCTTTTTGATTTAACCACACTTTAAAAATTAAAAATAATCCTTTAATATCAAATACAGACAAGATTCATATTTCCTTATCCTCTCACAAATCTTTAGGAGAAAAAGAAAAAAAAAAAAACTTCCTAGTATTCTTCCCTGGGTGACTAATATTTTTGGAATTATCATTCTTAGTTCACCTCTACTGATCTTCCTCCAGCCCTTCACCAGTGTAATAGGGATTGCTCAACAGATCTAAAATATCATAAATACCTTGAATTCCGTCAACAGACAATAAAAGGTACCAGTGTCATAAACAAGCAAATCTGTACTGAAAAGGTGTTGTGTTGCCGGGGAAATGGCCCAGATGAGGGAAAGACACCAGGAAGGTGGCTGGGGGAGAAGGACAGGGATCTGAGCAGCTGAAAGAATTTCCAGAAAGCGGGATTTAAAGAGGAAAAGAAAAACAATAGGCATTTTGGGACTATAAACTATAAGGAGCTAGAGAAACGGCCTAGAAGAAACTAAGGGCTACAGCAGAAAAGAAAAATAGAGTCAGGATAGTGGTTAAGGGGAGCTGGAACCCTCGTGGTACAACAGTTAAGCACTCAGCTGCTAACCAAAAGGTTGGCAGTTAAAACCCACCCAGAGGCTCCACAGGAGAAAAGACGAGGCTATCTGCTCCCGTAAAGATTACAGCCTGGAAAACCCTATGGGGCAATTCTACACTGTTAAATGGGGTCACTATGAGTCAGAATTGACTCGATCGCACCCAACAACAGCAGTGGTTATTTGGACATCATTTGTACCCAAAGTCAAGGAGAGACTAGGGTGGGACCAAGAACGGATTTGCTTGTACAAAGACCGAGCGGGGCTAATAGAAACAGCTTACCTTTGGACTGCACTGAAAGGGTGGGATGGTCTCATAACTAATTTGCACCCTGGGTCAGGCCCAGTTTTAACCACTTTACTATGTTTCCTCACTTAACCCTCACAACAACATTATGAGATAATAAACATCATTATTATCCCTATTCTACAATCGCAGCAACTGAGGCACACGTTAATTAATGTACCCACAGTAACACAGCTAAGAAGTGGAGGGGCCAGGATTCTAACTTCAAAATCACAGGTTTTAACACAAACTCTAGATGGCTTCTTAATATGGTGAGAACTTTAAAGCCAGGAGAGGCTGCCAGTTAGAGATGTGGCAACTATATCAGCACACAGGTGGTGCTTTAAGGCTTTGAGCATGGGTTAAATCTGCCGAGGCACGCAAGCCTGCCTTTGTGGGTTATACCCTCAAATTTCTACACACCCGGTAAAGAAATGGTTGTAGGCTCCGATTAACTGTGTGTGTATTACTACCGTAGACAGAGTGAGAAAAGAGACTCTGCAAGAGAAGATAAGGAAGTGCAAGCAAGTAGTATCCCAATGGTCCACCCATTTGTGAACCTAAGACAGTGGCGTTAAAAACTAACTTAAGATCTTGCATGGACTTGTACACCAACATTCATTGTAACACTGTTCACAATGGCCAAAAGATGGAAGCATCCTAAATGCCCAACAACAGATGAATGGATATAACAAAATGTGGTATATACATACGATGAACTACTACTCTGCCATAAAGAGAAATGAAGTCCTGATACATGCTCCAACATGGATGAATCTTGAAAACAGTATGCTGAGTGAAATAAATCAGTCACAAAAGGACAAATACTGTATGATCTCACTTAAATGAAATCAGCAAAATTCACAGAGACCAAAGTTTATTAGTGATACCAGGCATGGGAGGAAGGGGGAAAGAGGGGGTCTTAGCTTAGGGAGCATTGAGTTTCTGGAAATGGTGGTGGAATAATTTGGAAATGGACAGTGGTTACGGTTGCACAACGTAATGAATATAGTCAATGTCAGTGAATTGTACATGTGAAAATGTTGAATTGGCAAATGCTTTGTTACATGTATTTTCACCACCAAAAAAAAAAAAAAAAAACTTGCATTGAGTTGGGAAATGGCCAAAGAAAAATCTCTACCCTATGTTAACAAACCCAACATCCAAGTCCTATCAATTCTGTCTCTGCAATAGCTCTTGAATATGTCCACTTCAACCCAGCCCTGGGTCGGGCCACCTTATCTCTACCTGGACCATTTCAGAAACAGCTTCTCTGCCTCCAGTCTTGTCTTCTCTGAGCTACTCTCTACTTGCAGCCATAAACGTGCACCCAAAGTATAAGGCTCTGCATCATCAGCCCCTGCCTTCTCCTCCACCTAAACAATGTGAACTTCTTGTTACTCCTCCAAACCTACCCCAACATCTCACTTCAAACCTGCTATCCCATCTGCATGGCACATTCTCTCCTACTTCCCCATTACCTACCCGCTGCACTTGACTTCGAGGTCCTTCTTCCAGAATGTTTCCTTAATACCCAAGTCTAGTGAGACACACATCCCGTGAATTCCCAGAACCTCCGCTCTTCCCATCATAGCACTTGTCAAGCAGCACTGGAAATGCCTGTTGGTGTGTCTCTATCTCCCTCTAGACTCAAAGGCTCTGTGAAGGTGGGGACTGAGTTGTTAAACATTTTCTTTCCCGCCTCTAGCCAAGCATCTGGTACATGGTTGGTGCCTAATAACAAAATGTTGAATGGGTAAATGAGCAAGCAAACAGTGTTTGATGGGTAGAAGTGGAGGCAGGTGGGGGGTCAGGGGTGCTCATGAGTTGGGGTGAGGTGGGTTGTACCTGGTTTCCTCTCAAGCTCTTTGACTGCTGTCCTTAGTTCTAACCTCCCTTCCTCCTTCTCATGTGGTCTGTCTAAAATCCCTTATGTCTGAGGATAGAAGCTCTGGGCCGTGTCTGGAAACCTGTTCCTGTCTAAGTACCTTGGGTGTCTCCTGAGATTTTCCTAGTAATCAGAAAGGAATTTACTGGAATCCACTCATGCACTCCCACCCAATACCCTGATGACTAAGCCCTGCACTTTGGAGAAACATGATGAGCTTTTACGGTGTGTAGCCTCTGGCCTTGGACATGAGAAATAACTTTGAGTCATAAGGAGGAGATCTCCTTTACTTATTACTGCTGCTAACTGAGCTAACCGACCACTGTCCAATACAATGATACCTACTACTGAGACCCTGAAATCACTCAGTGCTGTCTTAAATCCTTTTGGAATGATTCAGGGCAGGAAATAAAAGTTAAAAGAAGGAAATAAAAGAGAGAAAGAGGGAGGGAGGGCAGGCAAGTCTAGAAGGTTGCCCAAGCTGGCACCATGCAGCCTTCCCCAGAGTATCTGAGCATGAACTACCCAGGGCCCTAAACCTTGCCAAAAGCTGATGTGATCTTCTTCCTTATGAGATTCATCTCATCTGTCATCTAAAAATGAGATGACAATACCTACCTCTTAGTCCTGCCCTGGGGATGATATCAAATAACATGTGTTTGTTGAAGCTGAGCCTTCACACTATCCCAGCCCTACAAATTTGTGATTTTCCGGCATTTTAGTCTTCTATTTTTGAATTGTTAAATTCAATCCATAGCAATGACAATGGTCACAATATAATTATGAATAAAAATAATGACAACTACTGACAAATACAGAATCCTATTATGAGCCAGGTATACTGCTAAGTGTTTACTCTGGTTCTACATGTATTATTTCATGTTTTTACATCTATTATCTCATTTAATGTTCATATAACCCATGGAGTAAATACGAATATCTCCATGTTATAGGTAAGAAGACTAACTCATAGAGGGATGAAGTTATTTGTCCACGGTCACAGAGCTAGAAGGAATATCTCTTTATAAGTAGTCTTAATTATAACTGTTCTTCTTCATTTCATCTCTGAATTACTGTACTGATCTCTGACACTGTTCTCCCTGACTCCAGCCTCTCTTCATTTAAATCCCCATACAGTCAAGCACTGACTTGCCAAGAAGTCTCTGAAACAAATAATCCTGCATTCAGTCAATCTTCCTGTCAATCAACAAATGCTCAGTGCCAACTTAATGTCCAGCATTGTGCTAAGTGTACAAGTTACACAGACAGAAAGGCCACCACCCTTGGGAGGACCAACAGAGGCACGCTGACATACGAACAAGGAGTTACAGCATGAGCTAGGAATGCTGAGGGCACATGGAAAATAGTGACCCATTCTACCTAATGGGGTGAAAAAGAGTTTAGAAAGGAGGCCCAAGAGATGAGGTATGAAAAATGAACAGAGAATGGTGGGAGATTATTACAAAGGCAGAAGAGAGAGAGCTTGGGAAATGAAGGAGTCCAGGCTAATCCTCAGACATCTGGCTTGGGCAACTGAACAGATAGTAGTGCCATTCTCAGAATTCAGAAATACAGGCTTATGAGGAGAGATAAGCTTAGCTTTGTTGGATCTAACATGAATATGGGATATGACATCGGAGGCATCCAGAAAAAATAAGAACTAAATCCTCCTGAGTTTACTCTAAGCCATACACTGTTTCACTTAATCCTCACAACAACCATATTGTTATTATTCCTCTTTTTAACAGTTGAGGAAACCAAGGCACAGAGAAATTAAATAACTTGCCCAAGATCACATGGCTCATAGGCCAAGCTCTAGACACCAGGCTGTGCTGACTCTCTGCAGTTGGCCTTATGGGTCTGGCGCTGAGGAGAGGTTGCGGCTATAGACATAGATTGAGAGTCAGCAACCTTTAGATGGTATCTGAAGCCTTAAGAGGAGACAAGATCACGCAGGGAGCATGTACAATGAGCAAGAAGGCCAAGGACAGAACCATCATCTCACCCAAGTAGGAATCAGCAAAGGACGCTGAAACAAACAAATAAACAAACAAAAACTGTCAAGGGGATAGTAAAAGAAATAAGTCATGTGGTTTCCCAAAAGCTAAGGAGCAGTTTCATGAAGAGACTGGTCAATGGAGTCATACACTACAGGAGGAGTAAAAAGAAACGACCTGGGGTATAAACTAAAACCATAAAATTCTTAGAAGAAAATGTAGGGGCAATACAGTCAGGCCTAGCTCTTAACAATGGATTATCTAAAATAATAACAAAAGTACAAACAGCAAAAAACAAAATAAATAAATGGGACCTCATAAAAATTAAAACTTTTGTTCATCAAAAGACTTTCCAAAAAAAAAAGTAAAAAGACAAGCTATTGACTGGGAGAATATCTTCAGAAACCACATATCTGATAAGAATCTAATAACCAAAATATATATAAAACTTTGACAACTTAACAACAAATAGACTAATAACCCAATCATAAAATGGGCAAGGACTTGAATAGACATTTTGCCGAACAAAAAAAAGAACCAAACCCGTTGCTGTCGAGTCAATTCTGACTCATAGCGACCCTATAGGACAGAGTGGAACTGCCCAATAGAGTTTCCAAGGAGCACGTGGTGGATTCAAACCTTTTGGTTAGCAGCCATAGCACTTAACCACTACACTACCAGGGCTTCCATTTCGCCAAAGAGGACATTCAAATGGCCACCAAACACATGAAAAGATGCTCAGCATCATTAGCCATCAGAGAAATGCAAATCAAAACCACAATGAGATACCGTTTCACTCCCACTGGGATGGCTAAGATTTGAAGAAAAAAAAAAATCACAAATGTTGACAAGGATGTAGGGCAATTGGAACCCTTACCCATTGCTGGTGGGAAGGCAAAATGGTACAGCTATTGTGGAAAACAGTGTGGCAGTTCCTCAAAAAACTAAAAATAGAACTACTATTATATGATCCAATAATTCTACTCCTAAGTATATACCCAAAAAAACTTGAAAGCAGAGACTTATATACCAATGTTCATTGCAGCACTATTCACAATGGCCAAAAGGTGGAAACAACCTAAATGTCCCTCAGCAGATGAATGGATAAACAAAATGTGATACATACATATAATGAAATACTGCTCAGCCAGTAGGAGAAATGAAGCATTGATACATGCTACAATATGGATGGAGCCTGAAGATGTTATGCTGAGCGAAATAAGTCAATCACAAAAGGACAAATATCTTATGACCTCAGAGTAGCTGCTGAGGCTGCTTATGTACTACCAAGATACCAAGAACCTCATGAGATTTGGTTCCTTGCTTTGGAGGTTTAGGAATTATGGCTTCATGGAACAACCCGTTGATTGTCCTAATAATATGTTTAGTGCTTCTGTTCTATGTCCTAGTTCCTTGCACGGTACCTGGGCTCTTAAAAGCTTGCTAGTGGCCAGCCAAGTCAGGACAGTTGGTCTCCATTTGCCTGGAGCAACAGAAGGAGAGTCAGGAATGTAAGCATATGGAATGTGTAGCTAATTGCCTCCCTGAACAACTGCCTCCTTTGCCATGAGACCAGAAGAATTGGATGGTGCTCAGCTACCATTACCGAATCAAAGACCAAAGATTCAGAATCCCAATCGAGAGCAGGAAAATGCAGAACAGAATTCAAATTCTCACGGACTCCAGACTTGCTGGAGCCATGGAGGCTGGGTGAGCCCCTGAAACTATTGCCCTGTGATAATCCTTAAACCAAAAATATCCCCTGAAGTCTTCTGAAAAACAAACAACAGTTTAACTAGTAAAAATTGTCTGCCTTAAGCATTACACTCTTTCAAGAACTACCTATATGAGATCAAATTGGCAACAGCAACTCAAAAGATTAGATAGAAATCTTAGAGGACAATGAGTTTATATTAATGGGGAAGGAACAACTCAGAAAAGGAGGGTTCCACAACTCAAAGAACGTAATCAATGTCACTGAATTGTACCTATAGGAATGGTTAAACTGGTGTACGTTTTATTGTGTATATTCTCAACAACGACAAAATTTTTTAAAAAGAGAGAGAGAAGGCCAGGGAAGGGCTCTTTGGATTTAGCTGTTAAAATCTTGTCCTTTCCAATAGATTCAGGTTCAATTTCAGCTTCAAGGATTTTCTCCTGTTGGTCCTCCTATCTGTCCCACCTTCCTTCCTGTCACTCCTTTCTACTTCTACGCAAGATAAGCAAATCTTCGTATAGTATTTTCTATCTAGAAGGAAATTTGGAGCCATCAAAGGTCTTCTAATACATGCTTCTCAACACATGCATTATTCTCCTTGCCAGAAAGACCCTTCTCCTGTTCATGATCCATTTACCATTTTTCTTTAAAACTTGGCTCAAAACTTACCTCCATTGTGAGGCTGGATATTTTTGTTTGTTTGTTTTTGGTGTCCTCCCCTCCCCCTATTAATCCCATTTCATTCTAAACTTATAGATCCCTTTTTAATTTTTAGAGCCCTGGTAGCACAGTGGTTAAGAGCTCAGCTTGTAATCAAAAGACTGATAGTTCAAATCCGCCAGCAACTCCTTAGAAACCCTATGGGGCAGTTCTGCTCTGTCCTCCAGAGTCACTATGAGTCAAAATTGACTCAAAGGCAATGGGTTTGTCAAGTTCATAGTTTTTACAATTAAGTACTTCTTGGCACTCAAGTATTTCTATATATGTGCTATATATTATACATTAATATATTATCAGTATCATTAGATAACAAGCTTCTTAAGGAAACAGAGCAAATACTCTATTTGTTGGTATCCCCCTCACTAAGTGAGACATATTGCTTTACGCAGTGGTTGAAGCAAATGCTTTGGACTAAGGCTGACCTACCATTGAATATTTAGTCAAAGCAAGCTATTTATTAGCAAATGTGAGTAATGGGGAGGAAGAATTTTAGAAGATGAATATGCGCTGATGCCAATCCTCACATTTTTATCCAGGCTGAGTTCTAAGACAAGGGAGGAGTCCCACAGAAATTCCTCTGCCCTTGATGAAGCATTAGTTATAAATGGAAAGTGTCTATAGAGAAATCCCCAGAATGTACTGTTCTGGGTAGCCATCCTTATTCTGATGACATAACAGTGATGCATAATGGCAACAACTTATGAATAACATCTGAATGGCACCACTAAATTGAGTTTCTATCTAGCAACTTTGAGGAAATAAAAACAGTACCATACGCAGAGCTAAACAAGTGTAACAACAGTATTCATCCCAATTTCTTTACTTTCAGGTACTCTCCTGGAGTTATTATCATCTTTCTCTTATTCTAAACAAAGCATGTGGATTTCAGGTTAATGTGAATATAAAATAGAATACTGGAAACCGTCTTTAAAAATAACTTAAATTTGGGGTGACGCTTTCAAATCACCTTAAATGGCCCAATATTTCCAAGAGATCAAATTGCCAAGAATCAGTGGGTAAAGTGAAGTTCTATACTGGTATACTAACTTACTGTGGTATACCAACTCAAAGCTTTCAAAGACCCCTTCTTTTAAGCATTTAATCTCAATATATAAAAGTAAACACAAGTAGATCTAAAAATGGATTATATATGTTGTCTAATAAGAGGAGATTAGGAGAAGCAGACCATATGACCTAAAATAAGATGACCACAACAAGCAACTATTATTACAATAAATATAAGTGGTAATTTTTTTCTTAATTTTGAAAAAGACTAAATTAAACAATTATGCCTATAAGAACCTCACCTAAAACAAAGGGACTCAGAAAGGTTAAAAATAAAAGGGAGAAAAAGCGAAAATAAATTTAAAAAGAAACAATAATAAAAAAATAATAATAGCTATTTATTTAACAAGTATTGTGTGTTAGGCACAAAGTTAAGTAGCTTTCTCAAGGTAAGAAAATTAAGCAAGAATTAATGGATCAACATCACACAAAGTTGTACTCAAAGCAAAAATGAAGATACAAGCATCATAAACTTTTATGTATCAAATAATATACCCATTGTTGTGGAGTCAACTCAGATTCATAACGGCCCTGTAAGACAGAGTAGAACTGCCCTGTAGGGTTTCCAAGGCTGTAGTCTTTACAGAGCAGACATCTTTCTTCCGTGGAGTGGCTTGTGGGTTCAAACCGCTGACCTTATGGCTAGCAGCCAAGCATTAAACAACTGAGCCAACAGGGCTCCTCCACCAAACAATATAGCACCCAAATACATAAAACAAAATTACATCTAAAACAAAAACTACATAAGGAGAAATAAAAGACACACTATCCCTATAAACCCGTTGCCATCAAGTCGATTCTGACTCATAGCAACCCTATAGGACAGAGTAGAACTGCCCCATTAGGGTATCTAAGGAGCAGCTAGTGGATTCAAACTGCTGACCTTAGGAGATTTTAATATTTATCAGTTCTTGGCAGATGAACTAGACAAAATGAATAATAATATGATAAATTTTTACAAGTATTCTATGGATACTTTGAAAGGAAATATTCTCTACTGTTAATGTCTTATTAGATCTTTGTTATTAATCATATAATTCATATCTTCTATATTGGGGATTACCAAAAAATTTCCATAAAATAATAAATATTTTAGATTTTGCAGGCCATACGTCTGCAGTGTGAAAGCAGCCATAGCAATACATAAACAAAGGAATGCCACTGTGTTCCCATAAAAAATTTATTTACAAAAAGGGGCTATGAGCTTAATTTGACCCATGGACCGTAGTTTGCTAATCCCTGTTCTATATGATTACAGGTAGTCCCCAATTTACGACATTTTTGAGTTACAACAAACCACACTTATGACTGTCCATTTTTGGTGTTTTCTTTTTTTTGACATCTTATTGTTAGTAATACGTACGACATACAGTGTTGCAGCATGTAGTTTGCTGATGTTATTCTCATGCCAACCCCCAAAGACAAATCAAGATCGGATTTATAAAGATAATAATGAAAACTCAGAAAAAGAAAGAAAATGACATATTCGAGTTAGGTCAGAACCAATTTACAACAGAGTTGTTGGAACAGAACCTTGTCCTAAATCAGGGACTATGCGTACTTCTGTTTAAGTGGTTATAGAACATTTACAAAAATTGAGCATGTTTTAGACTGCAGAGAAAAATCTCAAATTCTAAAATAAGAAACGTACAGATCACATACACTGATCACAATGCCATAAAAATAAAAGTTTAAAAAAAAAAACTCAGAAAATCAAAGACCCTTCTAGCAAGAGTACTATTCAAGTCATTATTTTTAAAAGCCCTACTATTCCACCAGAAACTCTGGTGGTGTAGTGGTTAAGTGCTACAGCGCTAACCAAAAGGTTGGCAGTTCAAATCCACCAGGTGCTCTTTGGAAACTCTATGGGGCAGTTCTACTCTGTCCTATAGGGTCATGAGTTGGAATTGACTGAACAGCAATGAGTTTGGTTTTTTGGGTTTCACTATGCCACCATATCATTCCCTGCCTATTTTCATAGCTCAATTTGTGAATTCTTAAATAGTAGTGCACCTAAGGCCAAATTTCCAGAACAAGAAGAATAAAATCACAGGCAAAATGCTTCTTTACACACTGTTTTTCCAATTACCACTAACGAGACTCTAAATAAAGCATCCAAGGGGAGATGTTCAGATACAAAGGGCCTAGAATCTTAACATTGGGAAGGCAGTCTCAGAGGTCTCCTGATCCCCCTCATAAGAAATCCAAGCCAGACCCTTTCCTCATCACAGTTACAGGATCCTACAGAGCCAGGACAAGAAACCAGGCTTCCTGATTCAAGGTTGAGAGCACTTCCCTAGAAACAACACCATCCTGCTCTTTCCATTCTCCCCTTGGAGCACACCTCTTCATACCCTTGGAGAAGCCATTTCTGTTTCCCAGGCAGCACCTCTCCTCACTCTTGCCTGTCTGCCTTCATTCCTTCCCTCTCCTAGTAGTAGCCAGTACACAGACCAGGAGGATGGAGTGCTGATCTCCATCCTCACCCCTTTCCCTGGTCCTCAACCCATTGTACCTGAAGTGGCTAAAGTATTCCCCTGCAGAAATGAGACCACAGGTATGGCTAATTCAGCTGGACCCTTCAATAGGTGTGGTGTTTACAAAATCCTCTAAGAAGAAAATCAGCCTGATAAGAAGTCAGGAGTGGACACTCCCTCAAATTCCTTGATCCTGACCAGGCGTCACGTATTTGCTGGCCCTTCCTCTCCCCTCAACCCTCAATGCATGTTTAAGCAATTATCTTGAACAGCTTTCAGGCCAAAACTATTCAAGATGATGCCTTAAACATCCATTGAGATATGGGGGAAAGGAAAGACTAGCAAACAGGCGATGATCAAGAAATTTGAAGGAATTTCCATTCCTGGCTTTACTAAGCTGATTTTCTCCTGGTGTCTCAAGAGTTAAGTGCTTGGCTGCTAAACAAAAGGTTGGAGGTTAGAACTCACCCTGCCGCTCCTCTAAAGATTACAGCCTAAAAAACCCCATGGGGCAATTCTACTCTGTCACCTAGGGTCAAAACGAGTCAAAAATCTACAGTAAGTTACCCGAAGAGGACGGCAACATATACTTGTTGCTGGAATGTGAGCTGTTACTGGGCGTTCAACTTCCACCAGAGGGGATGCTGTGGGGCTCACCATCCTATACGCACTTCAAAAGAAAGGGTGGCTTCTAAAAAGTATTTCCCAAAACTCAGAAGGTCGCTCTTGTTGTGAAAGGACAAAATAAATGGGAAATTTTCAGTACCTGGATAAAGCAGCAGTTGTCACCATCTATATCTTCCTTCACAACCCTCCCTCCCACCACCACCTTTGCTTCCCACTACTTCTTACCCTAAAATCTTCCCTTCCCTTACTCTAAGATCTTCCTCCCTCTTTTCTCTTCCCCCAGAGTGACTGTGGTGCAGTGGTTAAGCATTTAGCTGCAAACCAAAGGTCGGTAGTTCAAATCCACCAGCTGTTCCTTCAAAATCCAATGGGGCAATTCTACCTTGTCCTACAGGGTCACCATGAATTCGAATTCGACGGCTACGGGTTTGGTTTGGGGCTTTAAAGTGATCTCAGAACTGCCCACCTACTGCCTGGCCAGGATCCCTCCTGCTCAGAGTTTGGTGGAAACTATTACCCTCATTACCTTTTTGCTCATTGCATCTTAGCCTGGGAAATCCAGAAAGAAAGAAAAATTCTGAGTTGAGTTAAACTAGAGGAATTCCTTCCTTGGGATAGTTGTTTTTTGTTTTTTGTTTTTTTCCTCCTAACCAGCTGTATTCCATTAGCGAGATTTCTCTCCTCTTCTACCCCACCACTCACAAAGCCCCACTCCCCCCACATAATCTCAATCTGAAGGCCCGGGCGCGCTCTTGGGTCCTGAAGTCTCACTTACCCTTAACGCCTGGTCTCTGGCAGATGACTTGTCCCGCTTCCCGCGCAAGAGGACACAGGTGAAACCCTTGGTGCTGGGAGAGCCCTCGGGCAGCGATTCCGCCCTCTCCTCACCGAGCAGTTAGTTATAAAGGCTCTGTCGCCGGAGGGAGGGAACGAGAAAGGGGGTGAGCAGAGGGACACGGGGCGGGGGAGGACCAGGGGGAGAGGACACGCCTATTCCAGTTCCACGACACTTTATGCTGTTATGAAAATAAATTCCCCGTGCCAGGGAATGAACCAAAAGCCCTATGACGTCAGCGGCACAGTCACCCTTGAAGGAGGTGGTGGTGGGGGGGCGGGAAGACCCACCTTGGCCCGGCCCGGCCCGGCCCTGCACATCCGGCTCCTCCGAGACAGTGCACAAGGCTGGTCCCAGGGCACAAGGTAAAAGAGAGTGGACCCGCTCCTATTAGCCCTGAAGACTGTCACCTGGAGAGGGAGCCACACCCGCCCTCCCCGCAGCGGAGCACTCCTGTCCGCCCAAGGAAAGGCGTCTAGAGGTTGGGTGTAGCCCCTTCTGTGTTGATCACTGGGCCCCACAGCTTGTGTGTGAGAGAGAAAGGGGTGTTTACTGTGTTTGATTTGCACTGGTCTGCTAACTTAAAAGTTGGCAGTTTGAACCCACCTAGACATACCTCCAACAAAAGGCCTGGCAATGTGCTTCCCTTAAAATTACAGTCAAGAAAACCTTATGGAGCAATTCTACTCCAGTAACACATGGGGTCACCATGAGTCAGAATTGACTAGAGTGCAACTAACAACGATATTCCAGTAAATATGATGGAGAGCTGACCCCAAGCTACCCTTCCTCCCCAGCAGTGGAAAAGCCAGCACTTCTCCTCTTAGCCTTTCTCTTCCTCCCTCTCACCCCACCAGTGCAGGATGGGAAGTCTGGCTTGAGAAGGAGGTGGCCACCCTCTCAGGGATCCCCAGCCAAAGCAAGGTAATGGCCAGGGAAAACTTCCTCCCCAGTTCACAGTTAGCTCAGCCACTGCACTCGTCAGTACTGTGGGTCAGATAAGCACTATTAGTGTGCCCAGGGCCTGGGAGATCATTCTCTCTCTGCTTTCTTAACTACCTCTCCTGAAGCCTTGACAATGCAGACTGATAGAAAAGGGGACTCCAGATAAAATTATGAAATAATGGAACTCACCTTTGATGTCTGCTTCCCTCTCCCTTAGCTGCCCACTCCTCTTCCATTATCAAGCCAGTTCTACTGAAACTTGCCTCTGTTTACTTGTCAAATAGCCCTTGAGTGGCTGACCCTTCCGTGTCAGGCCTCAGGCAAGGCTCTACCTCACCTCCTGGGGGGGAGGGGCTCTGTGTTTTTAAGGTGAGGATTAGCATGTCTGGTAAAGTAACAGGTGTTATTGTGCATATGAATTAATGTGGGAGGCCTAGGGCTCCTCAGCTTTCTCCTTACTTCTCCCCACACCCCGAGTTTCCCAAGTCTGGTGTGCTGCGATGTTCTGGAGATGATGCCCCACATTTTAGGTTTTTATTTCACT
The DNA here is from genome assembly GCF_024166365.1 of Elephas maximus indicus. NCBI lineage: Eukaryota > Metazoa > Chordata > Mammalia > Proboscidea > Elephantidae > Elephas > Elephas maximus. Next base: position 71,442,904 of record NC_064822.1, on the reverse strand, counting down.
TCCAAGAAACCACAGTCAATGCTTTGAGTGTTGGAACACCTCCCTCAAGGCCTCCAGGCCAAGGGTCTGCAAGCCTCCTCCTCCATTTGCAGGGCTCCTAGGTGCTTTGTGTGTGAGTGTGAGAGAGAGAGGGAGATAGAGAAAAGGGGCTGGTGGGGACTGGAAAGACCACTAAGTCAGGTCTTCTCTCTGGACCTCAGTTTCCTCATCTGTAAAAGGAGGAGGCTGGACCAGACCACTGTTGTTCAAAAGAAATGTAATTCAAGCCCCAAACATAATGTTAAATTTTCTAATAGCCACATTAAAAGTAACAAGGAAATTAATTTTAATAATACATTTTATTTAACCCAATTTTTTTATCCCAAATATCACTTCAACATGTAATCAATATTTAAAAATATCGATGAGTTAATGTACATGCTCTTTTTCAAACTATGTCCTAAAAAATCTGGTGTGCATTTTAACACATAGCACATCTCAGTTTGAACTAGCCACATTTCAAGTGCTCAAAAGCCACCTGAAGAGTAGCTACTGTCTTGGACTATTGTCTCTAAGAGCTCTTCCAATTCCAGCATTATATAACTCTGAATCACTGTGACTACGGTGAGGTTCATGACACCGAGCAAAAGACGTCAAGTCTGAGGAGGAAGTAACAACAAATAGGCCATGACCCCCATGCCCCCATCCCACAGGCAGAACCACGAACTTAGGAAAGCCTAATGAGAAAGTGGTGAATGTCTGTGCAGGTCTTAGGGTGTGTGAGAGAACGTATGTGGGGATGCTTTTTCTGAAGCGCTGTCCTTGGTCATCTGAGCCTGCTATTCTTCCCTTTGCCATTGACTTTGGATTTCTTCCTTTGTCCTCTTAGCACCCTCTCTTTTACCCTCCTTTTATCTTCTTGTTCTTCCACCCTTTGATTCACCAGCCCAGCACCAAGTCAGGACTTTAAGTAGGCACCTAAGAGTGAGAACCTCAAAGTTTGTGCCCTGGGCACCTTGCTTGCCTCATCCTACTCCTAGCTCTGCACCAGAGTCCCTGTGGGGTCTGGTTGTCTGGGGGGTGGGGGAAGACTGAGAGGGTGGAGTAACTGAGTGATTGTGAACTGTTCCTGAGGGGGAAAGGGAGGGGACTAGAAGGTGGAATAATTTCCTGGGTCTCTCTCTCTCTGCTAAAATAGTCTGAAGACTAAACAAGGTTGAGGGCCCTTGGAAATAAATAAAAGAAATAATATGAAAACTTGTTAAACTCGTTATCGTCGGATCGATTCCAACTCATGGAGACCTTATAGGACAGAGTAGAACTGCCCCATAGAGTTTCCAAGGAGTGCCTGGTGGATCTGAACTGCCCAAATTTTGGTTAGCAGCCATAGCTCTTAACAACTACGCCACTAAGGTTTCCAAAATAATATGAAGGGGGTCTAGAAACCTGGGTTTAACTCCCAACTCTAGTTGCCCTCCTTTGAGTGCTAGCTGGTTTAAAGTGACAGATGGCATTGTAGAGTGACACTGAAGGGAAGCTTACTTGACTAGAAATGAGGAGAAGAAGAGGAGAGAGCCCCACAATAATGGTGCCTTCATCCCCCAACAAAGAGAGGCTGGTCCGAGGCTGGACAGGACCTTCATTCAGCTGCAAAGTCAGCAAGAGGTCTGTTTTCCATGAGGACAGACCTGACAGTCTCAATCTGGGAGTCTCAGAAACTAGTCCACGCAGACACCTTTCCCAACCATCGCCACCATGACCTCTACTCTTTTTTTTTTTTTGTAAAAATATGTAGAACACAATATTTGCCAATTCAATGTTTTTCAAGTATACAATTTAGTGACACCAATTACATGGATCATGTTATATAACTATCCTCAATACGTGGTCTCTACTCTTGATTGCAGCAATGAACCAAGAACCCAGACAGCTCTACCAGTGTCCTGGTCCTGATCACTTCACCAATGCTACCTTGGAATTCAGGGCCGTAGAACTTCATACTAGGGCCTCCCCCTTTCTCTCCCTAGCAAGATGGAGGAAGATACTACCTGTCCACCTCTCTGACCTCAGTTAAATCACATTTAAGAAGCACCTGAGACCATAGGAGAAAAGCACAGGTGAAGTTTATTTCCTTGGGTAATTGTTTCAGTGAACCACAGCTCCAGCCAGTTTTCTGCTGATAGTGTCTGTCTTGGTCATCTAGTGCTGCTATAATAGAAATACCATAAGTAGACGGCTTTAGCAAAGAGAAGTTTATTCTCTCACAGACCAGTAGGCTAGAAGTCTGAATTCAGGGCGCTGGCTCCAGCGGAAGGCTTTCTTTCTCTGTCAGTTCTGAAGGAATGTCTCTGTCATCAGTCTTCCCTTGGCCTGGGAGCATCTCAGTGCAGGAACCTCAGGAGCTTTGCTCCTGGCACTGTTTTCTTGGTGGTATCAGGTCCCCACGTCTCTCTGCTCGCTTCTTTTTTATATCTCAAAAGGGATTGGTTAAGACACTAATCTTATAGATCTCATCAGTATAACTGCCCCTAATCCATCCTATTAACATCATAGTGATAGGGTTTACAATACATAGAAAAATCTCATCAAATGACAAAATGGAGGACAGCCACACAATAATGGGAATCATGGCCTAACTAAGTTGACACATATTTTTGGTGGACACAATTGAATCCATGACAGCGACTTTCCCATTCAAGGACTAAACAATACAGGGAGATTTTTAGAACCAACTATAAACCAAGCATTGTAGCAAATGCAATAAAATTATTAAGGAAGATCCTACAGCCTCTATCCTCTATCCTTATTCAGTCAATTAGCAGCTATGGTTATCATCTATGTAATTGTGCTGGGAAATCAAAAGAAGATTGCCTTTAAAGAGCTCAGTCTGGTGGAGGGATGGATGGTAATTAAACAGAAGCAATACACTGTTTTATATATTATACCAGGGGAACGTACAGGACCATAGCTGGGCACAAATGGTCATAGTCAACACTCCCCACAGAGTTCTAGATAGACCTCACAGAGGAGAGAAAGCTAAAGGATGAGTAAGAGTTTTTTCAGATGGAGAAGGGAAGAGAGGTGTTATGGAATGAATTGTGTCCTTCCAAAATATGTGTTGGAATCCTATCCTAACCCCTATACCTGTGTAATCTAAAGTAATATAATCACCTCCCGTAACGCAATCTAATATAGTGTTGTCAATCTATCCATTGAGGTTATACCACTGTAGGATGGATCCTAAACCTAATCACTTCTGAGTTACGTAAGCAGCAGCAAAGACACGGAGACACATGAGCATACACAGGAGAAGACAGATGCCACGTGAGAATCACCAGGGAACCAAGGAATGCCCAGAGCTACCAGTAAGGAAAGAATTGACACAGCCATGACTCTAATTTGTACTTTTAGCCCCCAGAAAACAAATTTCTGTTCTTTAAAGCCACCAACTTGAGGCATTTCTGTTACAGCAGCACTAGGAGACTAAGACAAGGGGAGAGGTGTGGAAAAGCATTCCAGGTAGAGGGGACAGAAACTGCAAAGGCACGGAGACATGTAACAGTTCTACCCATTAATGAAGTGTGAGCATAAAGTGTGGACAGAGGGAGACGAAACTGGACAAGTAGGCAGTGCCAGATTTTTGTCTCCAGACTTCCTCTTGGAGACAAAAGAGCACTGAAGGCATGAAGTAGGTGACCACAATGATGTGATGTGTGAGATGGAGAACCAAAGCCAAGGGTAGAGAGATCGGCCCAGAGGCTGAGTAAGGAAGAGCGGTCAGTTTGATAGCTCCTGGTATATCGTTTTATGGATTTCTCTTTCTCCTCTCACATTTTCCACAGAACCATACAAAATTCTGGACCCACAAGTGCTTGTGTATTCTTGTTGATTAGCTTATAGACTTGTCTGTGAGTCAGGCTTTAACTCTCTTGTAATGTGTTGAATGGTGTTCCCTAAAAGTTCATGTCTACCCAGAACCTCAGAATGTGACCTTATTTGGGAACAGGATCTTTGCAGATGTAATAGGTTAAGGGTCTCAGGGTGAAATCATCCTGGAATTAGGTGGGCCCTAAATCCTGTGGTTGGTGTCCTTATTAGAAGAGGAGAGATCGCAGAGAGACACAGACACTCAGAGAAGAAGGCCATGTGAAGACAGAAACAGAGATTGGAGTTCTGCTGCCACAAACCAAGGAACACAAGGATTGCCAGGAATCACCAGAGCTAGGAGACAGCCATGGTACAGTTTCTCCCTAAAAGCCTCCAGAAGGAACCAGTCCTCCGACACCTTGACTTCTAGCCTCCAGAACTGTGAGAAAAAAAATTTCTGCTGTGTTTAGCCACCCAGTTTGTGGTTCCTTGTCACAGCAGCCGTAGGAAACCAATACACCTCTGAAACAGACCATTTTGTGTATGCCAGCAGGTTACCTGAAATGTTAGAGCCTGCCTAACACAGGAGGCATCTCAAGGGTTTAATCTCCAAGTGGCCTTGGTTTCGTCTTCCCACCTTACTAGGTTGAAAGAGGAGTGGAGTGTGCAGAAGGGTAAACATGTGGAGCAGGAGAGATGACACTTGAAGCCCCAGAATGCAGTCAGTAGGGAACCAGTGCTTGTGGTCAACACGCTGGCCAACAACCAACTCAGCCTGTCTTATGTCTCTCGTTATCAGGCTATTTTCAAAATGCTATGGTTACAGCTCAGACGTCCCCTGCCTTTTCTGGGATTGACTTCAAGATTGTGCTCACTCCCAGGGTCTTGACTCTGAGGAGAGTTATGAACTGAAACCTCCATGCTGAAACCAGATAGGTGCTGCCAGTAACCCCAAGGCTGGGTTATAGGCTCCCATTAAGTGCCCAGACTGGTTCTGTGACATGAAACCCAATGCAGCTGTGGATTCTCCTCTTTCCGCTCTTCAGGACAAAACAAGGCGTCCAAGGATCTGCCCTGACTTCTCTCTGTAAAGCCATTCTCATGGGAAGTCAGTGGCCCAGAAGGCCTTGGTATGCCCATCTCTCATCTCAGCCCCACTCTTGTTCAGGCCCCACGGACCAGTTCTCCTGATTCATGTTGCTTACCAGCCTTTGCCTGAGCTAGATTTGAACCTTGAGTTAGGAGACCTGGCCTGAACCCTACTTAACAGCTACATGGTCTATTTCCTTATCTGACACAAGGGCATTCATAACGCTTTATTCACAGGGTTGTGGCAAGCATGAAATACAATTACATCAAGCACGAAGGAAATATGCAGTCATGTTCATCCACTCACTCTTAGATTGCTGGCACTGAAGACAGGAAGGCAGCTTCTTGAGTCTATATGTGACAGACAGGCAAAACCCTAAAGCTGGAAAATTAGCTTTCAACATCTAAACTTTAACAAGATTCTTTCTCACTTTCAATTACCCGACCAAAACCAAACCCATTGCTGTCGAGTGAATTTCTACCCCATGTGTGTACAGAGTAGAAATCCTCAACCGATGGGATTTTCTTGTCTATAACGTTTATGGAAGCAGATCACCAAGCTTTTCCCAGTTACCCAAACACACCTATATTTTCATATGTTGCTCAAACAGGAAAATTTATTTCTACTAAAGTGTTAAAAGATTGGAAGAATTGCCTTTTGCCCCTCCCAGGAGAATTTTCTATTAAAAGAAGGGTCTATTAATCCTATTTAGCCATAAAAAGAAACTATTGATACACAACAACATGGATGAATTTCGAAAACATTACGCCAATCAAGAGCATAAAAGAGAACATACTGTATGATTCCACTTACAAAATTCTACAACAGGCGAAATTAATCTATGAAAGACAAAGAGCAATCAGTGGTTGTCCAGAGGTAGGGGCTGAGGATTTCCTGCAAACAGGCACAGGGGATCATTTTCAGAATGATGAAAATGTTCTGTATCTTCATTGTGGTGGTTGTTACACAGCTGTATGCATTTATCAAAGCTCCACAAAAGGTACCCTTAAAATGAGTGCATTTTATAGTATGTATATTTTTTATATATTATATATCGATAAAGGTGATTTTAAAAAGGGGGCCTATTAATTTTTATCACCCATCCATCAGTTTGTTGTACTGTGGTGGCTTGCATGTTGCTGTGATGTTGGAAGCTATGTCACCAGTATTCCAAATGCCAGCAGGGTCAACCACAGTGGATAGGTTTTGGTGAAGCCTCCAGACTAAGACAATTTAGCCAATGAAAACCTTATGCATCAGAACAGAACATTGTCTGGTGTAGTGCTGGAAAATGAGTCCCCTACACCGGAAGTCACTCCAAATACACAGTGGCCTCAACGTGGACACAAGCATACCAACGATGGTGAAAGACCAGGCAACACTTCATTCTTGTTGTGCATGGGGTCACTATGAGTTGGCACTGACTTCACGGCAACTAACAACAACAATTAAAGAGGTTTATGCTTAGTACAAGGAGCCCTGGAGGCACCGTAGTCAAGCACTCAGCTGTTAACTGAAATGTCGGCGGTTCAAACCCACCAGCCACTCCGAGGGAGAACGATGTGGCCATCTGTTTCCATAAAGACTACAGCCTTAGGAACCCTACAGGGAAGTTCTACTCTGTCCTATAGGGTCGCTCTGAGTTGGAACTGACTCTACAGCAATGGGTTTGGTTTTTTTGGGTTATGCTTGGTACTAAGAAATGAATCTCTAAAAGTAGAATTCGAAGAAAGCTGAAGGATGATCAAGAGAGCAGAGCAAAACCATCCACTCGGGTCTGACAAAATGATTTGGTGTCCTTTTCAGGCATAAGAAGCTATTTGGGGAATGTAGTTTAGACTCCTTAATATTTAGGAGTCTGTGATTGTCCACACTCCTGCCTGTTTGTTTTTTACTTCCTGGTGTGAGACTAGGATATTTATTCATTCAACAAACATGTATTAAATATCTCTACATGCCAGGCACCCTTGCAGGAGGAGGGATTCCACAATGAACAAGACCACATCTCTGTCCTCATGGAGCTCATGTTTCAGTGGTGAGAGGAAAACAATAATCAGGTAAATACATTATGCAGAGTAAGGGGAGATAGAGAGTGCTGGTGTTGGGAGGAAAGGCTGCTATCTCACACAGGGTGGCCGGGAAGCCCTTTGTGACAAACTGACATTTAGGCAGAGATGTGGAAGCAGTAAGGGAGTGAAGCTTATGGACATCTAGGGAAAGGCATCCCAGGCAAAGGAAGCAGTAGTTCAGGGTCCTGTGCTTGGCATATTCGTGAAACAGCAACAAAACCCATGTGACCGGGGAGGGATGTGAAGAGAGAGAGTGGAGGAAGATGAGGCCAGAGAGGAAGGGGGCAAGGGAAGGGGTGCAGATCAAGTTAGCAGTTGCCACTTAGGTAACTTCAACTCATGGCAACCCCGTGTGTGTCAAAGTAGAACCGTGCTCCATAGGTTTTTCAATGGCTGATTCTTCAAAAGTAGATCACCAGGTGTTTCTTCCAAAGTGCCTCTGGGTGGGCTTGAACCTCCAACCTTTCAATTAGCAGCTGAATGCATTGACTCTTTGAACTACCAGGAACTCCACAGATCAATTGGGGCCTTGTAAATCATTGAGGGCTGTGCTTCCACTGGAGGGCGAGGAGTGACATGATCTGACTTATATTTTACAAAGCTCACACTTCCTGTCTTGAGAATAGACCTGAGGTTACGGGGAGGACCAAACCCACTGCCGACAAGTCGATTCCGACTCATAGTGACACAGGACTGGTGAATTCTGAAAGCGAGGCAACCAGTTGGGAGCCCATTGCTAAGGTTGAAGGCCATTTGAAGCAGATGGTAGTACTGGAGATAGTAAGAAGTATACAAATACTTCTGGTCATCTCAAGATACATTTTGAAGATAAAGCCAACAGAATTTGTTAATGGATTGAATGTGGCATATGAAAGAAAGAAAATGTGTCAAGGATAAGATTTGGAATTTTAGATAAAATTGAAAAAAATTGTTGTATTTGTTATCAAGAAACAACCAGGGCCCTTAGTACCAAATTCTCCTTTAAGTTAACTGACCATATTTTAAAAGTGAAAAATGAAACAATATGGACTATCAAAGAGTTTTGATGACACAGACAAAGTGCAAGAGACAGTTTCAAAGATAATGTTGTTTGGCGCTCTTGAGTCAATTCCAACCCCATTCTACAGAGTAGAAGTGCCTCATAAGATTTTTTTGGCTGTAACCTTTACAGAAGCAGATTGCCAGGTATTTCTGCTACGGAACTGCTGGCTGGTTGGAACCACCAACCATTTGGTTAGCAGCCAAGCACTTAACCATTGTGCCACCAGGGCTCCTTTTCCAAGATACATATATAAAAAAAAAAAAAAAACCCAGTGCCTAGAGGCTTAAATATTTAAACTACTGGGACATTTGAAAGGGTTATGGGGTCAGTTGTGAGATAAATACTTGAAACTGGAATGATCCAAGAATATCCTATAACCCCCTACTTTCCCAACAGAGTTATAGAAATGCTTTCTTATTGATTTTCTTTCTTATTTTCTGGCCTAGTCACTTCCACTATATGGCTGATTTGGATGGGTTGGAATGCTTTCATGGTGAAGCAGGAGTTTGATGACACAATCAGTTATTAAGATCTAGAAATTAGTATAAAGTTTGTCAATCCCTACAGTGATTTAGAATAAATTGATCATCATTTATCCTGAAGGGAAAATATCACAGGAGCATAAATGATAACTCTTTTCCATCTTTTTCCTCCCCTGTGCTGCCATCTTCCACAAGTTCAAAATCATAAGTTTTTTTCACAATTGTTCACAGCTGATGATTCATTTACGTTTCCAATATAGAGCCACAAATTTCATCCTCTCCCTTCAAACCACAACATTTATCTCCCCAGCAAAAAGAATCAGGCAAGAGGAGTGAAAACCTTTCTATTCTCATTGACTGGTAGACACCAGAGTTTCAACTTAGGGAGGCATGGAAGACCTTCGCTTCTGAAACTGCTTTCAAATAAACATACTTCCCAAATCCTCAAGTCTCCCTATGTCCCCAAAGGGGTCTGCTGGGCTAAGACCCATAGAAGGAAAGTGGCCTGTCCAAAATTGGCTTGATGAGACAGTGGAACCCAGAAATACTCCTGCAAAGAAAAGGTCAGAAAATGAAGCCAATTCTCCCCTGAAGGCAGTGGAAACATTTGATTTCCAATACAGACTGGCCTGAGGTTTTTAAATGTTCTTTTATACAGCTTCAGTCATGATTTCCTGAGCTATTGGTAGATGTCAGAATGAAGCACCAGGGGAAGAAAGCGGTAAGAACCAAATATTGATTGAAGACCTATTATGTGCCAGCTCCCTTTTTAATGCAGAAGGACTAAGTAGAACTATTTGTGCATTCTTTCTGCAAACTTGTATAAAACACCAACTATGTGTCAGGCTATGAGTCAGAATTGACTCAACAGCAATGAGTAAGTTATGTGTCAGACATGTGTAGTGTTCCGGGTGAAAGTAAAGTAATGAATAAAGGGTCTCATCCAAATCACCAAATCGCTTTTGCATCAAAGTGTCCTTAGTCTCCTGTCTCAGATTAGAAAATCAGCAGATAATAACCTTGTGTTGCCTGTTCCTTTGGTGGCTATGTTTACTCTGCGTGTTTGTGGGGCATCCCAGTAACACAGCCAAAGGAATGAGAGGTAGCATCCCACGGAGGATAAATGAAAGGGGTCTCCAGTTTGCCTTCCAGTCCCTAGGCCACCTCTGAGCCTTGTTCTGGCCTAATCCCAGAGATGGACATCTGGGCCAGTGGGACCAGTGGACACAGGGTATTGTCTGATTAACTGGCTAATTTCAAGAACAACACAAACTCAAACCCTGGGTGAAACCACTGTGAAAGACTCTGGGTGAGTGCTTGGGAAACACCCCGGGGCTCTCTACCACCGGGGACACACCACCCTGGTAGCTCCTAAACCACCCTAGCCTAAGGCAAGTGGGCAGAGAACAAGGGTGCTATTGGGCTTGCTACTTGCATGCCAGTCATTTCCTCGTTTCTCTCGTACTACCCCAAACCATGACTGCTGGAAACATCCTTTCAAGAAACTGATGAGTGTGGCCTTGGGAGGGAACTGGGTAAACAGGTACAGACAAAGGTGAGTACCGAGAAGAACCCAGCCCACTACCGTGGAGTAGATTCCGATTCTGACTCATAACAACACTATAGGACAGAATAGAACTGCCCCCCACAGGGTTTCCAACGAGCAGCTGGTGGATTTCAACTGCCAATCTTTTGGTTAGCACTGTAGCACTTAACCACTGTGCCACCAGGGCCCCGTATTGAAAGGACTATTTTAAGGGAAAGTGGGGTAAGATCAAGACACCTTCTTCTTAAGATGAAGGCCTCAGATATTTCAGGTACGGTTACTTGCTTTCACAGAACCAAGGTGTGTCCTAGATCCCCTGAGAAAGAACTTCTGAATTGAGACCTATGAGAATTTTATTTTCCTATTGCAGAGAATTATGGCTCTCTTTTCCACAAATAATAACAATATTCTGCATGTGTGAGAACATTTCATAGTTTTCAAAGGACTTTCCTACATTTTGTCATGTGCAATTCTCACAGCATAACTATCATGTCAATAGAATCACATACAGTGAAAGCCCAGAGCTGGCTAGGCCTGAATGCCAATTGCAGCTCGTTCTTTTCCCAGCTATATATAACCTTGGAAAAGGAGCCCTGGTGACACAATGGTTGAGTACTTGGCTGCTAAACGAAAGTCAGTGGCTCACTTGTCTCTAAAAAAAAAAAAAACCCACCCACAAAAAAATGGAAGAAACTTACTTAATATTCCCTATTTTCTGTAGTGCGGGGGTTCATCACCTGGTGGCCCATGCACCATATACACGTACACACTAAGGATCCAGAGATGAGCTTCAAGTGAGAACCCCTCTACATTGTTGTCAGAAATGTGTGGGCATTCTCCTTGGAAAAATATCTGTAGCTTTTTATCACATTCTCAAAGGAATCCATGGAGGGAAAAAGGTTAGAACCACAGTTAGCCCACCTCCCTTCACATTTGCACTTGGCAGTGTACCTACTGCCTGCTCGCCTACTACCGAAAGCAAATCTGTATCTACAGATGGTAGGGTTTTTCTCTCCTTAACATACACCATGGAATTGTCACCAGAAGGAACACTTTCTTTTTAACCACTTTAGTTTTTGTGTCATGGTAATGACAACTGACACCCAGGGTTTTTATAGTTTCCAAAGCACTTGTACTTCCTTTGCCTCATTTTATTTTTTTTAATTGCAGTGAAATTCACATAGCATAAAATTAACCATTTTAAAGTGTGCAATTCAGTGGCATTTAGTACATTCATAATGTTGTGCAACCATCACCTTCATCTGGTTTCAAAATATTTCCATCAGCCCCAAATGAAGCCCCATACCCATTCAGCAGTTGCACCCCCATCCCCGCTCCTCCCTGCCCTGCCAACCCCTGGTACTCACTAATCTGCTTTCTGTCTCTATGTAGTTACATATTCTAGGTATTTCATAGGAGGCCCTGGGTAGCACAAATGGGTAAGCATTCAACTATTAGCCAAAACGTTGGCAGTTCAAACCTACCCAGAGGCACCTTGGGAGACAGGCCTGGTGATCTATTTCCAAGAGATCACAGCTTTAAAAACCCTGTGGAGCAGTTCTACTCTGCACACATTGGGTCACCATGAGTAAGAAAGGACTTGACAGCAGCTAACAACAGATATTTCATGTAAATGGAACCATATGATATGTGACCTTTTGTGTCTGGCATAATGTTTTCGAGGTTCACCCACATTGTAGCATATATCAATAGTTCATTTCTTTTTATGACTGAATAATATACCATTGTATGGACATTTTGTTCATCCATTAATCCACTGATGGACATTCGGTTTGTTTCTACTTTTTGGCTATTGAGAATAGTGCTGCTATGAACATTCATGTACAAGTATTTATTTGAAAGTTGTTGTTGTGTGCCGTTGAGTTGATTCCAACTCATAGTGACCCTATATAACAGAGTAGAGCTGCCGCATAGGGTTTTCTAGGCTATAATCTTTATGGGAGCAGATTGCCAGGTCTTTTTGTCTGCAGAGCCATTTGGTGGATTTGAACTACTGACCTTTCAGTTAGCAGCTGAATGCTTAACCATTGAGTTACCAGGGCTCCTATTTGTTTGAATAAAACCAAAAAAACCCAAACCCATTGCCATCAAGTTGATTAGGACTCCTAGCAACCCTACAGGACAGAATAGAACTGCTCCATAGGGTTTTCAAGGCTGTAAATCTTTATGGAAGCAGACTGCCACACCTTTCTCCTGAGAGCGGCTGATGGGTTTGAACCACCGACCTTTCAGATAACAACCAAGCACTTAACCACTGCATCACCAGGACTCCTATTTGTTTTAGTACCTATTTTCAGCTCTTTTGGGGTATATAACTAGGCAGTAGAATGTCTGGGTCATGTGGTAATTCTATGTTTACCTTTTTGAGGAACTACCAAACCGACTTCCACAGTAGCTGTACCATTTTACAATTCCACCAGCAGTGGATAAGGGTTCCAATTTTTCCACATCCTCATCAACATGGTTGTTTTCTGTTTTTCTGATCATAGTCATCTTAGTGGGGGGGTGGGGGGGGCGGGGGGAAGTGGTATCTCATTGTGGTTTTGATTTGCACTTCCCTAATGCCTAATGCCTAATGGTATTGAGCATCTTTTCTGGTTGGCCATTTGTATGTCTTCCTTGAAGAAATGTCTACTCAAGTCACTTGCCCATTTTTTAATTGGGTTGTTTGTCTTCTTTGCAGTTGAGTTGTAAGAGTTCTTTATATATTCTGGATACCAGATCCTTATCAGAGATACAATTATAATCACAGGTATAAACTACTAACCCATCAGATTCTGACTCTCAGTGACCCTATAGGACAGAATAGAACTGCCCCATAGGATTTCCAGGACTGTAAATCTTTACGGAAGCAGACTGCCACATCTTTATGCTGCAGAACAGCTAGTGGGTTCGAATCATCAATCTTTTTGTTAGTATCCAAGTGCTTAACCACTGTGCCACCAAGTGTAGGATTTACAACACTTATTTTGGGGGGACATAATTCAATCCATAACAGTGTTGTATCTTAAGAATCCATTGCCAAATCCAAGTTCATATAGATTTGCCCTATTTTCTTCTAATAGTTTTATAGTTTTAGCTTTTGCATTTAGGTCTCTGATTCACTTTTGAATTAATTTTTGTATATGGTGTGAGGTAGGGACCCAACTGAATCTTTTCATATGTGGATATCCAGTTGTCCTAGCGCCATTTATTGAAAAGACTATTCTTTTCTCATTGAATTGTCTTGGCATTCTTGTCAAAAATCAAGTGACCACAGACATATGGGTTTGTTTCTGGACTCTCTCTCGTTTTTTATCTTTACAAAAAAATCTTCAAAGTTGATGTTATTATCCTCATTTTCCAGATGAGAAAACTGAGCATCAGAGAGGTAAGTGACTTACACTTGGTTCAAACTTTAGAAGGTGGCACAGCACTCATACAGCCCAGTCCCTAACTCCAGAGCCAAGCCTTTCTTTCCTTGCGTCCCTCTGCCCTGCCCACAACAGGCCCTGCATATGGCTGACTTTGCAGGGATATTTGCTGTGCCCTCTCCCATGTTTTCCCCAGAGAGCTCTGCCATGCCTCTCTGTGGGCCTCACCCTGCTGAACTCATTTGCAGCTGGTGTTATCCTGTGGCCTTACTAAGTTAAACAGTCTGGTTTTAGACATTTAGGTTTGGCAGGGCTGCATCTCCTCCCTTAATTCAGTTTCCCAAGTAAAAAATAGCTAACAACTTGACTTCATAGGGCCAGGCTGGCATCTCTTAGCAAATGTTTCCATTCAGTTTGTTTTCCATAATTTATCTTTGGTGCTATTATTATATTTCTACACATTCTAAGATATATAACAGAACTATCAGATGGCTGTATATTTATTTGTTAATAGAGACTTTACCTCATTTCTTGAGTTCCAGCTCACAAGACCACCCTAGTCTAGAACAAGCCAGAAAGGAGATGCTCTCAGCCCTAGGTATCCTGCCCCTCTCCCTACTCAACCCATTAATTCCATCTTCTTCTCCACATCTCATTTGTCTTCTGAAAATCTTTCCACTTCTTTTTTTTTTTAAATACTTTTTATTGTGCTTTAGATGAAAGTTTACAAATCAAGTCAGTCTGTCACGTATAAGCTTATACACACCTTACTACATACTCCCATTTACTCTCCCCCTAATGAGTCAGCCCGCTCCCTCCTTCCAGTCTCTCCTTTCATGACCGTTGTGCCAGTTTCTAACCCTCTCTTCCCTTCCATCTGAAAATCTTCCCACTTCTATTCTGCTTCTTTGTCTTTTTATTTTTTAAACTAACAACTGCTGAGCACTTTCTTTATTCTAGGCATGGTGTTACTTGCTTTGTATTCATTATCTCAATCAATTTTCCTCTCCCAGGAGGAAGCTGATAAATATATTCATTGCAAGGTATATACAAGAGATAAGGTTTAACGGGTTATCCCTGGAGCACTTTAGTGGAAACTCAACACCGAAGTCAAAGTATGAGTCTATGACCGTAAATATAAAAGTATTAGTAAGCCAGGTAAGGAAGGAAATGGGTTGTTTGGTTGACTGGAGGCTTCTTCCTAAGATCTTGAATCATATTATCAGGTGTTCACGTGTTCCATTTTTCTGCAAGACTGTTGGCAGGTATTGTTGCTCAGCACAGTTCAATGCAATGGTATGTATTAAGCACCCACTATGTGCAGGGCAGGGCATCATAAAAAAAATACTAATATTGTAATACAAAGATCTGGGTCCTTGCATCAAATGTTTTGCAATCCAGAAGCAAAGCTAACTCAATCATACCAGGCCGATTATAATTCACACTCTAACTGGATGATAATCCACTATGGGGAGCAGAAGTGGGGAATGCTGCCTTCCAACAAGAAAAGGGAGATTTGAGAGGGTGAGATTTTGTCTAGGACTTAAAAGATGGGTTGGATTCTGTTTGGAGCAGATCAGGGGTGGAGGGGCAGTCCAGACAGAAATGTGCAGAAAGAACAGTAAAGCAAACACATGGAGGAGGGAATGTGCAGGGGAAAGCTTTCATCAGCACCAACTGAAAGGGAAACCGTGCTCCACATGCTGTGCGTCTGTCACATATAATAGGCTCCTGAGCCCCTGGACATGTGTGAGAAGTTAATGTCCCTGGACATTTTTCAGGGGAGACTTTTCATATCTTTCTTAGATCTTCAAGGGCTTCTTCAACTCACTAAAGCTGAAGAGCAACAGCTTTATAGGTTGAAGTTGTAAGACAGGCCTCCGGATATTATAACACCTGTAAAAAGAATGAAATGTACAAATAGACCTAATACATAAACTTATGCAAAAAAATGAAGTCCCCTCTCTCTGTCACAGAGGCATGCTGTGAGCGTGTTGAACAAAAAGACCCTCTGCTCACTTTCACTTTCTCCTCTGGTCATGTAGCATCCACCTGGGCTCAAATGAAGAGAATGGTTGCCTAAGTCACCTCTAAAACATTTGGCTAAACAGGAAGGCCCAGGAAATGATCACTCTCTTGTTGAGCCTTGTCATTTGGTGTTTGTATTGTATACCTAGGGTGCCATAACAAACTACCACAAAGTGGGTAATTTTAAACAGCATAAATTAAATCAATGAGTCAGCCAGTTCATAATCCCTTCAAAGTCTCTAGGGGAAGATCCTTCCATATCTCTGCCAGCTTCTGGTAGCCCCAGGCATTCCTTGGCTTTAGATGCATCATCACATGACCATTCTTCGTCTGTCTGTCTCAGTATCTCTTTACTTTTATAAGGACACCACTCAGATCGGATTGTTGTTAGCTGCCATCCAGTCCTCCAACTCATTGGAGACCCCATGCGCAATGGAACGAAACACTGCCTGGTCCTGCACCATTCCCATGATCAGTTGCAGATTAGACAGATCAGATCATTATGATCCATAGGAAAACCCACAGAGTTTTCACTGGCTGATTTTTGGAAGTAGATCACCAGGCCTTTCTTCCTAGTCCATCCTAGTCTGGAAGATCCACTGAAATCTGTTCAGTATTAAAGCAACACACAAGTGTTCTCTGACAGATGGGTGGTAGCCACACTGAGGTGCGTTGACTGGGAATGGAGCCCAGGCCTCCCACATGGAAGGCAAGAATTCTACCACTGAACCACTGATGCCTCTCAGATTGGGTTAGGACCCGCCTTACTTCAGTATGACCTCATGACAACTTAGTAACATCTTCGAAGACTCTGTTTCCAAACAGTACTGTGATAAGGGCCGTGCACATATTTTCTCACTTAACCCTCTCAACAACCCAATGAGGTGGACACTTTACACAGAAGAAACTGAAGTTTCATAAAATTAGATAAATGATCCAAGGTCACAAACCTGGTCCAAGACAGAGCCAGGACCCAACTCCAAGTCTCTATGGGTCGAAACTGGGCTTTTCATCATTGCTGTAGGTTGAAGTTGATGGTCAGTCTCTCTAAGGGCTTTCCGTGGATTCGACTAGATCTCCATGCCACAGAGGAAGGTCAGAGGGAGGTCCCAGCCCAGTAGGTCCAAAGACATTCCCTCCACTTCACAGTGCAGCTGCTTACTCACCAGCAGCACCAGCCCCCTCCTAAAGAGCTCTTAAAGGAAACCAGAAAGTAAGAGTGCCTGACAGTATCACTTCGGGCGAAGAGGCTCCTGTGAGATTCTACTTTGCAAGCAACCTAGTCTTCGCAGGGAGGCAAAGCTGACCTGAACTGGAAGTCAGCTTTTTGGCTCTTTATTCTTTTAACATTTATATAACAATCACTTGTTGAATATCAACTATGAGTCAGATTCTGTGCTAGGCCCTAGGGTTACTATTAAAATAAAAACAAAATACAGCCTCTGCCTTTAGAAAAGGTAATAGTCTAATTTGTAGAGGAAACAGGTAGGTAAAAATTGAATACAGTGTAGGAAGTACTAAGAATGAGAAGCAGTTAGGAGAAAGACTGTCCAGGTTTTAATTCTGGGCATGGCAGTCAAGTGCTGTGGAGTTATTTAAAAACTGTAAGCTGTAAAATGGGGACAAGACACACCTCTTAGGGTGGCTAGAGGGGTTAAACAACAAATGTATGTAAAGTGTTTAACTCAGGGACTGTTTCCGATTAGCTCCTGAATAAATGTCGACTTTCACAACCTTGGGCAGGTGGCTTAACCCCTTCCTCCTCAGCTTCCCAACCTATAAATTAAGACTATTGTATCTTTCGAACTTCTGGATCTTCAATTTGTTGCCTGAAAACTCTGAAAGGTGTTGTGGGGATACAGGAGAAAGGAAAATCATCAGCTGCCAGAGGGTTGCCAGAAAAACTGGAAAAACAGTAAAAACCAAGAGTAGCATCTCACTGGAGAACACTCCAGCACAGAGTGTGAGTGCTGCATTACGTGGCGCCAACTCTTCCTCTGTGCTTCTTCAAGGAGGGTAGAGGATGCGTGAGGGGCCCACAAAGGCTGGAATAGTGAGCGGAGGCTTTGCACAGAGGTGGGGGCTAAGCTGTGCCTTGAAGAATGTGACCAAAACCAAACCAAACCCATTGCCATCGAGTGGATTCCGACTCATAGTGACCCTGTAGGACAGAGTAGAACTGCCCCATAGGGTTTCCAAGGAGCTGCTGGTGGATTTAAACAGCTGACTTTTTGGTTAGCAGCTGAGCTCTTAACCACTGTGCCACCAGGGCTCCTGAAGAATGTGAAGGACTCTATTAATCAAGTCCCCATATGGAGGCAGAACAAGCACGAGGTGTTCGTGTACAGAGAGGTAAGAATGGATGCTGTCGGGGGTCATTTAGAACATAATCTTAGACTAGGTCAGAACCCTCAGGGTCACCTAATTCATGGATGAGATCACCACTATGCTTACTCTAGGTCCCAGCAGCCACGCTGCTCCCTCAGATGTCTCTCCTCAGAAGCCCAGTTCCCATGTAGCAGCTGCTCGGTCACCTGTTCCCAGCTGCCCTCATTTCACCAGGCTCCTTCCAGCTGGAGCTCTGCCTGTCAGCCTGAATCCAGGCCTGGGGCTTTTAAAATAAGTGTGGGCTCCCTGACCAATCTGTGTTCCAGAGAATGTTTGAGAAACACAGTGGGAAAACCCAGTGATTCCCCAACAGAGTAGCCAATCAGATCTTACTAGTGTCTTATAGGCCAGTTAAACCAAAAGAAAGCAAATAAACACTTCCAGTCTGACACAAAAGAAAATAATTGGGGCAATTATGAGAAAACGGAGTATGACCCAGTAAACATAAGCCAGTAGAGCTGAAAAAAATGCTCCTTCAAGGAGAATGGTTCACTTTGCTCAGTTTCTCTTGGGTACAGTGATTCCTAGGGCACATCTATTTATTATAAGTAATTGCAAGTGATTTTTGTTTATTACTACAGCCATAATCACTACTTTAATATTTTTAATACAGCGTTTTTTATGTGCAGTGAAATGCATGGATCTTAAGTATACAATTGAGTATTTTCTGACAAATACATATTGTGTACCCCATGAAGATACAGAATGTTTTTATCATCCCAGAAAGTTCTCTGTTGCCACCCTTTTAGTCAATTCACACACCCTACAGGTAATCAAAAGGAAGCTCTGGTGGCGCAGTGGTTAAAGCACTCAGCTGCTAACCAAAAGGTCGGCAGTTCAAACTCACCTGTCGCTCCAAGGGAGAAAGATGTGGCAATCTGCTTCCGTAGAGATTCACAGCCTTGGAAACCCTAGGGGGCAGTTCTACTCTGTCCTGTAGGGTTCCTATGAGTTGCAATCAACTTGACGGCAACAGGTTTCGTTTTGTTTTGTTTTCATTACAAATATAAGTACTGTAATAGAAATGGGAACAGTTCCTTCCAGCTAAACCATCTCTGCCCAGTTATAGCTTTTTATCAGTCTCTATCAAATAGCACATATTGAATTTGTGCCTAAACAAACAATTAAAAAAGGTTAATTTCTCGGCAGGAAATTCTTGTGCTGTTAGTCCCAGCTCTGTCACCAACCAGCACTGTGACCTTTAGCATTACCATAACCTTAGACCAGGCCACCACATCTCTCTCCTGGACCACCACAACAATTTCTAATTGATCTGCCTGTGAGTTTTTTCTCCTCCCCAAAGCATTCCTAATTCTAGAGACATTTCGTATAGAGAGGAGACCTGGTAGTACAGTGGTTAAGAGCTTGGCTGCTAACAAAAACGTCAGCAGTTCAAATCTACCAGCTGCTCCTTGGAAGCCCTATGGGGCAGTTCTACTTTGTCCTACAGGATCACTATGAGTCAGAATCGACTCACAGCAGCGGGTTCGGTTTTTTTTTGGTTTACCTTACTTGAAGTTGCTTTTCTCTCAAAAAAAAAGGAGCCCTGGTGGTACAGTGGTTAAATACTCAACTGTTAACCAAAAGGCCGGTGGTTCAAATTCACCAGCTGCTCCACGGGAGAAAGATGTGGCGGTCAGCTTCCTTAAAGATTACAGCCTTGGAAACCATTTGGGGCAGTTCTACTCTATCCTACACGGTCACTTTGAGTTGGAATTGACTCGATGGCAATTAGGGTTCAGGTTCACACAAAGTCTTTAAAGTAAGATAAAATGGAAAAGAAAAAGAGAAATAAGTATCAAGGAAGTTCACCCTAAGAAATGGCTATGTATTTTGTTATGATGGTGTATGCAAAATAGTCTTCAATCAGACATTTCCCAACACTTTTTGATCATTTAGTATGAACCAGGATTGTGCTAAATGCTAAGGATAGGATATAGAAGGTAACAAGACAGATAAGGTCTCTGCTTTTATGAAGTTTATCTCTAGTTGCGGGATCAGATAATAAAGAGCTAAACAAGTATATAACTAATTCAGAAATGGTTAGTGCTATGGAGAAAAAGCAGAATGAGGGATCCAGGACCTATCGGGGATGGCATATGGTTGGTTGGTTATCCAATGGTTGTTCCCAACTTCTATCTAACTCCTGAGCCTTCCTCTCACTCAAGAGGCTGAAAAGGCAAGATAATCGCTTCCTCATCATCCCTTGCAGTTAGGGATGGTCACATCAACATCATCTGCTTCTGGCCACTGAGATAAGACAAAGTCTCTTGACAGGATGTTGGGAGGTTCTTGGGAGTTCTACTCTGTCCTATAGGGTCACTATAAGTCAGAATTGACTCAACGGCAACAGGTTTGGTTTGGTTTGGTTTACTATAGAGATCTTTATAAAACTCCAAATTTAGCTAACTCTCCCGTGCTTAAAATCTGCGATATCTCCTCATTTACTCTAGGATAACATTCAAAAACATAAGGGTAACTGACAAAGTCTTCCATGACCTGGCCCCTGCTTACTATTCCAAATTCACATCTCATCACCCCCCACCTGAAGTTCTATGTTCCAACCACAATTAAGTATCCGTGCTTTCCTGTATAACACTAATAGTAATAACGACAACCAGCACTTATTGAGGGGTTTCTATGTACTAGAAATTGTTCTAAAGAACTATTCAGGCATTAACTAAATTAACATTTACAACTGAACTAGTTAATGACTATGATTATCTAGAGTTTGCAGATGAGGAAACCAAGACACAGAAAGGTTAAATAACTATCCAAAGTCACCCGGCAGTAAGTGGCACAAACTGAATGCATCATCTCCTCATCCCCTTACCCTCTTCTCCTATCCGAGTCTTTGTACATGGAGTTCCATCCACCTAGAAGATCCTTCCCTCTCTCCTTTTTTCTCTTCCCCACTCTTTTCTTTGCTTGGCTGAATCCTACTCTTTTTCTGAGCACACCCATGTATGTATCTCCTCCTTTGAGCTTTCCTTTCCCAGACTTCCCTCCCCTCAATGGAATTTAGTCTCCAAAGATGGCCCCCAGTGACTAATGCCTCATGGTACTCATGACTTTATGTAGTTCTCTTGCACATTGAATCTCATTTGGCCCTGTGACTCACAGGGGAATATGGTAAACGTGACGATGAGTAACTTCTGAGGCTAGATCATAAAAAAAAACCTTGCATCTTCCACCCAAGACTCTTGGAATGCTCAATCTGGGAGAAATCAGGCACTAGGTAAGAAGGACTTCATGCCATGAGAGAGCCAAACTAGCCACATGGAGAAGCTACATGGAGATAATCTTCAGAAGTTCCAACCATTTAAGATCCAAAGGCACAAAACATGTGAGTAAAGAACCACCTAGTACCACTACTGACCATTCCAACTAGAGACACAATAGGTAGTCCCAGATAGAATGGGAGAAAAATATAGAACGAAACTCAAATTCCTAAAACACACACACACACACACACTTACTGGACCTGTGGAGAATAGAGGACCCCTGAGACTACCATCCTGGGATACCCTTTAAACTTGGAATTCAAACCACCCCCAGAGATCACCTTTCAGCTAAATGACAGATTGGCTCATAAATAATATCACCTGTGAGTGCTGTGCTCCTCCAAATAATCATCTAAATGAAATCAAAAGGTCAACATTTACCCCGGACCAAAGATGAGAAGGCAAGGGGGGGACACGGAAGCTAGATTAATGGAACCAGAATATTACAGATTGAATTGTATCCTCCAAAAATGTGTATCAACTTGGCTAGGCCATGATTCCCAGTATTGTGTGATTGTTCACCATTTTGTCATTTGATTTGATTTTCCTACATGTTATAAATCCTACCTCTATGATGTTAATGAGGTAGGATTAGAGGCAGCTATGTTAATGAGGCAGGACTCAATCTACAAGATTAGATTGTATCTTGAGTCAGTCTCTTGAGATGTAAAAGAAAGCAGG
This sequence comes from Elephas maximus indicus, assembly GCF_024166365.1. Taxonomy (NCBI): domain Eukaryota; kingdom Metazoa; phylum Chordata; class Mammalia; order Proboscidea; family Elephantidae; genus Elephas; species Elephas maximus. The sequence continues at coordinate 71,421,074 of NC_064822.1, read as the reverse complement.
GAGCAGGGGGACCTCATGCCACCAAGAATGAAGAACCAGGAGGGGAGTGTGTCCTTTGAACTCAGGGTTAATTTGCCGAGAAGCTCCTAGACCAGGGGGATTGATGACAAGGACGTGCCCCCAGAGCCAACAGAGACAGTCTTCCCCTGGAGCTGGTACCCTGAATTCAGACTTCTAGCCTACTCTGTCACATGGGGTCACTGTGAGTTGGAATTGACTTAACGGCATACAACATTATGTGCTGAACCAAAAAAAAAAAAAATAACTAAAAACAGGTTCAGTCTCACCCATTCTAGGGCTTACAGTCTAGTGAGGGAAATAGTTATAGTTGTCAATTAAACAATCAGACAAATATAATACTGTGACAAGTGTTACAAAGTAGAAATGCAGCATACAATGAGAGCCTCTAATAGGAGGATTTGACCTAGTCAGGGAAGTCAGGCAAGGCTTCTCTGAAGAAAAGTATGCTTGAACTGGGCCCTGAAGGAAGAGTAGAAGTTGCCTAGATGAAAGGGTAAAACAGCAGAGCAGGTAGGAAAAAAAAAACAGCATATGCAAAAGCCCTGTGGCAGAGGGGAGCTTACTGACTGAAAGAAGGTCAGTGGTGGGGGGTGAGGACAGGTGAGAGAGGAGCTGGAGAGGTCAGTGGGGTCACGCAGGGCTTTATATGCCGTTCCAAGGGTCTTCGTCTTTATCATTTCTTCTAAAAGCAATGGGAGGACACTGAGGGCGGGTTGGTTGGTTCATTGGTTGGTTGGTTGGTTTTTGAAGAGAGGTAACCTGACAAGGTTTGCTTTACCTAGAGGAGCACTCTGGAAACCAAAGACCAGAATTGGTGGCAAACGTCTTCCTAGGCTGACATTAACATCTGACTCCTCTGTACTCTGTTTACTTTCTATTGTCGGCATCCTCCTTCATCGATTTACCAGCTGTTTGACCTTGGGCAAGCTACTTAACTTCTCTAAACTTTAGCTTCTTCTTCTGAAAAGCAGGATACTAACGGTAGCTACCTTGGCAATTTTTTTTTGCAAGTTAAATAAATTATGCATCTAGAGCACTTAGGAAAGCATCTGATACATAGCATGGACTCAGAAATATTAGTTATTATTATTTTATTATCACACCTTAAGCATTATATTATCTATGGATTTATTCTTTAATTACTTTTGTCATATAATCAGCACTCCATCTTAATTTCCTTGAATTGTTCTCTAATTGTTCACTTCTTAATTTTAACTCTTCAGTTAAGACTTAAACCAGAAAACCTTACTGTGGTTTCACTTCCTTAAGGGCATAAACTTGCATCTAGCTTGCTGCTGATCTAAATAGTTGTTGATTGCATAGCTCTTCAGAGTTTGATCTACATATATTCACTTATTTTGAATGATGGAGGCAACATAGGGAGGTAGGGGAATAATGTTGGTGGATGAAAAGTAACCAAAAAAAAAAAAAAAACCCCGTTGACATCGAGTCGATTCCAACTCATAGCGACCCTATAGGACAGGGTAGAACTGCCCCATAGAGTTTCCAAGAAGTGCCTGGTGGATTTGAAGTGCTGACATTTAGGTTAGCAGCCGTAGCACTTAACCACTACGCCACCAGGGTTTCCGGGTGAAGAGTAAGAGAAAGGAATTTGGTTCTGATTATGAACACTGAACTTTGGTTGAACAGCCTGAAGAGCAGATGCCAGAAACAGAAATCATCATCATCGTCATCTGAGCTAACATTTACTGAGTGTCTACTACTCATACATGAATTATCTCATTTAATCCTCACAATACCTTTGAGAGGGTATTACTATTATTGCTCCCATCGTACAGTAAGGAAAGGCACAGCTGTACGGAGAGCTTAAATACCCAGCATGACCTAATTCACAAGCAGTACAGCAATATCATCAAAGTCATATAGATGATATTTGATTTCTGCGACACTCTTGGGTCTGAGCAGAAAAATGCTTCGCCTATTTCCTACTTCTTCCCAGTATCTCCTGCATCAGGCCTGAGCCACAGGCAGCAGGGTCTGCCCAGATCAAGCAAGGTTGTTTTCTGCTCCAGCTCTGCCTGCAGGTAGGTAGCTAGAGGTTTAAGGCACAGCACTTGAATTTTCCTCTTACTGTTTCCTTATTTGAAAGATGAGGGGTGATGAAAAGAAGGGACTCCTCAGAAACCTGTACAACCATGGTGCACAGTAGCCAGTTGTTCTTTCCCATGTTAACCTCCTCACGGCCGTTGGGATGAGGTCAGACGAGGCGCTTAGCCACTGCGCCAGCAGGGCTCCCTGTGCCATGCATTTCCCTGGGTTTCCACAGCCTCTGTATTCCCACTGCGCCCTCTGTAATAAGTGTTATGCTTTATATGGTACTTTGTACATTCTGGCACCTAATAAAACATAAATTCGAAAACCTTAACGTGGTTTCACTGCTTTTATTTTGGCTTCTAACTTGCAGGATAGTTCCTTTTTTTTTTTTTTTCAAAGTAAGGGGAAGGAAAGGAAATGGAGCCAAGCCACTCCAGGCTGAATTGGCAGAGACTGGGCGGGGGACGGGGGGGAAGAGGTGAATGCATATCGTTAGCATCAACTTAGGTCACTCTTCCAAAGGCAAGAAGAGGGAGGGTCACACACCATTTAACATGGTGGCAAATCCCAGGTTCAGCTTCAACACTATCCAAACCTGTCTCAGGCTTACGAGGTGTGGCAAAAGAAGATTTCACCTACCGGAAGACCTGAGTTGAAAATATCAGTACAAATTCATGATTCTTTTTCCTCTTTAAAAAAAAACAAAAAAAGGCAAAATAATAGGGACAGAAAGCAAATGGTAACCAGGGAAATTTGGGGGGGTGACGGATGTGTTCTAAAACTGGAGTATGGGGATGGTTGCATAAATTCTTTAAAACTCACCAGTTAAAATGGGTGAATTTTATGGTATATAAATTATACCTCAATAAGCTGTTAAACAGCTTTTTTTATTTAAGTACAAATGATTCCCAGATCAGAAAGGGTAAGGGTGCAGTAGGATGGGAGACAGTGTTTGGGGTAGGCTATCTAGAGCAAAGCCAAAGTCAGGCTAGGATCCTGAATCTGCTAACAAAGATTTAGACGTCCAAACCTCTAGAAAATGGATCATAAAACTAAACAATAATCCATTTATGAGAAGTTGGCTTCTATAGTTTTTCATCGCTCTTTTATAGAGAATTTTCATTACATCACTTACATTATAGTAATTTGCATACTATCTTTTACTTCCACTTAGTTGTATTCCTCTTAAAGGTAGAGACTGTGATTAACCATATGTTTAAATTTTTTATTTATTTTTTTTATAGACCACACATTCTCTAGCACAGTGCCTGAGAATTTATTCAATAAATTATTTTTACATTTGATTTATTTTTCTTATTTATTTTTGAATAAAGTTTGGAATCATTGTTCAAAACTCCAAAGTTAAAGACTGTCCCTCCCCCCAACAGCTCCCCAGACACCCTCCCCTTCTCACTGTGGAGGTACCAATGCTACCTGTGTCTTGTGTATTCCTTGAGAGATATTTTTTTAATTTCAAATGAATATATACATACACACATATGTGTATGTATCTCCTCTTTCAATAGAATAGCACACTATATACTGTTCTGTACCTTGCTTGGACTTCAGGTAGTATGGCTAGAGTGTACAAGGATTTAAGGAATAATGGGATTAATCCTAATATTTTTTAAAGAGAAAACGGTTAATCATTTCTGATTGTAGTCTCCTGACCAGGATTGATTTCTTGAGGATGTTCAAGATGGTAAGGCAGGCAGAATAATGGCTTGGATTAGACTCATAACCTTACCAGAAATACAGAACTATGTGACTACTCTTAAATCTTGGCATTATAGCTAGGAGAGGGGTCACATGAACAAGGCTAAGGCAGTCTTGCAACTAATCCAATGCTTAGCAGCCAATAGATTGCAACCTTAATGGTTAGCACAGTGCCTGGCACATAGTAGGCATTCTGAATGAATTAACTAATTAATGCAAGAATAATTACTTTCGAGCCTTCTCAACTGGAACTCACCAAATGATATAATTATTGCCTTTGATCTCTGTCACAGATTGAATTGTGTCCCCCAAAAATATCTGTCAATTTGGCTAGGTCATGATTCCCAGTATTGTATGATTGTCTACAATTTGTCATTAGATGTGACTTCCCTATTTGTTGTACATCCTATCACTGTGATGTAATGAGATGGATTAGTGGCAGCTATATTGATGAGATCTTCAAGATTAGATGGTGTCTTAAGTCAATCTCTTTTGAGATATAAAAGACAGAAGTGAGCAGAGAGACATGGGGACCTCATACCACCAAAAGAAGTGCCAGGAGCAGAGCAGGTCCTTTGGACCTGAGGTTCCTGTGGGGAGATGCTTCCAGTTCAAGGGAAGACTGATGACAAGGAACTTCCTCCAGAGCCAACAGAGAAAACCTTCCTGTCCTGCCTCAAGGGATTCTTTGAATTCCTATACCCGTTCTGAACCAGGTACATCCGAGGATAAAGCTAATAAGTAGTTATGTTAAGGTCATTCTGAATCAAGATTTTCAGCATCATAGAAAACAGTCTTAAATTTAAATTTTAAGAAGTAAAAACTTTATGTTCTCAAATTTGAGTTGGAAATATCAGTATAAACTCATGATTTTTTAAATATTTTAAAATTTCTTACTGTCTATTTTAAAAGTCTAGATAGTAGTTATAATGACAGCCCAACAGAAATGAGTACCCTTCGGCTCAGCTCAGGCTGTGGTCTCTAAATACCATTCCCCTTTAAAAGAGGCTCCTGATTCCAGGTCTGAAGTAGAAAATGTCAAAGAGGAGTTTGGGATATCATGTCTGTTACTTTTCTTCCATTCCCATCCTGAAAATTTTGGCATTAAAGCCAATTAGATGGAGCCAAAAAAAAGTGAACTTCTGAAATGTGTACACACGTTAGCTATTAACCACATATTTCTGATCAGAAGGAGAGGAATACTCCAAGTTCTTGCTATCTCTAACCAACACAAAGTACTTGACCTTTAAGTTGGCCTGTGCAGTTTTATTTTGGGTAAATTTAAGATTTCTATTAAGTTCTGGAAATAGCTCACAAGCTGAATTTTCAGGAAACTGAGGAAAAAATCCTTGGTTTAAACCAGAGTTTGGAGGTCCCACTAAGTTCTAACAATCTATGATTCTAAAAACCTAAGTCTGCATCAGAGTTTTGTTTGGAAACTCATTTCAGAATGACACATAATTCTTTTAAATGACTGTTGTCAGAATAATTTCTAGAGCTGTAGACTCAAGTCTTTTGATAGTGCACCCCTATGCAACATAACATTTTTAATACACCCCGTATGTGTATATATTTATTTATACAAATTGTTATCATTACAGCAATACTTTATACACATTTTAAGGTGCACACAAAAATAGAAATTAGAAAAGGATGAGTTTAAAATAAATATACCGGCACAGTGGTTAAGCATTTGGCAGCTAACCAAAAGGTTGGCAGCTCAAATCCACCAGCTGTTCCTTGCAAACCCATGGGGCAGTTCTCCTCTGTCCTATAGGGTTGTTATGAGCCACAATTGAGTCGATGGCAACAGGTTTGTTTTGTTTTGTTTTTACTGTACTTTTATACAAACAACTCACCCCTTCTACGTTTGTTTGCCAGCCACACCCACTCCACGAGGTATTTTCATAAGCACCACTAGGCCAATTTTTTTTACATGTTGCTGTAAAAAAAAATCAGTATAGCACGCTTACAAAAATACCTCATGAGGGAGGGTGCAGTTGGCAAACAAATGTAGACAGCATGCATTATTTGTGTAAAAAAAAAAAAGCAAGTTCTAGAATTTTTCTCCAGCACCCCAAGAGATTGGCTTGTACTCCCCTAGGATGCAAGTGCTCCACCTTAGAAACCACTTCTCTAGGCCAAAGGGAGTAGAAATGAGCCCTGGCTACCAGTCACTGGCAGTGAGTCACTCAGGGAGTTTAGATATTGGAGAAGGACCAGGAAATGACTATACCACCAAGTACTATGCAACCCTGATCGTCATATACTATAGGCTATAAATTTTAACATGAAACACTTCTTCCCTTTTCTCCCCACCCAGGGAATTAACAGAGAAGTGGACTGCTCTTCTTTCATTTCCACGTAAGCCTCTCACCTTGACCCTCATATTTGTGAGGCTTTTTATCTCCTTCAAGGCCTGCCCTTGGTGATCATACATTCATCTTTGTTTACTTGGACAAAGATGCTGGAAGAGGTGAGGTTCAAAGTGTGACTTATCCACCATATGCCTCCTGAGACAGCCATGAAGAAAATTATTTAGGCTAACCAAGGTTATCTAAAAAACACAGCTCTGTCCCTCTCTCTTCAAGAAGTTTGTGCTGAAAGCAGAATTTTTTTTTTTTTTTCTTTAGGCAGGTATTATGAACAGAATTCCATTAGAAATTTTTTGAAGAATAGAGGGGTCTTCTTTGGTGCCTCTCTTTAAATAGTATGCAAATTTGTGGACACTTTATAAAACACACACAAGCTTACACATTATAAAATATACACAAACTTATACACATACTTCCTTTAGGTATCCTCAAAGGAAAAATAAAACAGTCTGGCGGATCTCCAAGGTCTTCTCAACCCTAAACTTGATTTTATAGGTTTCACATGAATATTACGTCAGAGTCCAAATGTCAAGATTTATTCATGGTGAAAGGACAAAACTGTGGTGGGGAGGAGCATCTTTCCTACTTCCTCCCCACCCTAGGCCCTCTGCGTTCGGCCAAAGTCAACAAAATGGAACCAGGAGCCACAATAAGCTATCTGACCAAATCTCTCCTTCATTCTGTCAGCTTAAGCTCACCCTAGAAGATTCTGAAAACCCTGACATGAATTTAGGAAATCCTGGAGGGAACAGAATAAGGAATTCCAGGTCATAATTTTTTTTTTTAATAATTTTTATTGAGCTTTAAGTGAACATTTACAGATCAAGTCAGTCTGTCACATATAAGCTTATATAAACCTTACTCCATACTCCCACTTACTCTCCCCCTAATGAGTCAGCCCGCTCCCTCCTTCCAGTCTCTTCTATCATGACAATTTTGTCAGTTTCTAACCCTCTCTACCTTCCTATCTCCCCTCCAGACAGGAGATGCCAACACAGTCTCAAGTGTCCACCCGATACAAGTAGCTCACTCTTCGTCAGCATCTCTCTCCAACCCACTGTCCAGTCCCTTCCATGTCTGATGAGTTGTCTTCAGGAATGGTTCCTGTCCTGGGCCAACAGAAGGTTTGGGGACCATGACTGCTGGGATTCCTCTAGTCTCAGTCAGACCATTAAGTCTGGTCTTTTTATGAGAATTTGGGGTCTGCACCCCACTGATCTCCTGCTCCCTCAGGGGTTCTCTGTTATGCTCCCTGTCAGGGCAGTCATCGGTTGTGGCCGGACACCAACTAGTTCTTTTGGTCTCAGGATGATGTAAGTCTCTGGTTCATGGGGCCCTTTCTGTCTCTTGGGCTCATACTTATCATGTGACCTTGGTGTTCTTCATTCTCCTTTGATCCAGGTGGGTTGAGACCAATTGATGCATCTTAGATGGCCGCTTGTTAGCATTTAAGACCCCAGATGCCACATTTCAAAGTGGGATACAGAATGTTTTCACAATAGAATTATTTTGCCAATTGACTTAGAAGTCCCCTTAAGCCATAGTCCCCAAACCCCCGCCCTTGATCCGCTGACCTTTGAAGCATTCAGTCTATCCCGGAAACTTCTTTGCTTTTGGTCCAGTCCAGTTGAGCTGACCTTCCGTATATTGAGTATTGTCCTTCCCTTCACCTAAAGTAGTTCTTATCTACTAACTAATCAGTAAATAACCCTCTTCCACCCTCCCTCCCTCCCCCCATCGTAACCACAAAAGTATGTGTTCTTCTCAGTTTATACTATTTCTCAAGATCTTATAATAGTGGTCTTATACAATATTTGTCCTTTTGCTTCTGACTAATTTCACTCAGCATAATGCCTTCCAGGTTCCTCCATGTTATGAAATGCTTCAGAGATTCGTCACTGTTCTTTATCGATGTGTAGTATTCCATTGTGTGAATATACCACAATTTATTTAACCATCCGTTGATGGACACCTTGGTTGCTTCCAGCTTTTTGCTATTGTAAACAGAGCTGCAATAAACATGGGTATGCATACATCTGTTTGTGTGAAGGCTCTTATTTCTCTAGGGTATATTACGAGGAGTGGGATTTCTGGGTTGTATGGTAGTTCTATTTCTAACTTTTTAAGAAAACGCCAGATAGATTTCCAAAGTGGTTGTACCATTTTACATTCCCACCAGCAGTGTATAAGAGTTCCAATCTCTCCACAGCCCCTCCAGCATTTATTATTTTGTGTTTTTTGGATTAATGCCAGCCTTGTTGGAGTGAGATGGAATCTCATCGTAGTTTTAATTTGCACTTCTCTAATGGCTAATGATCGAGAGCATTTTCTCATGTATCTGTTAGCTGCCTGAATATCTTCTTTAGTGAAGTGCATGTTCATATCCTTTGCCCACTTCTTGATTGGGTTGTTTGTCTTTTTGTGGTTGAGTTTGAACAGAATCATATAGATTTTAGAAATCAGGCACTGGTCGGAGATGTCACAGCTGAAAATTCTTTCCCAATCTGTAGGTGGTCTTTTTACTCTTTTGGTGAAGTCTTTAGATGAGCATAGGTGTTTGATTTTGAGGAGCTCCCACTTATCTGGTTTCTCTCTGTCATTTTTGGTAATGTTTTGTATTCTGTTTATGCCTTGTATTAGGGCTCCTAAGGTTGTCCCTATTTTTTCTTCCATGATCTTCATCGTTTTAGTCTTTATGTTTAGGTCTTTGATCCACTTGGAGTTAGTTTTGGGGCATGGTGTGAGGTATGGGTCCTGTTTCATTTTTTTGCAAATGGATATCCAGTTATGCCAGCACCATTTGTTAAAAAGACTATCTTTTCCCCAATTAACTGACACTGGGCCTTTGTCAAATATCAGCTGCTCATATGTGGATGGATTTATATCTGGGTTCTCAATTCTGTTCCATTGGTCTACATGCCTGTTGTTGTACCAGTACTAGGCTGTTTTGACTACTGTGGCTGTATAATATGTTCTAAAATCAGGTAGAGTGAGGCCTCCCACTTTCTTCTTTTTCAGCAATGCTTTACTTATCCAAGGCTTTTTTCCCTTCCATACGAAGTTGGTCATTTGTTTCTCCTTCACATTAAAAAATGTCATTGGAATTTGGATTGGAAGTGCATTGTATGTATAGATGGCTTTTGGTAGACTAGACATTTTTACTATGTTAAGTCTTCCTATCCATGAGCAAGGTATGTTTTCCCACTTAAGTAGGTCCTTTTTAATTTCCTGCAGTAGTACTTTGTAGTTTTCTTTGCATAGGTCTTTTACATCTTTGGTAAGATTTATTCCTAAGTGTTTTATCTTCTTGGGGGCTACTGTGAATGGTATTGATTTGGTGATTTCCTCTTCGATGTTCTTTTTGTTGATATAGAGGAATCCAAGTGATTTTTGTATGTTTATCTTATAACCTGAGACTCTGCCAAACTCTTCTATTAGTTTCAGTAGTTTTCTGGAGGATTCCTTAGGGTTTTCTGTGTATAAGATCATGTCATCTGCAAATAGAGATAATTTTACTTCCTCCTTGCCAATCCGGATGCCCTTTATTTCTTTGTCTAGCCTAATTGCTCTGGCTAGGACCTCTAGTACAATGTTGTATAAGAGCGGTGATAAAGGGCATCCTTCTCTGGTTCCCGTTCTCAAGGGAAATGCTTTCAGGCTCTCTCCATTTAGAGTGATGGTGGCTGTTGGCTTTGTATAGATGCCCTTTATTATGTTGAGGAATTTTCCTTCAATTCCTATTTTGGTGAGAGTTTTTATCATAAATGGGTGTTGGACTTTGTCAAATGCCTTTTCTGCATCAATTGATAAGATCACGTGGTTTTTGTCTGTTTTATTTATATGGTGGATTACATTAATGGTTTTTCTAATATTAAACCGGCCTTGCATACCTGGTATAAATCCCACTTGGTCGTGGTGGATTATTTTTTTGATATGTTGTTGAATTCTATTGGCTAGAATTTTGTTGAGGATTTTTGCATCTATGTTCATGAGGGATATAGGTCTGTAATTTTTTTGTGTGATGTCTTTACCTGGTTTTGGTATCAGGGATATGGTGGCTTCACAGAATGAGTTAGGTAGTATTCTGTCATTTTTTATGCTTTGAAATACCTTTAGTAGTAGTGGTGTTAACTCTTCTCTGAAAGTTTCGTAGAACTCTGCAGTGAAGCCGTCCAGGCCAGGGCTTTTTTTTGTTGGGAGTTTTTTGATTACCGTTTCAATCTCTTTTTTTGTTATGGGTCTATTTAGTTGTTCTACTTCTGATTGTGTTAGTTTAGGTAGGTAGTGTTTTTCTAGGAATTCATCCATTTCTTCTAGGTTTGCAAATTTGTTAGAGTACAATTTTTCCTAATAATCTGATATGATTCTTTTGATTTCAGTTGAGTCTGTTGTGATGTGGCCCATCTCGTTTCTTATTCGGGTTATTTGCTTCCTTTCCTGTATTTCTTTAGTCAGTCTGGCCAATGGTTTATCAATTTTGTTAATTTTTTCAAAGAACCAGCTTTTGGCTTTGTTAATTCTTTCAATTGTTTTTCTGTTCTCTAATTCATTTAGTTCAGCTCTAATTTTTTTTATTTGTTTTCTTCTGGTGCCTGATGGATTCTTTTGTTGCTCGCTTTCTATTTGTTCAAGTTGTAGGGACAGTTCTCTGATTTTGGCTTTCTTCTTTTTGTATGTGTGCATTTATCGGTATAAATTGACCTCTGAGCAGTGCTTTTGCTGTGTCCCAGAGGTTTTGATAGGAAGTGTTTTCATTCTCATTGCATTCTATGAATTTCTTTATTCCCTCCTTAATGTCTTCTATAACCCAGTCTTTTTTCAGCAGGGTATTGTTCAGTTTCCAAGTATTTGGTTTCTTTTCCCTAATTCTTCTGTTATTGATTTCCACTTTTATGGCCTTATGGTCTGAGAAGATGCTTTGTAGTATTTCAATGTCTTGGATTAGGTCATAATTTTTTAAATATCACAAAGCTTTTCTGTTCCTCAGCTGCTTCAAGAAATGGCCATCTTTGATCTTTACCTCCCCTAAATGAGATATGTCAAGCACCTAGCAAATGCCTAGCATAGCCTTATTGGAAAGAATCACTTGCTTAAAAAAAAAAAAAGAAAAATCACAAATGTACAAAAGCTTTATAGAAACAGGTCAAACAAAAAACCTTCTGATAATCCTCACCCTCTTGATTCACCCAGAAAACACAAAACAGGGATGTTGGTTTTAAGTTGGCACTGAATTTAACAGCTTGGGCTGGAGAGGTTCTAAGATGTCACATACTCAACAGCAGTTACTACTGAACTCCTATCCCAAAAGAATGTTAGGGGGAAAAGCCAACATACAGGTCAGTGGGAGCGGAGTTAGCCCAGTATTTCTGACTACCATCCCAACTACCGCTACTACCCTCTTGGATCCAGAAGGACAATTCCCCATCACTTTAAGTCAAAGGGCACATCTTTAGAACAAAACGAATGAACCCATCACTCACCAGCTAACCAGCACCAAGCTTACTTGATGGAGGAGGAAAAGAAGTGAGGACTATGAACATTTACTAGATGGATAAACAATGAGAGAGAGAGATACATTGGAAGGGGTTTATTGGCTCAGTGCAATTTACATTCATAAACACAAATAACATGTACTGGGGTAAGCAGGGAGAACAGTTCTCCTAGGTTACAGACTGGAGCAGGGGTTGGGGAGGGCATAAGACAGAGGGCAAGTGACTTTATCAAAATCCCAGGGGAGAAAGGCAGACTCTGGGAAAAAAACAAAGCTGCTTGTAAGTGAAAAAGGAGGAAACAAAAACTGGTATTGTGAAATAGAGATAATAGTGGTATTCACATTTTTCTTCTTACTACCTGAATTTTAAGTTTACTTCAGTTCTTCCAATCCCATGAGTCAACCTAATACGTCTTCTTGGAGGTTGACACCCTTCAAATACCTGTAAGTAGTTCTCATACCTACTCTGGCCCTCACCCCTCAGTCACTGTGGGCCAAATATTACACAAAGAGCCCTTTTAATCTGCCACTGTGTCTGTCACCGCACACTATTAATCATTCAGCTTGAAATTAAAACTGCTTCCCATTCAGAAGTGAGCGTTTCTTCCTGCTGCCATCTAGTGGTAAAAACGAAAATGTCACATTCTCTCACCTATCTGTTCCCAACTTGAAAATGACTGAAGTCTGAGAACTCATTTGTATAATCCTTACTTGTTATCTGGGACACGTACGGGGGGGGGAGGGGGGGGACGGACGACACACTACAAATGATCGTTCTATCATTCATTCAATAAACATTAATTGAATAAATACACACACACACACATATACCAACAATGTATATAATATAAAGAGCAGAGGCTTTGGAATCAAATTTTGCCTTCAAGTTTTACTTACCAGGTGTATGACCTGGGCAGGCTACTCCTGGTTAAGTGCTCGACTACTAGCTAAAAGGCTGGTGGTTCAAACCCACCCAGAAACACCTCAGGGACAGGCCTGGCAATCTGCTTCTGAAAGTCACAGCCTTGAAAACCCTACGGAGCAGTTCTATTCTGCACACATGGAGTCACCATGAGTTGGAATCAACTCTACAGCAACTACGGACAACGACTGTCTTCCTGGTGCCTGGCACAGTGGCTAGAACATAGTAGACACTGGAAGGGAGAGAGCAGAAAAAAAGAAACCAGCTTCAAGACTCAGAGAGGAAGATGTGATAACAAGCCTTATTTCCATGTTACAAATGAGAAAATTTGAGGATCAGAGAGGTTCAGTAATTCCCACAAGTTCACAAAGTAACAGCTTCTCTTGACTGACATACGCCAACCCACCCACCACTCTGTTGCATTCCCCGATGACCCCTGCTCCTTCCAGCCCCTAGATGGCAGGGGCAGGTTAATAAAAGACTTCGTATTTGAAAGGTAGAAAGAGAGCTATAAGCAGAGAAAAGCTTCAAGAATATAAACAGGCATCAGGGCCCACATCCTAGAGATTACACAGTGCCAACATGAGCCTATTTTTTTCCTTTCTTCTACTTGGTACTAATCTTTACTCTAGGTGAGGCTGTTCAGTTCTATTTCCCAGACTTCAAGTTTCTGTAGTTATTTTTAGATGTAGTTTTAGTGCATACCTGGGACAGGTGAAGCATGAAAAAGAATGTGGGTGTGGTTAACCCTTGAATCTTTAGTGCCAGCGTCTTGATCTCGTCATTCCAACTAAAGAAAGGTGACTAACACTCTGATTTGTTATCTGCCCTGAGGCTAGATTTCACTTTAAGAGCTAGTGGGTTAGAACTTCTTGTGTACTAATTTTTATTCAAGTCTTATGGGCATATTTTCTTGGACTTATTTTGCTGTTCTTGCAACTTGGATCCCTTCATTTTCTGTAACCAATATCACAGCCTGTAGTTCTCTCTAATCCCATTCCCAAGGCTTTGAGGGGCCTTGGGCAGAGTCTCTGGTTTAGGCTTGGTGATAAGTCTGCAGGTAGAAAGCTACCTGGAAAGCACTCTGGCTGTGAATGCTGGTAGAACAGGTATCCTTAAAAAGCTAGTCAGGTCCTGGGATGTTAATGAATTTTTTCAGACTGAGGATAATCATGATCAGTTCAGTTTAGACCCCTCCTGGCAACAACTAGAATCCTCTCCGTGTCCTTAAATAATTTCTGCAGGGCTCTCTGGAATTCAAGGCCTGCTTTAAACCTGAAATAGCCTATCCGATGGTAACCTTATCAATGGGATCCTAGGATCCCTTTATAAGGTACAGATGTGTTTTCCTCATTCTCACTTTAAGCTCTGCACAGAATCTGAGGGAGTAAAACTAGGATAGCTAGTACCATGAAGTCACTTTTATTCCAGCTGGATACAATGAAGGTAAATTGGCTTTAGGTTCAGATGAGAAATAAGGGGAAAATTTCTCTGGGCCAGCATTATACGACTATTATAAGATACTCTCTTAATTAAGTCATAAAGTTAGTTTGGTTTGTTTGCAATTGTGGGAGCAGGGAGTTGTTCTGAAGCTCTTGATTTCTTAAATCAGTAAAGCAGAACTAGGAAATTATATCACGGAGGGAACAGAAGAAAGGTCAGAGACCTCCTTTCCCACTCCAAATTCCAGAGCCTTGGGTACCTCTGGCTGCAAAGTTAACTTATGTGTCATTTAAGAGAATATCATTTTAAACTTCTATACTTCTGCTCATCCTACCATTTCTGAAGACCTATCTCCGTTTTTTTCCACTTTTTTTGTAATCAGTTCTATCCACCACTTCTATTTCACAACATCTTAAACCCTAAAGAACATAGCAGAGTCCAGAAAGACACCTCCATAAAGGTTCCAGCAAGCAAGACACCACAACCTTGCCTTAGAAAAGAGGCAACAAGGAACAACTCTGATTAGTGGTACAATCCCACAGCCTTTCGTTCTCATTTGGTAACAGATCACATCCATTTATTTCTAGGCTTCCTACCTTTCACAATGAAATCTTTACTTCTGTTTTGAACTCTGGTTTATAGTTCAGACTTACTAATATGCCTGAAGACACACCACCCACACGTCTTCCACAGTGTCCTATCTTCCCATCCTAGCAAAGCCTAACTGTGCGTATCCATCAGAGGCAACAGTTCAGCTTTGGAGCAGTAGTTTTTAACCATTTTAGAGTCATCCCAGAAATATGCACATACCTCAGGGGTCCCTGCCTGTTTTAGAAAGTTCAAATATTCTTCCAGATAATTTCAATCTCTCCTCCTTATCCCCTACCCATACCCCAACTTAAGTTCAGCTTGCTTCTAAGTCCTACACTGAGCTCAGAAAGCAACCATCCATTTGCTTTTGCCCATTGGCTCAGAGACAGAGTTGCCATCCTAAACCTCCATGGAGAGTCCCACTAGGAAAGTACAATGTTAATGGGCAATTAGCCTCAGTGGAAGGTACAACTCATAATAAATAGCCACAGAAAAGTATGGCACCATCACCTATTTGCCTCTTCTTTTCTTCTACCCTGTTTCTCATTTCCTTTTTCTTATTGCTTCCTGACTCCTCTAACTTGTCTGCCACTCAAATGTACCATACCCAACCCAGTACCGTCAAGTGGATTCCAACTCACAGCGACCCTACAGGACAGGGTAAAACTGCCCCATAGAGTTAAATGCACCATAGTAAGCAGCAATGAAGTGTACAGCCAACTAACCAACAAAATAATCCACATGTGACCAGGCTTGCTGGCCTGACACGGAGTGGAGAAACCCTGAGAGCATGCCCCTGGACACCCTTTTAACTCAGTACTGAAGTCACTCCTGAGGTTCACCCTTCAGCCAAAGATGAGACAGTCTGTAGGCCCAACAATACCACGCTTGAGGGTTGTGCTTCATAGTTCAATCACCTATACGAGACTAACAGGCACACCAGCCCAAAAGCAAAGACGAGAAGGCGGGAACGGACAGGAAAACTGGGCAAATGGAAACACGGAACCCAGGGTGAAGGGGAGAGTGTTGACACATTGCAGAGTTGGCAACCAATATCACCAAATCATTTGTGTATTAGCCATTTAATGAGAAACTAATATGCTCTATAAGCTCTCACCTAAAGCACAATAAATAAAAGCCATGTGTTAGATTTCAATTAATTACAAATGCCTTATCCACAGGAATTCTCTTAAGCACCCCACTCCTGTATTTAGGAAGATCTTCCTGCAACGGTCACAGTTGACTCTAACAGAGAATCTTGCCGACATCTACTTTTCCCTTCTCACCTAATACTTTGCGTCTAAGGAACACCACCATTATGATGTATATGGAAAGTTTCTCTTCTGCCCAAAATCATTCATAAACCATCCCTGTAATTCTTCAGATCTCTTCCCCTTGGTTCTGCCACTTAGACACCCTCTCTTCTATTAAAACTGTTATTCAACAAAAATTATTAGGCATCTTCTACGTGTAAAAGCCCTTAGAACAGAAGGCTGTTTATGACTGGGAAAAGTTCAGTTATTTCCATCCAATCCTCTTGTCCTCCGCACACTCCCCCTATAATGCCAATGATCAGGAAGCTCTACACCTCCTGAATTCAATCACCCAACAAACCGAAAAAACCAAACCCATTGCCGTTGATTCTGAATCATAGCGACCCTATAACCAAACCAAAACCAAACCCAGTGCCATTGAATTGAATCCGACTCCTATAGGACAGAGTAAAACTGCCCCATACAGTGTCCAAGGAGTGCCTGGTGGATTAGAGCTGCTGACTTTTTGGTTAGCAGCCATAGCTCTTAACCACTATACTACCAGGGTTTCCAAATAAATAGGGACAAAAGAAGACAGTAGCAAATGGACACTGCTGACAAGCAGATGAGATTGGGCCTTAGAATTACCCTGTATTTCTGATGCATGCTGATATTACTGGGGCTAAGAGTCTACATAAGAAACCAGTCTTCCTAACCACCTGCTTAATCCAAGGAACCAGGGAAGTGAACATATTTTCTTTATATAGAACCGGGGATCTAAATGAAAGACCTTTGCAATTTTACTGATAAACTTTGCTCCACCCCCAGGAAAAACACAACTTTTAAACAGGACTTTATTGATTTTTTTTTTTTAAGTCATAAATAATGCTTATCTTTAATTAAGGACAACCAGTGAACTTGCTATGTAACTGCCTACCAGTTTCTTACCTACTGGTAAAACTTAAGTCTACTGCGGTGTGAAGAGATAGCTTTTGTGTGGCCTTTCTCACCATGGTCCTGTAACTCCCACCCAAGTGACTGAGCGGGACTGTGCAGATAGGGTAATTGTGGCCATAAAAGGGATTGGTTAGTTTTGCCATTCCACTGGGCATGAGGTGAGCCATCAAGCCACCCCAGAGGCAGGAGATGGAGGATCGCACCAACACGAAGGAAGGAGAGCCAGAAGTGGTAGCACGAGAGACTGGCAAGAGTTGGCACAATGGGATTCCCACCCCATAGTATGAGAAAGTTGAATGCCTTTGGGCCAAGATGTCTTCTTGGAAGAACTATATCCTGAGCATTCCTGAACCTGAATTGTAACCTGTCACTTCTCTAATAAACCCCACAATCGTGAGAATGATCTGTGAGTTCTATGTGGCCACTGCAATGAATTATCAGAGCCAACAGGGAAGCAGAGTGCTGCGGGCGGGACAGTTGGTGTCAGAAGTGGTAGGAATGGAGGAGAGAGGAAGCATGTCTCACCTCTGCCTCATAGCAATCAGCCTTGGGCTGTTTTTCTTGATTCTCCTTCCTCCTTGTGAAGAGATGAGAGGTCAGACACTGTCCCTATGCCATTTTTTATCTATAAACCCCTTTAACACCAAAGTCCTCAAGAAGCTTGAAATTTTAAAAATTTATTACTTCACATTACCTCTAATAAAGCACAAGCTGAGATGGCTTAAATATCACCATTTTATAGATGTACCCATGACATATCCAAGCTTACAGATGTAGAAGCTTCTTTCCTTAACAATCACAGGTCATTTGCTTCATCAACCTAGTCCTTGGCTTGCAGTCGAAAATGGCAAAACGTGTGAAGTGACTGAAGAGCACATCCTACTCATGTCACGAGCAAGGAACCAAAGTTGAAGAACAGGAAGAGTCTGGACATCAGCCACTGTAAAAAATATTCTGCAGTAATGATACTCCAACAGACAGAAAGTAGAAAGGGTACTGAATTAGCCGAGCGGACTCCGGGCACAATTCTGACAGATTTCGGGCTAAGGAACTCTGTTGGAGAAGTTTCATTCTTTTTCTGCAATTCTCTTCTACAGATACAAAGTAAAACACAAGTCTTTATCAAAGTGACTAACGGCCTTTCCGTTTTTTCATTTTTCCTCCTGCCACTTTGTTCCTAACACCAATAGCACCTTCCGTGTCATCATTGTCCCCAGCATCCTCCCGTGAGCGTTTCTTCTTTTCTCCATGCTCCCTCAGCTCCTACAAGAAAACAGAAAGGATGGGACTGATAATGAGCTGCTGTCATTGAGGGTAACACATTCTAGTTTCTGTTCCTTAATATCAAACACAGAACAGCTCCTTACTACTTGCCATTAGCAAAGGAATAAGACCCAACTCCCAACATATGAAGATGTTAACCTTATTAGTAATCAAATACATTAAAACAATAAGCAATCATTTTCACCTGATAGGATGACAAAGATTTAAGAGAATGGTAATACCCAGTTACATATACTATCACTAACAGTATAAATTATTACAACTTTTCAGGGGAGGGGGAGGATAATCTGACATTTTGTATAAATTCTACTTTTAACTGTGCATACTCCTTGGCCCAAGGACCCCCGGTGGCGCAAACCGCTAAGTGCTAAGCTGCCAACTGAAAGGTTGGAGGTTCAAACCCACTCAGTGGCTCCATGGGAGAAAGACCTAGAAATCTGATTCTGTAAAGATTGCTGTTGTTAGGTGCCGTCGAGTAAACTTCGACTCAGAGCCAAGAAAGCCCTATGGGACAGCTGTATTCTGTCAAATGGGGTTGCTATGAGTTAAAATCAGCTTGACAACATACTTTTCGGCCCAGCAATTCTACTTCTAGGCATTTATTCTAAGGAAAAAAGATAAGTATGCAAAGCTGTACAGAGCAGGATGCTCATCAGAGTACTGGTTAAAATACCAAGAAAGTGGAAAAAGTACAAACATTCACCAGTGTAGATCATGCCACATATGTATAATGACATATTTCAGCTATTAAGAAATGATCACACGGATCTACACTTGCTGAAATACAAAGATGTTAATTATACAATTAAATATAATCTAATTATGATCAGGGAAAGAAAAATAGCCATATATTACCAATGGATCTCTCTGAGGGATGGTTCAATTTTCCTTTACTACTTAAATCCTTCTGTATTTTCTGAATTTTTCCCCAATACATATGTAATATTTTTATAAGTAAAAATACCAAATGAAAAATTCCATGTGGGTAGAAAAAAAACAAACCACACCTCAGCTACTCAAAAAAGCATGCCACGGGCCAAGTTTCTCCATTTCTGAGACTGGGACTCCAGGTAGCAGACGGCACTTCCAAGGATGTTCCTTTAGAACCTGCTCACCACCACTACACTATTGCTACTAGTACCACTAACTATACAGTTTATATTAGCTTGCCAGGTTCGCACAATCATCTAGGGTATTCAACTGGGTATCCCAGTTAACAGGTGAGGAAAGGACACTCAGAGGTTAAACAAATTACCAACATGCTCATACAGTTCACAGGTAGGTTTTCTGACCTCAAGTCCAACTGTTCTCTTACTACATGTAATACGTGAACAGTGGCCAAGGATGTGGTTACTTTGGTCACAATGAGCCCTAATTCTGATTCAACCACTTATTTGTATGGTCTAAAGCAAATCGCCTACCATCTCTATGCCTCAGTTTCCTCACCTTAAATGTGGAATAATACCCAGCTCCTGCAGTTTACTGTATGGATTAATAAAATAATGTGTCTGGCGCATGGTTAATAACATCTGCACACAAGCTGGGAAGAAAGCAACTAACTTGCATACCATTCGGGCAAATCTTTGAGCTTCAGCCACACGTTCTGTCAGCATCATAACCTCCTCATCCTGTGTTGGAAAGACAGGCAGTTTCTTCCCAATTAAGTGTTCTATGCGCTGAAAGAGTTCTACATCATACCTGAGGAAGGAAAATTGGCATCGCTCTGGTTGGCTGACGACACTAATGCCGGTCCATACCCAAACTATGATAGTGTATGATATCATGCAGTGTGAGACACACTTTTAAGTAATACTGAACCTACTTTTCCTTTTCTAAATACTGGTTAAATGCAATCTTCTGTGCGTAGCCCACTACAAAATCACTCAACATATTCTTTACTCACAGAAAAACCCTGGGTACATAAAAATTGTTTCTTTTAAAAAAAAAAAATCTGAAATTATTATTCTAAAACTTCCTGAGTTGAGGGAAAGGTAACTGCTCTCTGGCTCTAGCAGCTGAAAGAAATAATAGCTACCATTTGTTGTGTTTCTATATGCCAGATACTATTCTAGACCTTTTACACATATCGTCTCCAAATCTTCACCAAAATTCTGCTAGGTAGGTATTATTATTTCTAGTTTACAAATTACAAAAATGGGGATCAGAGAAGTTAAATGCCTGGTATAATAAATGCTAGAACGGGTTCCAAGTCAGTCTGGCTCCAAAGTTTTGCTCTTTTCTCTACATTGCTTCGCCCCTAAAGTTGATTTACTCACTGAGTGACAAAGGTAATAGACTTTCCAGAGCGCCCAGCTCGTGCTGTTCTACCCACTCGATGGATGTAATCCTAAAATAAAAAGGGTACATAAATTCGATTTATACAGAACATACATTAAAAACTGCATATGTAAAGTCTGACTGCAAACCTCTGAAACAAAATGGATTCATGCTCAAACAGGAGAAAAACGCCTGGGCCATTTGTTGAAATGGAATTATTTCATCTTTTTTATTCTCCTCACAGCACAAAACTGACCCGTTTTTCCTTTCTTTTATAAAAAGACAAATCTCTTAAGTATAGCTACATGGTTAGAAGCAACATGTATATGGAAAAAGAACACTGGGTCTAGAGGCAGACCTGGGTTACAGCCCTGGTTTTACCATCTGCCAGCTACAAGACTGTCTGCAAGTTACAGTCTCTCTACACCTTAGTAAAATCCACTGCTGTCAAGTGGATTCCAACTCACAGCGACCCCAGAGGGTTTCCAAGGCTGTAAATCTCTACAGAAGCAGACTGCCACATCTCTTTACCCCAGAGCTGCTGGTAGTTTCGAACCACCTACCTTTTGGTTAGCAGTCAATAGCTTTAACCACTGGTATCTCTCTAGAAGAAACCCTGGTGGCTTAGTGGTTAAGAATTATAGCTGCTAACCAAAATGTCAGCAGTTCGACTCTACCAAGCGCTCCCTGGAAGCCCTATGGGACAGTCCTACTCTGTCCTATACAGTCGCTATGAGTCGGAATCGACTCGACGGCAGTGCTGGGTCATTTCTGAAGAAACGAGATTGACACAGATCAGCATATGCTGGATCTGCACCTTTTGGCTGTCAACATATAATAATTCTTCTTGGCAACTTTCATTCACATTTATTAATGTTACATTAACCCAGGCACGTGCAAGATGATGAAGATGGCTAACTTAAAAGCTGTTCCATTTTTTGATATTTAATTAATCAAGAACAAAAGAAAAACCCTATATTGTAATTAAGGAAAGATAGACAACATTCCATTAAAAATATGCTTTGGGACTATGAAGTCAAGTCAGCAGCAGGACTCACCTTGGAATGGGTGGGAATGTCAAAGTTGACTACCACATCCACATGAGGAATATCTAAACCTCGGCTTGCAACATCAGTTGCTAGAAGAATGGAACGAGCTTTTGCCTTGAATTTGTTAAGGGATCCTAGGCGCTTGGTCTGAGATGATGAAGGAGAAAAAAATTATTACAATAAAAAAAGAAATGAGAAGAATTTTAATCTTGGAAAACTAAGGAATCTTGGAACCCAAGACCATGTTGCACAAAATAGACCACTAAACACAAGAACCAAGAGACAGAAATTTTTTAATGGACTTTTTTCTTTCCCACTAAGTCCAAACTGGGGCTTCATGGGTCAAAGTAGAAACACAGAAACAACAAAAGATATTTAACACTAAGACTTAAAAATAGTAATCTGAAATAGGGATTGTTTAACATGCTGGAAAGATAAATGAGAAATAACTTGTTAAATTCTTTAGAGACCAGAGAATCATTACCCTAGGCTGAATAAATCAACTCAACAGCTCCCAAACAAGACAACTACCTATGGAATATTTTAATTTCTTGCTATTCTGAAAGGAGGAACTAACTATCCATTTACCTAAAGCAACATTGCAAAGCCCGTAAAATAGAACAATTAGGGAAACAGGCGTTATGACACATGTCCTTACTATGCAAATCTACTGTCACAAGATTTCTCTTTCTCATGCTACCAGTTCACAGCTAAGGAGGCCAAAGAATCCTTACCTGGCTCATCTGTCCATGGAGAGGGATGGCAGTGAATCCAAGATTTCGGAGTAGCAAAGCTGTTCTCTGAGTATTGTTACAGGTGCTGCAGAATACCATAAAGGAGTTTCCAGCCAGTTCATTTAGAATATAAACCAGGTAGGTATCCTAAGTTACAAACCCAAAACCATAAATGTAATTGAATCTGAAAGAAGGGGTTAGAATCTTAGGCATATTAAACTACGTAAAAGACTAAGCCTATAGCTGATTCTCAATTATCCTGACCCTCAGCTGTCAGCTCTGCATTTCTTTACCAGCATCATCATCTCTGTGAACCACGCATCCACATAAAGCCCGATGCCAAGCACAAGATCTACACTCAGCCATCAGGAGATGCCTTTAAATCAAAGCACAAAACTAGGGTCATCCCAAGAAACCTGTAGGCCACATAATAAACAAAAGAAAAACTACCTCCAGGATGGGGTTAGGGTGGAATTATATCATTACATCGTGACTTCATTACTGTGGCTTAGTATGTTGTGAATTCCCAGAATGACTGGCTTATCAGTGGTAAACATAAGCAAAACATGCACTCTGAAGCAAACAGAAGGTACTCCAGTCTATATCACAGGCCTTAGCTAACCAAGCGTTGACACATTTTCAGATGCTTTGGTGAGGAAGGAGCAGGACTGGTCCAAGTAAATACTTTACCTTGAATTTAGAGGGAATAAAAAGATAATACTGCTGTAATTTTTCAACTGTCTGGTATTTAGAGGAAACCGCACATTTCACAGGATTCTTCAGAGCTGCTCGCTGAAGTTTTTGCACCTGAAGAAGGAAAATCTACAATTGTACGCTGGTTCCCAAATTTTTTCTACCTTTATTTATCACTGTTGTTGTTATTGTTATTCATTGTTATTTATCAATTCTTATAAAGGAGAAATCCCAAAAATTTCACCTTCTTGGTCATGGTAGCAGAGAAGAGAAATGTTTTCCGATCTCGGGGAATCACTTTAAGGATCTTATCAACCTAGGTTACGAAGAGAAAAGAATCCCAATATAAACATTTAGACTGGACACCTGCAATCCCTCTAGATAATGAAAGAGACAGGGAACAACAAACTAAATACATCACTATGGGAACTTGTGCATTCAAAAATTCAATTAAACTGAATTAAAAGTTACTGAACATTTACTCTTTGGTATCACAGTAGATGCTATTAAAAAAAAAAACAGCAATCCAGAGAAAAGAACAATTTGAATTGGGAGATTAGAACTAATCTAAGAAAAAAGGCATGAATAAGTATTTCTCAATCAAATGATATTTAGGCTATGATGACAGGGTCACCAAAGAAAATATATTTCAAGGTGCATGGGAGAGGTATAAGTCAAATTAAATGGACGAGAAAATCTGATTTTGATATTTCTCATCTCTCAAGTGTAGAAATTTTGTCAGCCCATATTCTATAGAAGCACGGACAACGTGATGGGCATCAAGATGCCAATGCAGTGCTCTATGTAACAGAGGTGTGCAATGCACCAATTTTAAAACTGGGTACTTGTGATGCTCTAAGAAGGGGAAAGAAATTAAGACCTCACCTCTGTCTCAAAATCCATATTCAATATTCGGTCTGCTTCATCCATGACCAAGTATTTGAGAGCTCTTAAGTTGAAACCTTTTGTATTTTCCAAATGGTCAATCAGGCGACCAGGAGTTGCTACCAAAAAAGATTTATGAGAAAAGGCAATATTTAAGAACAAGGACAAAAGAAGTAAAGTTACCTACTCCATTAAAAATATGAACTATTACCAAAAGCTGTTTCTCAAAGTCTTCCCAAGCAAATAAGTTATACCCAATATTGATAGATCTCCAATTCATGATTGCCAACACGTTCTACCCTTGTCAACTACTCACCTATCACTATATGTGGTTTTTTTGCCAAGGCCAGAGATTGGGACATTGAATCAATTCCACCTACAATCACAGCTACAGAAATAAAAACAACATAAAAAAGAGACTTAATTTTTTCCCCCAGACCACTGAGCATCTTTTAAACCGAACGCTAGATTTCTACTTAAATTCAGTCTTCCCTTAGAATTAAGACTATCCCCAAAGCTAATGTACCAGATCAGTTCTTCAGGTCCAGGAACTTAGCCTAACAGTATGTTCTTCCATTCTCTAAGATTCCTCTCCTCTCAGACACTTACCACTCTGTACTCCAATAGAGGACCCCAGGGCTTCAAATTGCTCTGAGATCTGAAAGGCCAGCTCCCGGGTGGGAGTGAGAACCAGTGCAAACAAACGCTGGGGCGTCTCTAGCAAGGCATTCAGAATTGGCAAAGCAAAAGCCCCCGTTTTTCCAGAGCCTGTTTCTGCCAGCCCAATGATATCACGACCTAGAAGAAAAAGAAAACACCTAATACCAAAGAAATTCTCTACTCATTTCCACATTTCCTACAATGACACCACCCTGGGCACAAAGTAGACCCTGAATAAGTATCTGATGAATTGGGGGTTAGAAAGTGAAGGAGCTTAAGTAGCTTGACTCATGTGGTAGTGAGCAATGTCCACTGCCAACGGCTGGGGTTTGTACTGCTTTCAGTTTTTGTTTTTTTGTTGTGTTCTGTTTTTTTTTTTTTTATGATTCCCCCCCAGAGCAAACCTGTCTGTGGAACTGATGAATTTTTCTAAATCTTCTCATGTCTTTTTCTCAAAACCTCTAAGCCTTTTTACAATGTTACTATTCTATGTGGAATCTACTAGAATCCATAAGCTCCATGACAGTACAATACACTTTGTCATATTCACCTGCCACATTGCCAGCACCTAACACTTAATACATGCAACAGATCAGAAGGAAATCAGCCTCCAAAACCATCAAAAAATTTTGATCATTCCATAGTAACACTCCGTGATACAGGGCTAAGGATACAGATTTCTTAACTAGAAGAGTCTACATTCAAATTCTAGCTCTAGCAATAATTAGTTATGTGACTGTAGGCAAGTTACTTAATCCTCTGAGCCTCAATTTTCTCACCAATAAGAATTCCTACCTTTCAGGACTGTTATAAGGTTTAAGAACAAAAGACGTATCCAGGGCTCAGTAACTGCAGAAACTGAGACCCTCATTAGTGCTCAAATTAAAATTAAAAAATAGAAGAAAGCAAAAACCTTTGTTACACTATCTGAATCATTTGCTTAGGTCCATAATCTATAGATTCAAATGATGTATTTGCAAACTATTCATCAGAAATGAGACAACCCAAGAATAAGGGTGGTGATCACTTTAATCATGTTACTCAGTTCCTAATAACTGTCCATTAATCCCTATTTTTCTCTGCACCAATACTAACTTTTCACTGAAATCACTGGAGTAATTTTAGAATTATTACCACCACCTAATGCTGATTCCCTCTTGCCACCTCTGCTGTAGGGCAAGCAGGGAAAAGGCAAAATGCTCCAACTATTTTTTTTTTTTTACTATTTGAAAGCAACCCTGGTACCACCGCTACATCTTTCCCACCAAGGTCTTTCAAATACCAGCAAGGTCACCCATGGTGGACACATTTTAGTGGAGCTTCCAGACTAAAACAAATTAGAAAAAAAAGCCGAGTGATCTACTCCCAAATATTAGTCAATGAAAACCCTATGTATCACAACAAAATATTGTCTGATATAGCGCTGAAAGATGAGTCCCTTGGTTGAAAGGCACTCAAAATACAGAGCGGCCACAACGATGGACATGAACATACCAACTATCATGAAGACAGCACAGGGAAGGGCAACATTTCATTCTGTTATACATGGGGTCACCATGAGTCAGAGTCATCAATTTGACAGCAATTAACAACCACTACCACTACCTTACTCGTTTATTGCCAAAGTTATTGGTCTCCCTGACACCAGTCTCT
This sequence comes from Elephas maximus indicus, assembly GCF_024166365.1. Classification (NCBI taxonomy): domain Eukaryota; kingdom Metazoa; phylum Chordata; class Mammalia; order Proboscidea; family Elephantidae; genus Elephas; species Elephas maximus. The sequence goes on along the minus strand of NC_064822.1, from coordinate 71,395,015 downwards.
CCTCTCTAAACCGTCCTACACAGTTATGAGATTAATCTTCCAAGATTACAACTCTACGGACTTCATTCTCCTGCTGAAAAAAAGAAATCTCCAAAGGAGCTCCACTGCATATGAAACAAAGACCAAATTCCTTTACTCGGCATTCAAGTCCTTCATGATCTGACCCCAATCATCTTAAACTTTTTCACCACTCTATGCTAAGTACTCGCAGGTCTCCATACATGCCCCAGGTTTTCCAGCCTCCCTGGCTTTTTTCATGTGGTTCCCTGTACCTAGAAGATTCTCCCCTCCCATCATATCTGAATGTCTAAATCCTACGAAGTGTCACGGTTCAGCTCAAATGTCTTCCCTATCTTCTCAGCCAAAAAATAAAATGAAATAAATCTTCTCTAATCCACTCCAATTAGAAGTAACCTTTTCTACTCCCTCAGCACTTTGAATATAACTTTCTTATGTCTGTGTTCATTCTGTAAGAAATTTGTTAATTATCAACTTACCAGACTGTAAACTCTGGGAAGGGCAGAATCTCAATCCCCAGTGCCTTACACTCATCTCAAGCACTCAGTAACTATTTATGGGAGGAACATAAATACACAGAATAAATCTAATCCCTTTTTCACAACAGTTCTTCAAATCATTAAAGCCAATTATCATATGCTATCCCCTAACTCTTTTCTCCAGACCAAACACACTCAGTCCCTTTAACTATCTGTGACTATTTTTTTATTTTTATTGTACTTTAAATGAAAGTTTACAAGTCAGTCTCACACAAAAACTTATATACACCTTCCTACTTACTCCCAATTGCTCTCCCCCTGAGACAGCCCGCTCCCTCCCTCCACTCTCTCGTCATGTCCATTCCACCAGCTTCGAACCCCTCTACCCTCTCATCTTCCTTCCAGACAGAAGATGCCAACATAGTCTCAAGTGTCCACCTGATCCAAGAAGCTCACTCCTCACCAGCATCCCTCTCCAACCCACTGTTCAGTCCAATCCGTCTGAAGAGTTCACTCTGGGAATGGTTCCTGTCCTGGGCCAACAGAAGGTCTGGGGGCCATGACCACTGGGGTCCTTCTAGTCTCAGTCAGACCATTAAGACTGGTCTTTTTACGAGAATTTGGGTCTGCACCCCACTGCTCTCCTGCTCCCTCAGGGGTTCTCTGTTGTGTTCCCTATCAGGGCAGTCATCAGTTGTAGCCAGGCACCATCTAGTTCTTCTGGCCTCAGGCTGATGTAGTCTCTGGTTTACGTGGCCCTGTCTCTTGGGCTCGTAATTACCTTGTGTCCTTGGTGTTCTTCATTCTCCTTTGGTCCAGATAGGCTGAGGCTAATTGATGCATCTTAGAAGGCTGCTTGCTAGCGTTTTAAGAGCCCAGATGTCTCTCCAGAGTGGGATGCAGGGTGTTTTCTTAATAGATTTTATTATGCCAATTGACTTAGATGTCCTCTGAAACCACGGTCCCCAAGCCCTGGGCCCTGATACACTGGCCTTCGAAGTATTCAGTTTATTCAGGAAACTGCTTTTGGTTTAGTCCAGTTGTGCTGACCTCGCCTTACTGTGTGTTGTCTTTCCCTTCACCTAAAGTAGTTCTTATCTATTATCTAACTAGTGAATACCTCTCTCCCACCCTCCTTCCCTCCCCCTTCTCGTAACCATCAAAGAATATTTTCTTCTGTTTAAACTATTTCTCGATTTCTTATAATAGTGGTCTTATACAATATTTACCCTTTCACAACTGACTAATTTCACTCAGCATAATGCCTTCCAGACTCCTCCACGTTAGGAAATGTTCCACAGATTCATCACTGCTCTTTATCGATGCATAATATTCCATTGTGTGAATATACCATAATTTATTTATCCATTCTTCCATCGATGGGCACCTTGGTTGCTTCCATCTTTTTGCTATTGTAAACAGTGCTGCAATAAACATGGCTGTACATATATCTGTTCGTGTAAAGGCTCTTATTTCTCCAGAATATATTCCAAGGAGTGGGACTGCTAGATCGTATGGTAGTTCTATTTCTAGCTTTTTAAGAAAGCGCCAAATCGATTTCCAAGGCGGCTGTACCATTTTACATTCCCACCAGCAGTGTAGAAGGGTTCCAGATCTGTAACTATTTTTGATATGATATTATATTCATTGCCCCTGTTTGATCCCTGACAACTGTGGTCCCCAGACATAAGCATCGTATTCTAGGTGTATTCTAACCAATGCAAAGCACGATTCTCTCTCTAGAGCTAGTCCAAGAGTTCTTAATCTAAGGCTCATGGGAGAGAAATTCGAAGGAGGGGAAAGGATTTTGGGGAGCGAGGAGGGAGAGTGTGTCCTGAATTCACTGAAATTATATATATTTGTGCACTTTTTTTTCCTGGGGAGAAAATCTTTTATTTTATTGTCAAAGGGGATAAAGGACCCTCAAAATATCACTTTCCTCTTATAGTAATGAGATGAAGGTTACATCCACTTACTTAGAGGATTTTAATAAATTTCAGTAACAACCATCTCTGGGTCTCTTTCACCATCCATTCTGATCCTGTAAAGTTGATGTTTCGGAAACTAAAAGTGGGACCATACCTCTACTCCTATCAAAGTTCATCCTGTTATCTTCAGGCCCACTAGTTATCAACCAGCACCTTAACCATTCTTCTGCAAATGTGACATACTTCACGGCAAAACCTCTTCGCTCCTCTAGACACTAATATATGTTCCAGGCACCTTTATGTAAGTCTGCACTTATTGATTCATAATTTCTAACAAGTTAGCACACTTTAATCCTGTGTTTTCTTAAAGTCGACATCTGTGCCAGACAACAAATCCCTTCAGTTAAAAAGATGCAAAGTAAGCTCGAAGAAATTGGAGAAAAAACTGATTTTTTTCAAAAGCCAATAAGGCACAGACTTTATCTTTAGTGACTGTATTTTTATTTCAGTTGAATTATGCAAGCAAGAGCTCTCAAAATGGTAAGTATTTGAGTATAACTTCATGCTGAATCTGTACCAAAAAAATAAAAACCAAACCTGTTGAGTTGATTCTGACTCATAGTGACCCTGTAGGACAGAGCAGAACTGCCCCATAGAGTTTCCAAGGAGTGCCTGATGGAGTCCACCTGCCGACGTCTTGGTTAGCAGCCTTAGTACTTAACCACTGCCAATCTGTACCAGGCCACATATTTAGTTTCAACTCACCTTGTAAAGCCAAAGGAATAGCTTCAATCTGGATCTTGGTGGGTTTCGTCCATCCCAACTGGTCACAGGCTTCACACAACACATCCGTCACACCCTTAGAATTCAGAAAAACACAACTTAGTGAAGAAGAGCATATCCTCCACCTCTCTCCTACTTAAATGACAGTCAGAGCCACCGTGCCGGTGACATGTACATGCCTTTCACTTTGATTCACAAGGTGCTTATTATGCACCTATTCAGAGCCTGCTGTTTAACTATGAATACTATTAGACAGTGGCTCAAGACTTACTGGTATTTTCTACTCACAAGGACAAAGCCAAGAACTTTACATCATGACTGAGAATCGAGTCGAGGGCTATGAGTCTGTTTGTTTGTTGTGGGGGGGCAGGGTTATACCATTTAATCGTCCCTACAATCCTGTGCGGTAATTACTTATTGTTATCCCCAATTTGCAGATGTGGAAATTGAGGCACAGAGAGGTAATATAACTTGCCTCCAGTAAGCGATCATCAGAATTCAAACCTATTTAATCTGACTCCAAAGCCCAAGATATCAAAACACTGATTTGCCACATGTTAATCTCCCGGAGAAATACAAACTTCGCCAAAGTGGCAAATGGGGACTCTAAGAGCGTGGCAGCCCTCCTACCACCTAAACTCGGCGGTTGAAGGTGCACCTCCGAAGCCGAGCTTCTGAAATTCTAGGGAAAGCCCAAGTTAGGCCCCGCCTGCTTTTCTACACCACCGGCCGGGATCTAAGGAAACCAGGCTCTGCCTTGCGTCTGACGCCAGCTGTACAAAGAGAAGCCAGAGTCATCCACTCTCACCAGGTCTTTAAAAGTTTTCGTTTCCTCCTCCTCCACCTGCGGCTGGGGCGTTTCAGTCGGAGAATCGTGCTCCACGGACGCCGCCATTTCGTTTAGGGCTCCGGAAGTGGGTCGGCAGCGCGCGGGATGCTGGGAAACGTAGTTTTAGTTCTTACCAGACGGCGTGTTCCGGGCGCCCCTGCAGTTATGCTGGGGCTTGCACCACCTGTCCGGTGGGACGGGCTTCGTGGAAATGTGAAAATAGTTAGGGATGGTTATAACGGCGGGGACATGAATTGAGCTGAGTGCAGATGGAGCTGTTGACCGGGGACTCCAGTCTGTCCTTTGACCAAGAAAAAAAAAAAAGTTTAAGTCCAGTAGATTCCGGCTCACAGCGACCCTACAGGACAGAGTAGAACTGTCCCCATAGGATTTCCAAGGAGCAGCTGGTGGATTCGAACTTTAGACCTTTTGGTGAGTAGCTGTAGCTCTTAACCACTGCGACACCAGCGCTCTGCAATCTGCCTTTTCGGTCCCATTTAAAAAGCACTTCCTAGTTCTCTGGTCCATTATGTTCCCGGCTTTCCTAACTATACAATTTAGAACCGATTAATATAATTTTGTTGTTGTTAGTAGTTATACAGTTGATTTTGATTCATGGCTATTCCATGTGTGCAGAGTTGAACTGCTCCATAGGGATTTCAAGACTGACCTTTGGGAAGCAGATCACCGGGCCTGTCTCCCGAGTCGCCTCTGGGTGGGTTCTAGATGCTAACCTTTCTAATAGTAATTGAGTGCTTAATGTTTGCACCACCCAGGGACTACATTGATATCATATTACTATTTATTTATAATGATATTCATTTATTTAGTAGTATTTGTTAAAAGGAAACCCTGGTAGCGTAGTGGTTAAGTGCTAGGACTGCTAACCAAACGGTCGGCAGTTCGAATCCGCCAGGCACTCCTTGGAAACTCTATGGGCCAGTTCTGCTCTGTCCTGTGGGGTCACCATGAGTCGGAATTGACTCTACGGCACTGGGTTTGGTTTGGTTGATTTGTTAAGAGCCTACCACAGGCTAGGGCAAGATGCCTAGTGAACAGGATAATGCCCCCATCCTTGGGGAGAAGGCAGATAGTAAATAATTAATCACAAATAACTTAAAATTGTAAAAACTGCTAAGCATTTAACAAATGGAAATAAAAATGACAGAGAGTACTCTGCACATATGGGGTTGCCATGAGTCAGACTTAATGGCAACTAACAACAACAACAAACCTGGGAAGGGTGGGTTGTTGGGATAACTATGAGATTGGGAAGACCTCTCTGAGACCTCACTGATGAGTAGGAGAGAGCCCCTTCAAGAGCCCAAGGGGCGATTGTTCAGACTAAGGGAACAGCAAGTACAGAGACCCTGAGGTAGTATAGCCTGTGAGGCTATTGTGGAATCTGCTACTACTTAGGCAAACTAAGTGTATTGCATACCTAATGCCCAGAAAGTGCACTCCTGTTGCCCGGCACACAGGTTGTCACCCAGTGGCCAGGGTGCTCGTTACAGCATCATTCCTGAGATAGGGAGTTGGAAGCAATACAGCGTATACCACTGGGAGAATGGATAGGTAAAATGTGTACATGGTGTGTTCAAATGTGCCCATAACAATATGGTTAGATGTCAAAACCTAGTGCTGAGTGAGAATAGTACAAAACAGAATGAAGTATGTCCATGCACATTTAAAACATATGTCTATCAGATATCACATTCTGAGAGAACACATACAAGTTGACAGATGCATGTTAAACATTTTAGAATGCTTGCCTGTGAAGGGAAAGGAATGGGAATGAAAATTGAGGATAAAACAGAATACGTATACAAAGCAAGAGAGGGGACTTCTGATGAGAAGTATGATGAACTCAACTCACCTGAGTAGAGGTGGATTATCCAGTAGGCAAGGTAAGCATGAACTTACTTGTGCTTACTTACTGTCTTGGTTATCTAGTGCTGCTGTAATAGATAGACCACAAGTGGATGGCTTTAACAGAAATTTATTTTCTCACTGTCTAGGAGGGTAGAAGTCCAAATTCAGAGCACCAGCTCTAGGGGAAGGCTTTCTGTCTCTGACAGGACTGGAGAAAGGTCCTTCTCATCAATCTTCCCCTGGTCTAGGAGCCTCTCAGCACAAGGACCCTGGATCCAAAGGATGTGCTATCCTCCTGGCTCTTGTCTCTTGGTGGTATGAGGTTCCCATGTCCCTCTGCTCACTTCTCTCTTTTATATCTCAAAAGAGATTGACTTAAAACACAACCTAATCTTATAGATTGAGTCCTGGTTTATTGAGTCCTGCTAATCCCACCACATTAACATCATAGAGGTAAACTTTACAACACACAGGAAAATCACATGGGATGACAAAATAATGGACAATTGCACAATACTGGGAATCATGGACTAGCCAAGTTGACACATATTTTTGGGGTACACAATTCAATCCATAACACTTACTAATCTGTAGTGAACAATTTTACCTGAGGTTCACCCTGTGGGGTTGGAAGAGAGACAGATGCCAGCCATACCTAGAAGCAGAATCTTGGATGTGCTGAAAAGATAATGTGGTATGCAAGGTAAACACTGTGCTTACCTTGCCTATTGGATAACTCACCCCTGCACTTGAGGTCCATTTCGCCCAGGATTTCTTACAGCCTGAACAGGGAAGAATGTGTGCAGTTACGAATACCTCTTATTGTGCTTATGTCAACACCTCAGGGCAAGTAGAATCAATGTCAAAAAGTTTATGAAGAAGCCAAGTGGCTATATACCCTTGGAAAGAGCAGCACAGCAGAGGGCATCTGGGAAACTGTCAAGAACATTCTCCCTTCTGCGACGTGGTTCCTACCCCTACTGGGGCCTCTAGTATGTATCCTTCTTTTGCTGCTTTTTGGTCCCTGCCTTTTCAAACTCTTCGTAAGATTTGTATCTTCTAGGCTCGAAAAGTTCCATTTCCAAATGGTGGTTGCCCAAGGATTCCAGCCAATCCCCTGGGAAGAACCTGTCCAAAGATTCCATGTAGGTCCCTGACCTCGCCTCTAGCCAGCAAGAAGAAGTTACAGAAGATGAGACCTTCGGCTTGCTCCCCTTTTAGGATTAAAGGGAACCTGTTAGAGGAGGGATTGAAACCCTAGCTAGAGGATCCTGAGAGGCACCCCAAGATAAGATAGAGTGGTTGTGCAAAGTCCATCAACTCCCTTTACTTCATGACTAGCCACTAATATATTCCAGGCAACATTTTCTTAGTAACATTTTCTGGGAAGCCCAACCACCAGAAGGCTGCACCTTGAGAACTAGCTCCAACCAGCTACCCATGCTTGCACAGTACCTAGCCTCCAAACCTCCTTTCTCCGGAGGGGAGCACAATTACCAGCCCACCATTGTATCTGGACCCCATTCTAGAGCCAGAGGTCCAGCCACCAGTGCATTTGGCCCAAGATGAATCGGCAACCGGACTCCCAAACTTGAACAGGATAGGGGGATTCCAAGAATGGGGCATGCGAAGGGAGACTGAGGTGTAAGACCCAGAACCAGTCTCCCCATAAAAGATCACCAAATCCCCAGCTCAGGGAGCTCGCTCTCTTTTGGTCACTCGACCTCACTTCGCTCCTTGTCTGTGCAGACAATAGACTTGCCACTTTCTCTTTCCCTTGCATCAGGTGTCCGTCTTATTTCATTTGACTAATAGGACAGAACAAGAACCCGAGAGGCATTCGGTTATAATTAAGGGCTCTGGGGCTAACCAAAAGGTCAATGGTTTGAACCCACCAGTGGCTCCAAGGAAGAAAAGATGTGGCAGTTTGCTTCCGTAAAGATTACAGCCTTGGAAACCTTGTGGAGCAGTTCTCTTCTGTCCTATAGGGTCAGTATGAGTCGGAATGAACTCGATGACACACCACAACAACTGATGAAGTAGAACTTGGCAAAACATTGAGATGTCAGGTACCATGGCAAACCAGGAAGGACTTCACTGATGGTCTCTTTAGGGAGTGAAGCTTTTCTTTGTGATTACCCACACCCCTGCAGAATAGGCTGAGAATTTTGTTCTTTTTATACCAGATCACTCTAAGTTAAAGGAAAGAGGAGAGAATACTCAATGTTTAAAACAATAGGTATCCCTGAAATTGGTTCTGTCAGGTAGTCAGGCAGTCACAGGCACATGCTGTGCACTAACGTGACCTAAGGCGCACCAGCTCTCCTTTTAGCTCTCTCTCGGCCACCAGTACCAGTACCAATTGCCAGGGAGTCACCCCAACTCATGGCGGCTGCGTGCATCAGAGTAGAACCATGGTCCGTAGGGTTTTCAGTGGCTGCTTTTTTGGGATTAGATGACCAGGATTTGCTTCTGAGGTGTCTCTGGGTGGACTCGAACTTCCAACCTTTGGCAGTCAAGTGCATTAATTGTTTGTATCAGCCAAGGACTGCCCTCGCAGCTACCCTCTCCATTTTCCTACGCCACTCTAGATGATCTCCAAAGGGTGTGATATGCTTTGAGATAACGGGAAGCTATCTTCTCCCAAATAAAGTCTGCCAAATTAGCTCTGGCTCTTCTTCTTTCTGTACAGTCATGTAGACTGGTTGGAAACTTGCGTTATATCTTTCTTGTTTGACAAATGGGGAACTCGAGTTCCAGGATGAAGAGAAGTGTCCAGGGTCACATGGTAAGAAACAGGAGACAAGACTAGAACCCAAGCCTCTTGAGGCCCAGATCAATGCTTTTACTGAAAAGAACATCATTTTACACAATCGCGAGCAGCTGTCTTCTGTACAAACACACTCAGAATTCCTCTGTCACACAGATTTTTCTTTGAAAACAGAGAACAGCTGAACTATGTATTTTGCTTCCCTTGGACTCATTCCCTGATTTCATTTGTTGTTGTTGTTCTGAGTTGCCGTTGAATTGGTTCCAACTCATGGCGACTTCATGTGTGCAGAGTAGGAGTGTGCTCCATAAGGTTTTCAAGGCTATGATCTTTCAGAAGCAGACTGCCAGGCCTTACTCCCAAAGGCACCTCTGGGTGGATTTGAACTGCCAACCTTTTGGTTAGTAAACCAATACTTAACCTTTTGTGCCACCCGGGTGCTCTTTCTGATTTTGTTTAGGAGCATGAAATGGGAAATGAAAAGTGTTGAGAGAAGGTGAGAAAACTGACTGGGTGGGGTTGGGTGGGGAGCACAGATAAGGGTCCTGAAAAGGGGTCCCAGCTGGAAACAATTGGAAGGACTATAAAATTGTATATAAAATAGGGTCTAAAGTTACCCAAGTTCTGTTAAAATGTGTTACGGATAAAGAGGGGGAAAAAACAAAATGCATAATCTTTGTAGGGGGAAAATATTTTAATTCCAAAGAGATGACATTTCTGCTGCTCCCTTCAAAGGAAACCTATTTTGGGAAACTGATTTAAACTGCGCAACTGTTATTGTAATGTAAAACTCTGTCCGTTTTAGCCAAAACAAAAATCATTTCTCTTTGTTCTTGGATAACATAGACATTGGCTATTTTTAAAACTTCCTTTGGTGC